>NC_071512.1:87997644-88305144 GCF_027887155.1 Malaclemys terrapin pileata
CTGCTGTTGGCTGTGCTGCTGGGCTCACTCTTCTGGCACATCCAGGGCTTCCACATGCCCACCCAGCTGCCTTCGCCACTGCCAGTACCATCCTGCGCACGCCTAGGAGCCCTGCAGCCCACTCGGGCAATTTAAAAGGGCGCCGGGCTCCTGGCTGACGCTGCTACCGCAGCAGCAGTGGTGGCCATGGGCCCCGGGCCCTTTTAAATCACCCAGGCCCCTGGGAAATTACCCCCTTTGCACCCCGCCTCCCCCCACCATCAGCAGGCCTGTTGGTCTTATTTAGTCCCAGAGTGGGAGAATAAGTCATTCAACCCCTGCTAGTCAAGGTAAGTCCTAACTAGACCTTGGGTTCAGGTCAGGTACGGAGTGTAGCTGCTGCTCTCCAAGTGGTCCCAGTGCAACCAAGTGGGCAGGGAGTGGGAATCAGGGCAGGGAGTGGGCAAAGCTTTCACTCTGCCCCCTTTCCCCCCCCACACACACACTTGCTGGCTAATGGAGCTGGTTAGACATGAGTGGGGAAAGCAAGCTGCACCATTTCAAATGCTGCGCTAGCTTACCTTACACACAAATACATACACCGACGGGCAAGAATGGAGAGAAGGGAAGCAATTGTGATGTAGTTATTTCTGCACCCAGCTCTTCCTGGCTCAGCAAAGCTGCACGCCGTCCCTTAACTCATACAATCATGCTGAAAAGGTGTACATTATAGTGGGTCTCTTCAGAAGTGTGGAGGACATCAGACTGGTATAACATACATGGTTTATTCAGATTAAAACTGTGCTGACATCTGATATACAGTATCAGCTAACAACTGTACAACTTTTCCAAAGTTCATCTGGTGAAAGGGTTCCTCTACTTAGTTTACACAAATTATAAATGGAGGAATGTTGGGAGTAGCTTAGATCTTCTCTACAATATTTACCTCAGGTTTCATGAGGCAGATCTTCAGCTGGTGTAAATTGTCCTAGCCCCCATAGACTTTAATGGAGCTATGGACACCAAGAGATGAGATGACCCTCATCTCTGCAATTTCTTAGTTGGGATATCTTATTCAAGCTCAGGGTCCAGTCCTGCAAACCTTTCCTCACAACCATCCCTCTTCACTTCAGGGGGACTACTTGTAATAGGAAGGGACAGTGACATGAAGGCAGGGTTGGCAGAATCCAGCACTGCACCTTTGACTACTGCACTTTGAAATAAACTAGCAGATGAGAAAGGAATCTCCTCTACCCTTCCCCATAAGGCTAAAGAATTACACTATCCCTTCCCAATCTTGTCCCACAGTATGTATTGAATACCGTACATGGGCCAGAAACAACAGCTTTAGAGCTAAAGGTAATATTTGTTTCTCTTCTTTTTTTTAATTTGTTCTTTTACTTCGCCATTGGCAACCTCCTCCTCATTCTATATTCCCTGTGATGCACATAGCTCTTAGGAACAAGCTTAAATATGTAAGAAAATTATATCCTTTCAAAAAAGTCTGTTTCTTTAATAATTAGCAAGTAATACTTGGAGAGACAGTTCTGCTTATGAGGGTACAGGGTTAGTCCCCACCTGAAATGTAGTCCAACCATGCTGTCCACACTTTATGATTATAGTCAATTTTTGTACGTTTTTCTTTACTTGCATTGGATAAATGGTTCATAATTAACCATAAAAGGTCAAACAGGCAATCTTCATTTTGTTGAGGTACATAGTTAAATATGCTCTTCGCTGTCTGATGTGTAGAGTGTAGATTTTTTCTGACAAGAGGTATTTAGAGGTATTTTACATCATCCCAATTACCACATTTCTCCATAACATCTTCATAAAGAGAATACAGACAGTAGCCATTTAAACATAATGTCCAGGCCTTTTAAGTACTTTAAGTGGACTGTCCACAGTTTTGTCTATTCTTTTTATATAAGTAATTAAACTAATCTAAAATAAAATCGGTCTTGTTTTGGTCTCCTCAATGAATATATGGCCTTTTCCAAGGGAAAGATAGCTGGTATGTTGTTTAAGCCTTTTAACAGAATAAAGGGGTTTTCAGATTTCCATAATTAGTAATATATCTCTTTGCCAATAACAGGAATGACAGGGTAATATGTACTGTATAATACCCATGTAGGATTTTGACAGGGCTGGATTTAGCAGCAGGCCACCCAGGCAATCACCAGGGGTTCCAGGCTTGGGGGATGCTGGGCTCAGGGTACTTTTTTTGTTGTACAGAGTCTAGCATGCAAATTTATTGTCTTATATGACAGGGATAAATCATGCATAGAAATCGTGCATCAAAGTTGTGAAATGGGCTACAAATGCAATAAAAATAAGGTATTCAAAAGATTAACAAATGGGGGGCGCCAAACATTTGTTAACAAATGGGGGGCTTGCCTGGGGCACCATTTGGTCTAGGGCCGCCCCCCCCCCCCAACTATAACAATATATAAATATGCAACAGAGGGTCCTGTGGCACCTTTGAGACTAACAGAAGCTTCCGTGGGTAAGAACCTCACTTCAGAAGAAGTGAGGTTCTTACCCACGGAAGCTTATGCTCCCAATACTTCTGTTAGTCTCAAAGGTGCCACAGGACCGTCTGTTGCTTTTTACAGATTCAGACTAACACGGCTACCCCTCTGATAATATATAGATATGTACATATATAAACACACACACACACACACACACACACACACAGTGGGCCAAATGACAGTATTCAGGGCTAGATTTACAAAGGTAAAGGCAGATAAGAATCTTTCCCATAAGCCATTGTGTGGCTGCAGAGCCATCATGAAAGTGCCCAGTTAAGTGGCTAAAATAGCTTTCCATGGTCCCAACATACAACCCTTTCTGCCAGGCAGAAAGTCTGGAGGATTTTTACAATTCTCTGGCCTTACCTCTTGTTCCTTGTCCATCTCACACAACGTTCATCTCTTGTGCACTGATGGGCTGGGAGACCCCCTAGCACGAAGTTTTATGCTGTTGAGACTGTATGCATCTGCTGTATGAGCCCCCAAATCATCTCTTTATCTGGCACAGCAGAAGGGACAAGTCCTACAGACAAGGCACCTCCACAAGCTGCAGTGATGGGAGCTGGATTTGCCCTGATGTAACATTATTATGGAACTGAATTTATATATAGTATTTTTTTCAAACACATGTAAAAGTTTGCAGCTAGCAGATATTGCCTTTTTAAAAAATGCTTTCAGCCATATCTCTTTAGAAATTAGCTAGTGATGGGAAAGACCATAACATATCTATTAAGGTGCCGTCATGGACTTTGCATCTCTGACAGGTAGGAGAAGTTTATCTTTGAAAAACTGGCAATCAGCATGGGGGAAGGTGCACTCTATGCAAAACAGTGGGGGGAAAAACCCAGGAATCTGTATCCAGATTTATGCTGATGCTTTTAACCAGCAGACAAGTCTCATTTCAGACAGTGTCAGTCCAATCTGTATGTAGGGCCTCAGCCCAGAGATGTTTACTACAGACATCCACCTTCTGCTATTTAAATATAACTAGGTCTTTTAGTGCCAAATACAGATAATAACTTTGAGGAGCATATATTTTCAGTGAGGAATTCAGACAGATTATGCTATTGTATAATGCTCTGGAGTAAGTGGCAATACACATTTGGTAATATTTAATCCACATAGTGGTCATTAAATTAAGGGTTTAGTTGCATACATCAAAAAGCCTTACGTTCTTGTTCAATAAACAGATCTAAAATGAATTGTGATTCTTTGGTTTCAGATCTGCAGGAGGTTCAGGAAGGCACTATACCAAGAAGTATGGGATTCCAGTCCACTGGCTTCAATTTAGTTGATCCATTTGCCCTGCAGACAGTTACAGTATGTCATTACCTGACAAGAGTATCTAGCAAGGGAGTAAAATGATGGCCCAGATCATACTGCCTAGCAGAAACCCCCCCAGGAGGCTGTGCAGTTTGTGTTCTAGTCAGGGGGCAAGGCTGGCCATCCGAAGAGTGGGCAAACAGCCAGGCCCTCCTGACCTACATAAATCCCAAGGATTCCACAGGGAAATACCATACATCTCAGGGAACACATGGAGCTCCCAGGCCTCATACGGAGGCCCAGAGCCTTTACAGTATCCCCAGGTCACCTGTTTCTAATGTTTGAAATTTTGCAGCATCCTGACCAGGGAAAAGCTGTCATCTCACGTCAATGCAGTCAGTACAAGTCAGAAATACATCAGGAAAATGAAGGGATAAATCTGCTCACTATAAAGGATAATTCAAGACACCCAAAGACATCAGATGATACCCAGAGCCACTGACCTGTAGCCGTGTGCTGTCAGCTCCTCTTCCCACATCACAGTTCATTATCAATTAAAAAAAAATGTCTGCACTGCAAGATTAGCTTGCAATCTAATCAAATTCACTTTATCTTCATTTCTTTTTACTCTTATCCCTCCTTTCCATATTCTTTTCTTTCGTCTGTCTTCATTTTGTTGTTGTTGTTGTTTTTGTTATAGATTGTAAGATTTTTGGGCCAGGGACCCCGTTTTTTTAAATCACTGTAAAGCACCATGCAAAATTGTGGTGCTATATACGTATTTACTCTTATTAATAACAATGCATTAATTAATCGCTACTAATACAAGTTGTTAACTTCTGGTTGCAAGCTATCACATACTTATTGGGATCATTTTGTCTCCACACACCTATATTATTACTTTAAGAGAGGAGACAATTGTTTACATTATAGACATATTTTTATACAAATACAAAACGAGTGTCTGATCATGACAAATTCTTTGGCTCCTCCCTGATTTCAGTGAGTACCCAGCATCTTCCTGGATCTGGCCCTTAAACAGAAACACTACCACTCAAGGTCCATGAGAACTGATCAGTTGTAACAGAATCACTTACACATTTGTCACCTCCAGATGAGGCAATGCACAGGGGAATTGTTTATGGTGAGTGTGACAATTAAGTGTATGTTTGAGTATGATTTATAGTTTCTGTAATGGGATTGTAAATCTTTCAATTATTAATCTTTCCATATTAGTAGGTGAACTTTTTATATTGTAACTTTCTTTCCTAGCAGTAGGGAGCCATGCTGGCATGCTAAGGTGAAATGCTTTGAGGGAGGATGATAAAGATTAAGTTTAACCAGCCAGCATAGAGATCTTTGTGTAAGGAGCTTCTCAAACTGGTTAATGAAGAATATGTGCCTGTTTTTGTATAGCCAGCTAAACCAGCACAAATGACTCACTCTTTGTTCAAGAATCATTTGAAGTACAGAGACACTTTGAAATGAACCAAAGTACCAATGTCACTTAAAATGGGGAAAGATCATGTTGGTCCCAGACCTGTGATCAACTTCACTGGAAACAAAATCAGGCCCATTATGTAATTAGTTGGCTAAATTCAGCCCTGGTGTGCAGCCTGCACTTGGTAATGAAGGAATTGTAAATAAGGACAGAACTTGGCTCAGTATACCAAGATTTAACTACAGGAATGTTCCCTTGGCCATCTACTCCTAGTCTCTGAGTCCAGCTGAAGTCACTGAGAGCCCTGGCAATGAGCACCTCTGAAAATCAGGGTTTGTTGGTCTCAAGTTGGGCATCCCAGGGAGGCACTCCCTATATAAGTGTCCACTTATAAAGTTTTGACCTAAATGTATTTTCACTTGTCATCCAAGCACAAATTTAATAACTACTGAGGATATCAAAATATTTTCTTTTGACAGAGTGCTAAAATAAACCACATCTCCTATCCAATGCAGTACATTTAAAAACCAAAACATTAGACTCCTTTTCAGTTCTTAATAGCTTCCCCAACTCTGTATGACATTCCTCAGTCATAGCTGTATGCTAATGAATAAGCCTAAAAAAATATGCAGCACTTCAGGAAGAAAAGCCGTAGAAGAGTCACTTTGAGCTTTTCCTTATGAAGATAAAGCAGGGCATTCCTCTCTCAGTTTGCTATGCCTATAAAAGTTGCACTAAATTCAAAGCAAAACATTTAAGACAGAGGCAGCCTCCTTGAGTACCTACTGGAGCAACTTTAAACAGGAAGGAAAACCTCATCAAATAAATGGGATGGCATTTATTTTTACATTGACTGTGAGAACATATGCCAAGCTATGTGCTATGTTGTTTGCTATTTGCTAAGTGGCTGCCATTTCAGGAAAGAATACAGGAGAATTGATTTAATATGAGCCTTTTCTACAGTGAATAAAAAAGCAAGAAAAAATAAAGGGAGGCAGGGGGTGGAGGGATTGAATGACAAGACACCATGACAATGAGGAGAAAGAATAGTAGGAAGAACAGATGGGTGAAGAGCTGGAAGACACAGCATTCCGTTCATATTTATTTTTTGTGTCAGAAGTGTTCCTATTTTCCCCCATAGTATTAGTCACTAGGATTGTATGTACCCAGGCCTGTGTGTGTGGCTACTCTGAACATTTATATGAATCCACAGCATTCTCATTTACATATCAACGCAAACACTAGGGAATGCAGATTTTTGGAACTTTACATGGATTGCTCACTTGTTTATGCCGTATTTGCTATTTGCCTTGAAAATAGCAGCTCAGAAAAATAAAGCAGTGTCTATGCAGATACTGGGAGTTCACTTTAGCAAGTAATTGTTTTGATATTGTGAAGAAAGACATTTAGCCAAACTCTTCTGCTATCCAGAGTAAGTGGCAACAGTCCTGAATATCTGCTATTGACAGTGACAACAATCCAGTGTAACGCCATTGACTTCAATGGAATTGCTAAGTACTGATGCAATGTCAGTGAGGGGAGAATTTGGCTCATCAACTATATTTCCATAAACCATTTCAAAACCATTCATAGCAAACCTGCAAAATCCAATAAAGAGCAAACAAAACTAAGGTGCGTGACTTAGAAAAAGGCTGTTGTAAACAAATAGGGTTAAAAACCAAGAGATAAAGAAGGTAATTTATTCAACATGGGCTTGATCTAAACCTTATTGGAATCGGTTGGAGTCTTTCTAATGACTTAATGGACTTCAGTCCCTAAAAAGAGGAGCACTCTGCAAATAAGCCTTCCCTTTAATATGCATTAGTACTTTGGGGGTTCTGATCTCCCCTAAAATCTGGGCGAGAAGTATTTTTGAATAAATCTCAGATGTATTAAAGATTTTGTCAACAAAATGACTGATTGGTTAATATCAAATATGTCAGCTCTTTGTTTTACAGTCTGTCAAAGCTGGGTCTCAGAATTAGTGAGATACAATCAGATTTTTTTTGTTTGTTTTATTTATTTTTGCATGATACACTGTGCTAGTAACAGAGTGTTGAACAACATGCAGCTTTCTTATCAGCCTGCTTGGCAAACCTGCAAACAGGGCATTACATTAATCTAGTCTGGAGGCGATTAAGAAACGGACAAGCTTCTCAGTGTCAGAAATGGATAAGCACAGCCAAAAACTGGCAAGAGAAGAAGGTGCAGTGGAGATGGAATGTGTGTGTGTGTCAGACAGAGAGAGACTGAATTAATATGTATGTTAGCATTCTCCATTTACCTGCAAGCCTCGCCATTTTTCTGATTCAAAAATTGCCTGAGATTTGCATTTTTTCATAAACAAATCATTCTCATTATTTTCAGTGGACATTTCTGCCATCTCAGTGGAGTTATTTTTACTAGCATATGTTCAAGAATCTGTACTGTTAGAAACTGAGAAAGACAGAAGAGGCAGTAAAGGGATGGGAGGAAGGAAAAAAGAAGGTGGAGCAAGGGAAGCAGGCAAGAATCTTTCTTTAGCACAGGAAACTACTGATGAAAGATGGGAAAGGAGATTAGAAAATGATAAATTCTAGGCCTTCAGGCCATGATCCTTCAATATGGTGAATGTGGGAGAAACTCTATTCCAACATTCATTACTTTGCAGGATCAGGGATATGTCTGATGTGTGATAAACTGCAACAAGCCAATCTGCTCACATTTGACAAACACCTTACTAAGTAGAGTTAAACAACTTTACCTGATGTTTGCTGGTATGGTATAACAGTAGATTCCTGAAAAAGCAATAAGAAAAAAAAAATGGAAATTAGAGCACCACACTATTTATACAATGTCCCATTTTTACATAAGCACATAAGAATGGCCATACAGGGTCAGATCAAAGGTCCATCTAGCCCAGTATCCTGTCTTCCGACAGTGGCCAGTGCCAGGTGCCCCAGAGGGAACGAACAGAACAGGTAATCATCAAGTGATCCATCCCCTGTCGCTCATTCCCAGCTTCTGGCAAACAGAGGCTAAGGACACCATTCCAGCCCATCCTGGCTAATACCCATTGCTGGACCTATGCTCCATGAATTTATCTAGTTCTTTTTTGAACTCTGTTATGGTCTGGGCCTTCACAGCTTCCTCTGGCAAGGAGTTCCACAGGTTGACTGTGCAATTTTATTTATTTTAAACCTGCTGCCTATTAATTTCATTTGGTGATTCCTAATTCTTGTGTTATGAGAAGTAGTAAACAACACTTTATCTACTTTCTCTATGCCAGTCATGATTTTATAGACCTCAATCATATCTCCCCTTAGCCGTCTCTTTTCCAAGCTGAAAAGTCCTAGTCTTATCAATCTCTCCTCATACAAAAGCAGTTCCATACCTCTAGTCATGTTTGTTACCTTTTTCTGAACCTTTTCCAATTTCAATATATCTTTTTTGAGATGGGGAGACCATATCTGCACACAGTATTCAAGATGTGGGCGTACCTGGATTTATATAGAGGCAGCATGATTTTTAAGGTCAAACAGATTCTTCCAAACAAGTCAATAGAGAATATGACTTTTTAAAGTTTATGAAACACGGAAAGAGACCTTTGATCTAGATAAATTGCTCATATTGATAAAGGGTTCAAAAACTATTGCAGCAGTACAGTAATCCAAAAATTAGGAAACTAATGAGAAATAGGGTGCTCAGGCAGAACTAATTTTATGCAAAGTGTAATGAACAAATGAGTAAGTTATCCAGAAAGGGGATTGATGTAATTTTTAGGTTCCAGAGATATTTAGATATGTTTCTGGTGGTGGAGATTAAGAAATTTAGTCAAAAACCCAGGAAACTGAGAAATATACCGAACAAGGGTTAAGAATTTTTTTAAAATTCTATTCTGCTCATGCAAACATCAACAGTAAAGGTGCTCAACTGAGCCATCTGAAAGCTTCAAGGACAAGTTCAGGTTGCGTTTGCACACGTTTTGTTTTGAATTTAATCTCACTAATTATTTTAATAATTAAAAATGTTCTGCTAATGCAGAACATACTGTCTAATAATCAGCTAATTATTTGCTCTGTTTATGTTTCCTGCCAACTTATGCATCTCTGTGGCTGTAACAAGTTTAAGGCCAAACTCTTCAGGCATCTCTGTTTCAGGGTGCCCAACTTGAGACATTTCCTACAACTACTCATAACAACCCAGTTCAGCAAAAGAGTTAGCATGTACTTTTTACGTTAAGCATGTGAGTTATCACTTTGAAGTCAATGTCACCCAATTGAAGTTAACCGCACGTTGAAGTGCTTTGCTGGATTGGTTCCAATAGCATGCTAATTTTCATTGTCCTTTTATTAAATATAAATCTAAAAAATGGCTGGAAATAATCTGTTGAATGTAATATCCATTTTATAACCCATATTGCTTAGATCTCTATTATTATTTGTTTTAGGATTATTGTTTGTCCTAAGCTTTTTGGGTCCATTCCTAAGAGATGCAAGTCACGCAAAATGCACACTTGAGAAACAATATTTCTGTAGATACTAGTGTGTCACCTAGGCGCTGACACCAATAGGGCTTCATGCAGATGCAAGAGTCCACCTGCATGTATCATCTTGTAAGATCAGGAGCCTAGTCCCAGTCCTACAAACTGAACCACGCACATAGACCATTATTCCTGTACAGAGATCCACTGAAGGCCAAATTCCAGTCATTAAAAGTTCCTTTATTTGTACACCTCTACCCCGATATAACGCTGTCCTTAGGAGCCAAAAAATCTTACTATGTTATAGGTGAAACCGCATTATATTGAACTTGCTTTGATCCTCCGGAGTGCGCAGCCCCACCTCCCCACCCCCCAAGCGCTGCTTTACGTGTTATATCCGAATTCGTGTTATCGGGTCGCATTATATCGGGGTAGAGATTTATTTAATTGTTGATGGCTTGCCTGTATCTTGGGGGTGTGGAGAATTGCTCTTTACTCTATAACTCGTCATAGTAAATAATGTGCATTTGCACTGATTGAACAGGCTTTTTCATGGACATTAGTTGTAGAAGATATAAAAATGCCCCATAACAAGTACAGATATTTGTCTTATCAAGAATGTCTGAGTCTCCTATGAACAAACAGCTAAATCAGCATAACATGCATAAGGGGTTCAAATGTATTAACCATTTCATTCATTTGTATAAACCCATTATAGTGCAAAACCGAATGATGAAAAACATTATCAACTGGCAGCACTTTGCAGTAGGAATAGGATGAAAAGTTTCAGACACAGACCCAATGTGTCCAGAATCACTCCCAAATCAAAATAAAATCTTTTCTGAGACGTTTTTGAAAAAGGATAGGTTTTACAGGTTCTAATGAATGCCTCCTAATGGCCACATACTAGGATTGCTGTGATAGGGATCCAAGCCTCTGTGTCTCTGGATCCCCACTGCCCCAGTCTTGGGGGTCCCTAGGCACACTTTCAAGATTTGAGGTCTAACACCCCATCCTGAGACCTGGAACTCGCTGTCCAGCTGCCTATCCCTTTTGGGTACAGCAGTGACCCTTCAGACTCCCCCATACTTAAACACACCCTTGTCCCAGAACTCTACCCTAAAGGTGTGAAACTTCTGGCTTATGTTCCTCAGTACTCCAGGGCATTCTTTGGGCTCAGGTCAGAGTCCCTTGGGTTGTCCAGAATCTTTCTGCTTCGGTGCATGGCTTCTAGGCTGCCACATGCTGGGTTTCTTCTCCCTCATGTACTGGAGGAACACATCTCATCAGCAGAACAGCTTCTGCCCTTTTAAAACCTTCAGCGCCCTATGTCAGGTGACAGCCTTGACAGCTTCCCCATATCAGTGAAAACCCCTGCCAGGGGACCTCATTGCCAAGGTGAGGATCACCCCTGGTAAACCAGTTCTTCTAGGCAGGAGCTAGTCTTTAATCTAGAGTGAACAGATTTCCAAAGACTAGGTTGGCTTAAAGTCAGATACCCTCTATTGCCCTGTATCTCTATGCATTGGGACTTCAACCCAACATGGAGGCAAACACAATAGAGAAAGCAACAAAACCAGCACATTCCAAATGGTGGTTGAACAGACATAGAGTTCATAGTTTCACAGTGATTTCATAACTTGTACAGACAGATTGCCAAATTGTCACAATAATTGAAAATATTTTTTTTAAAATGTGATTTGTCTCTGCACTTCCCGGTTTCCTCCAGAAAAAAAAGCACAAGTACCAAAATATAATTCATTATACAATGCTCTTTTTATGGTTCTGATGGTTCCTGACTGGTCTGGAAGTGAAATAGTCTGATCTAAAGGCACATCTAACTTGATTTCCAGAACAAGGAGGTTCATTTAAGGTTTACCCATTACTTAGCCCTAACTTACCTAGAATGAATTAAAAATACTTCTGAAGAAGTGTGGGAAATAATTAGTATTTAAACTCAATACTAAGAAAACAAGACTTCATGATTTTTTTCTTAAATGTTGCAATTCTACTTGCATTCTGAGTATCTTCACCTTTCTTGCCCTGTAGAGGTCACACCTCATCACCCTTATCATTCCGCATCACAGCTTTTCTGTAACATGCAGTCAGATGTGTTAAAAAATGGATGTTCACTTGCAAAAATCTCTCTGAATGTGTTTGTAAAAGAAAACACGGACTTCCACACGTAAAGCTGACTTTTGGAATTCAGTCACAAAAGTCAGGAAAATTTCAACAAAGCCTCTTTTCCTCAGAAGGGTTTCTCAGGTGTGTGTGTGAGAGAGAACTCCCAGAAAAATCAGTATCCCAGTGGTTAGAACACTCACCTCCAAATCAAACAGAGCAGGGACTTGACCCTTGGACTCCCGCATCCCGAGTGAGTGTGCTCACCATGGGGCTCTAGAGTAAGTTGCTCTGCTTTCTGTTCTGTCGGAATGATCCCCTTTATATAAAAAATTAAACAGTCATTGGGCCAGCAAGTGAGAATAACTCAATAGTCTGCGGGTTAGGGCATTCATCTGAGATGTAGGAGACCCAGGGTCAAGTCCCTGCTCTAAACCAGGTAGTGCAGGAACTTGAATCTGGATCTCCTACATCCCAGATGAGTGCCCTAACTATTGACTATTCTGGAGTGTCTCTTTCTTGTGTTTTATCACAAACATTTCAGAAGGTCTTGGTTTTGTTCAGATGAGGAACAAAAACAGATGTTGAAATCTCAAAATTTTTCACAAAACTGAATTCTTGTTTTCTGGCCAGCACTAAACATAAATGCCACTTTCAGGAGTTTAGAAATATTGGCAAAAAATATCCAAATGCCATTAGATTCAGATGCTGTCTGATATCTGAAGGAAAATAATCCATGACTCTGGTTAGAATGTGCTTAGAATAGCGTGTACAGATCTAGGCACCCGAAAAGAAGAATATATTGATAAATTGAAGGGTTTCACAGAATAACACAACAAATAATTAGGGAGGATGAGAGATTAATTTCTGAGGATACATTAAAAGAGCTAAAGATATATAGTTTGATAAAGTATCTAACATGTATTGGAAACGTGAACACCATAGATGGAGAGAAATTATTGAGAATGGATCAAGGGCAAATAACGAGAAGCAATGGGATTACATTAAGAAAGGAAAATTTTAGATTTAGTTTCTGGAAATTATTCCTGAGTGTCAGATTTATTTGATCGTGAAATAGTCCCACGGGGCATTGAAGAAAACCACATAGCTACGTTCTCCAAAGGATACACAGTCTGTCTTTATTTGGCTAGCTGTGCATTTTGGGCTAAATCTTGTCTCCCTTTGCAAAGCTCAAGTACAATGGATTTGTGAGAGATAACTGAGTGGACGTGGAGGGATTCAGAATCCTCCCTCCAAATCAAAGGCAGGATGTGTAGCCCCTGTGCAACCTGGCTCTGACCACTACTTCAGCCCACTGAATATGGCAGCAGATCTATGGAGCTAGGCAGTCCGTGTTCATATGCACTGTGTCCTTCACTTTTGTTGCTCATTTGTACCTCGCATGTGCTCACAAAAAAAAAAAAAAGAGAGAGGCTGCCTCAAGGCTTGTCTCCACAACTCAAGAGCCACAGAGTGTTTCTGCATGGCCTCTCTGCTTCCCATTCTCTCCTGAGTCCCCACAGCACATTATTGCTGCATTTTGGCAGTCACATGGCCCTTGAGGGGGCCAAGATGTGGCCTTTAGTTTCAACGGGGACTATTACCAGGTTTAGAGCTAGCCTTGTGTCTTTGCTCTCACTTATGGGATTATTTTTTCTATATTTTCCCATCACCACCATTAGATGTGTGGGCCCTGTTCCTTAGCTGTGTCCTAGGAGTGCGCAGTAGAACTTGGCAGGCGGGGGTAATAGCTCTTAGCCACTGCTGAGTTCCTCAAGTCCTGTGCTGTGTGTGCATTGAGCCCATACCTTGGTGTGGATTCAAGCAGTCTGAAAGGTGCACTAAATTATGTCAGCTCTAACTGCAGCTGGGGCTCACAAGGAAAGACCTACCTTCCCCTTTCTTTGGCTATTACCTCAACATCATTAAGAGGGAGAGTGGGTGGTGTAGGAGTCACTATGATGTCTCTGCATCTCCAAAGGCCCCATACTCTATTGTTCAGCTATTCAGACTTAACCTAGGTTTACACTGGCAGTGCAATGTAAAGCAGCCCCAATGCCTGTGAGAATCTGGCCCATGGATTTTGTATATTATTATTTCAATTACTGTATGAAAATGTTCAGCTCCTCATTTTACTGTGCTAAAAATAAATGCTGAGTAGTTATTTTAATTATAAAGTAAATATAACAAATTGTCATAATTATAATTAATGCAGGAAAAGCTGTGAGAACTTGGGGAGGTATGAAATTAATGGAAGACCCTAGTTGGAGGTTAGTAAGACTCTCTGTGTCACTCTCTTCTCATTCACACCCACCCCCATGCTGTGGGCCTGATTCTTCAAGTCAATTTACATGGAGGTGAATCAGGAGTAACTTCATTGAGAATAAAGATGTAAAACTGGTGTTACTGAGAAAAGAATCAAGTCTGTCCCTGTATGTTATTCTCTCTAGTATCATATACCAAACACAAAACATGTGATGAGTAATTTATTGTTGGAGGGCTTCCGAGATAGCCCTGCTTTGTGCAGACTAATGTGCTGTGTAACGATGCTGCCTTTGGTAGGACACAACTGAGAATATCACTTCAGGACAAATTGCGTAGAACAGGGCAGTCACAGCCCAAAGCTGGGTGTCCTTTATTATTAAGGCACACCAAACCAGCCAAACAGAGAGGACTTTGGTTTCACCACACTGGCTAACCATAAGTCACACAAGCAATTCTCTTAGACACTCCAGTTTCCCAGTATCACCACCAGTGCCACTCGTTATGGGGACGAATGGTTATGAAAACCAATACCCCAGTAAAAGAAAAAAGGTTCTCCTGATCCCAAAGGACCAAGTCCCAGACCCAGGTCAAATGATAACTTAGGCTAGGTCTATACTACCCGCCTGAATCGGCGGGTGGAAATCGACCTCTCGGGGATCGATTTATTGCGTCCCATCGGGACGCGACAATCGATCCCCGAATCGGCACTCTTACTCCACCAGCGGAGGTGGTAGTAAGCGCCGCTAACAGAAAGCCGCAGAAGTCGATTTTGCCGCCGTCCTCACAATGGGGTAAGTCGGCTGCGATACGTCGAATTCAGCTACGCTATTCACGTAGCTGAATTTGCGTATCTTAAATCGACTCCCCCCTGTAGTGTAGATGTACCCTTAGATCTTACCCAAAATACACGCTTATAGCCAATTCTTATTAACTTACCTAAAATTTATTAAAAAAAAGAAAAGAGAGTTGGTTGAAAGATCAACATACATACAGACTTGAGTTGAATTTCTTGAGGTCCAGATACATAGCAGAGATGGTAAGTTTGTAGTTGCCAAAAGTTCTTTTAGAAATAGTCCATAGGTTGTAGTTCAATGTCCATATTCAGGGTGACTCCAGTCAGTGACTGGGGATCTCAATTTTTATGGCTTAGGGTTTCCCCCTCTTGAAACCCAAAGCAGATCTGAGATCAAGAAGGATCGTATCCCAGGGTTTTTATACATTTCCTGCAGCCTCTTGCTCTAAGAAAACAATAGGCTTAACTTTCCGTCTCCCAAACATCATGGCAATTAGCATAGGGTAATTTATCCATTAAACAGTTTGGATACAGGTTACCACAACCTTCAAAGAGACATATAGACAATAATACTATTTCACTCAAGAGTCTTCCTAAATATTACTACTCCTTTTTTGATCTTTGAATCAAAGCCATAGTAATAGACAAGACTTGTTTGCTTACATCACAAGACCTGAGCAAACAGCTACCCTTCTATCTCTAACAATGCAGGATTGCATTTCAAAGCTCTATTCATTTCCTAACAAGTCTTTAAAGTTCAGTTATGGGTCATGTCAGTCTGTGAGTTAATTGACTCTTTCTGGCCTTGTGTCACCTTTCAATGAGATATTATATTACGCTCATAACGTCACAAGCTGTCACATTTTGACAGTTAAGTTTGGTTCTTCGATTTAACTATACAACTCTCCAGTTCTTCTTTCATCAGGGACCCTCAGTGCCCAGTACTTAAAAATAACAAATATTATCTTAGCAAATCTGCTGTTCTCTTGCACTCTTAAGGAAAAGTCTTGCTAGAATACTCAGTTTTACATAGGTTGCGTTTACTTTTTCCCTAGATTCATGCAGGAAAACCAGGAGCAGATAGACAGAAAGACGTAAGTAGCCAGTACTGCACTACCGACCTATGTATGATATTTCTGCAGCACCCATCACTGAGCCCTTCTACTCTCAGGTAATGCAAAATATTTGTCTTCTGAAAGATTCTTCATAACCTGCATACTGCCTACAAAAACTGAGGTTAGATTCTGATTCAAGGATCTGAATTTATAATATAAGCCACTCTGTAAACAAGGCTAGTTAGAATGAAATAAATTATTCCACCCTTCATCTTAACATGCTGATTTGCATGAAGAATGTTTGATAAGGAAACTGCAATTCACCTACGTGATAAACTCTCAATGAAAAGTTAGACAAAATTCTAAATTCCATATCATGGCTAACATATTACAGTCACTCAATAGCTTAAAAGTTGGCTCTGAAAGACAAAGAGCAGCAGAGGGAGGAAGGGAAAGACTATGGGAATGGATGTCAGGAGAAAACAATTCTAAATAATGAGGAAGAATGCATCCAGATACAGAAAGACTTAGGACATTTATTACTAATATATAACAAAGACAGTCCAACATAGATAAATGACAGCTTTGATGAGCCTTTATTGCAAAATTCTTTTTGCCTCATTACATATGAAGAATAAAAGAAGAGTACCAGAGTCAAAAGACAAATCTGTGTGTATCACTAATGAATGATGAAGAATTGAAAGACAAAGGAAAAATCTCAGTGCATTTGAGGAGTCTGTATTATAGCAAAATGTGTGCTTAATATGAGATGAGGCTTTTTAAAAGAGTAGGAGTCAAAGAGGAAAAAGATATGAGGGAAGTTTCTTGGTTATTGCTTGGAGCCAGGGAACCAGATTTTATACCTTAATTCATTACCCAGCAAAGAAAGACTATGCAAAACTGTCAGTGCCAAAAGGAAGAAAAGGTGCATTGTTAGAAAAACTTTTTTTTATTGTAAAAGTGAAACATATTTGTCAGTGTTAAAGCTAATAATATTTTCAGTCTCCTCTGTGCCATAATATAAGAGACTGCGGAGAAAGGAGGTTAGGAGAAGATAGCTAAAAGGAAGGAGCTGCCTTTGTATCATAGCTATTTTTCATTTGTAGGAGGCACATTGCCTTAAACTTTCCCTTTCCAAAGAAACGGTGCACATGGTGTTGATCAGCACACTTTCTGTGAGGCTCAAAGGTGTTTAATTGTGTGTGCTGTTTCTGTGTCAGCAGCTGACTTATAAATCAGGGATCCCCACAGATTACATAGTTACTCCTGACAGCACACTGCTACAACTGTGCACTCTTTGGAAATCTTCAATGCCTCTGTTTTCTGATCCTTCTCTTAAAAGGGCAGGTGTGTAATTGGAACGTTTTCTAGCTTCATTTTAAGAAAAGTGAAATGCTTCACCTTGCCTGGAAGCTCAGCTTGTCATAATGCCACCAGCAGGACTGCTTTGTGTTCCGAGTGCACTTCAGTAGCACATATTTTTTTTTGTCTCCACAAGACCCGCCCATAATACAGTTCCACTGTTCCTTAAAGGTACAGCCCTCTGTTATTAAGAGCACACCACTCTAGAAGGGAGGTATCTCTGAGGCGGTTCTGTGAAAGCAGGGGCTTGACCTCTGCTGCATCATTTGCCCCCCTCCTCCAACTTGGAAATACTAGTACTGGTGTAATGGGGTAGTGGGATCCTAAGGCACTATGAATCAGGAGCAGAAATTAATCCACAGGGCATAGCATGTCTCTGTGAAGACACCGAATGGGACCTTTTCCCAGTTCAGCCTGTAACTTATAAATAGGTAAAAAACATATACAGTGGCTTCCATCTATCTGCAAATGTATGCTTTCCTCTACGGCTAAGATTACATGTCCAAACTCTAACTCCTGATTCTATAGTAGATACAAATCTTTTGACATCCCATTACCACTTGTTTGCCAATTGATTTTTCTCACTTTCTTTAGCAGTTAAATTATATGAACAGTGTAGTCTGTGTCTTAGGCCCTTCAGAGATCATTGGTGTGATACCACATGTCGCCCTTGCTGCTGAATTCCAAAACACTGATCTACTGGTAGCAGAGGTTGCCTTCTAAACATTTAAAATATGGCAGTTCTCAAGCTGTATCATTCTTAGTACAATTATATGCATGAACTAGTGGTCAGACATATTTCCTCCCGGTGATCTTGTGTTCTTCAAGAGTCCTTAACTTACTTAAGCCCGGTCTACTCTGGGGGGCGGGGGAGAGGGGGATTGATCTAAGTTATGCAACTTCAGTTACATGAATAACGTAGCTGAAGTCCATGTACTTAGATCTACTTACTGCGGTGCCTTTACTGCTGCCGCTCCCCCGTCGACTCTGCCTGTGCCTCTCGCCAAGCTGGAGTACAGGAGTTGACCGGAGAGCGCTCAGGGATCCATTTATCGCGTCTAGACTAGATGCGATAAATCAATCCCCGCTGCCCACCGATCCGGCCAGTAGTGAAGACATACCCTTAGGAGAGTACAGTTAAATCTCTGAACCAGATTTCCTCAAGGGTAGCAAGAAGCAGTCTGAGTTTCTACTCCTGTGATCTTCCATAGCTCAGCAATCAGTTCTGATTCAAACTTCGTACCTTGATCACTGTGTATCCTCTAGGAAACCATAGTGGCTGTGTCACAGGTAGGCTGGTGTCACAGGTAGACCCTCTGTGAGGGTCATTCACCCAGGCTACCTGTGACCAGCTGATAAAATTCTCCCACAGTACACTAGCCATTGTCCTGGCTGTTTGGCTTTTGGTGTGGTAGGCTTGATCATGGTTGGTAAAGTGATCAGCAATTACTAGAATATTCCTGGTATCAGAAGCATCAGGTTCTAGAATTAGGACATGGAAACAGACAAGTTCAAATGGAGCAAACTTTTTAATCTTCCCAAACTTGGCAACCGTATCTACCTACCTACCTCATCCATTCTTCAGAGACAATGCTCACAGGTCTGACATTTCCTCTTCTCAGGCCATTCGAGGCCAATAAAATTGTTCTCTAACCAACTCTAGGGTTCCTTCTACTCCGTTCTGCCCAGTCTCATCCTGGATTCCTTCTAATGCCCAGTCTCTTTATATGTAGGGAACCACTAGATGTCCTGAATCTTTTCTCCTCTGAAACTTCCTTTATAAACCTCAATCTGATAGGAAAGGATTTGGCTATTCCCTCTAGTATAGCCAGATATCATTAATTCTTCTCCTCCTCATCCTAACTTGGTCTTCAGAAAATGAATCACAATGTTAGAGATACTTATCATGCTACTGTAAACATTTCCAGTTGATGGGAATTGAACCTTGGCATTTGGTGGTCTTCCAGGCATGAACTTGGAGACTAAAACTCTTGTGGTATGCTGTCCTCATCACAAAGCAGAATCTCAACAAATCCTATAGTTGAGTTGCTGATTCTTCTCCAGGACTATCCTCCTGGGAACTAATTTTTACCCCCTGTATTGGCATCATAGCTCGATAGGTGTTCCACTCATTTGAGTCAGGCTGTTTGCTTTAGAAAACATTTTAGCAATCCTAAAACAGTCTGCAGCACGTCCATGGTATCAGATCCTCAAGCTACCCAAGTTGTTGCTTGGGGCAACAAACTCACAATGATTTTCCTTCTCTTGACCTTGTCAGAGACTTCACTGTCTTCCAGAAGTTCTCTGTCTTGAGCTCGCCAAGAAGATTATCAACCTCTCTCCTGGGTCTTGGTAAACTGACCAAGAAACATTTCAGCTTAAACTTTACATATGACAGGCTTTGTCTCACTAGTAGATTTCAACACCTGCTCTAACAACCAGTGTTGTATCTCAAGAGAAATGTCACAACAGGAGTAGATGCTTTTAGTAGATGGTTACCTATAAAAGGTGTGAATCCACTATCTGTCAATCACATCCTGTCTGTCACTATCAGACCCTTTTATCAAAACATTCAGGAACTTCATGTTCTCTGTGCTGGGAATCTCTGTGTACAGTACAAGTGGCTATAAGTGGTATAACCCCATTGTTAATAGGTATCACAAGCCATTTTTGCACTGATCTCTGCTGTATACAGTCTCTGTCTATGTGTGTTACAGAGACATAATCTGCAAACTCATGGAGCATATCCATCTGTCCTCCATCAACCGTCCGTATGTTAGTCATCTGGCCATACTTCCTAATAGCCTGCCTTTCTTCAGCTGTTCTATCAATATGAGACACATCACTGAAAAGAATAGTTCTGTAGGATCCAGCCCCAAATGCCTGCAGGTATCCATGATTCTGGACAATAATATCAACACAATATACAAAAAAATAGAGAATATAATATAATTCTGATCTCTTTGACTGACTAAGAATTCTCCCAGAAAGAGAAACCACAGTTTGAACTCTGCATAATTCCTAAATCCCTGTCTATTTAGGCATCAATTGTGAAATGGGGTAGGAGGATGCTGAGGCAATAATAAGTATAACTCTGTTACATTTCCCTTCTTCCTGCACCTCAGCTTATCTCACTGCTGAAGCACAGGCCAGAGATCTGTCTTTTCAGGCCTTTTCTGAGTTAATTTCAGGGCTATTGTATATAAAACCCTGATAAGTGGTTCCATTGTTCTCAGTCAACTTCAACGAGAGAGTATCATACAGATGTAGTAAACAAAAATTAAATACACACAGAAAATTACTGTAAATAATATAAAACATTGCAAAAGTAGTTGGAATACTATGAATAACTTTTAAACAAAATATGTTAGGCAGTAAATCTACCAGAGACAGAGTTTTCCAACTAATATTCATACCCTCTCCCCACTGCTCCCCCTTTCCTTTGAGGAGGGGGAAGGAGATCAAATCATGTAGTATACAGTATGTGGGTTACCCTAGTAATGTCATTAACCTAGAGCTCAAGATGATCGTACGGCTCTCCAGCTGGCATAAATCAGCATAACTCTTGACAGTGTATGCTCAAGCATGTATACTGGAGCTACACCAGATGAGGAAAGGATCTGGTGTTCTTAAGGGTGTGCAAGAACTGTACTGCTTATGCCCAGTATTGGTGAATGTTTCCTGAGAGGCTCTTCACACACTCACTTCCCCTTGCACTTACACACAAGGCAGGAAATCTTGCACTCTGTTCCAAATCTCCCTATCACTACCAGGAAGAGACTCTCCCACTGCCCAAAGGCAGAATTGTTTCTTTCTAACTAGTCTTGGAGCTTTTAAAATTGTTTTTGTAAGCTTTTCCATTTATTTATTTGCTTGAGGAGATGAGAAAAATCCCATGGGGTGAGGATTATTACTCATATCCACTTCCTATATACAATTATGTTACCAACATTTCCTGCAGCTTTCCCAGAGATTAAAATTAAACCAGAACATGGCTAATGATACATGTATCATTTCCTTTAGTCCACAAACTAACACAGCACCACAGTCACATATTAGTGACCATAAACAGCAACTACAGCTAGCCTCAAATGCACGCAGCTTGTTTTACTCCCCCATTCTCCCACAAATGTTCAGAACAGGGGTGGTACATGCCATTCCCGTATCATCTGCACACCAGCCCATTTCAAAAATCTAAAGCCTCTCTCTGTTCTTCACATTTCTTTTCCTGATTGCCATATGTCTATTATATCATATAATCATACATGCTTCTCTTTTCATGCTGTTGCTGCAGAAGCCACTATGATTGTTTCTATTGCTTCGGTTCTTTATGTACCCTGAGGTTCCCCCCAGCACTGTGAATGTATGTAGATCCCAGCCCATTAATCTGGTGCACTTGTACACACTGGATCAGTAGAGAAGGGAGAAAGGTACAATAGAATGAGAGGGATGACTCTGATCTATGTCTGCATTCTCTGATATTGTAGTTTCCATTCTGTGCTCTTTGCCAATGTATATCATTCCTTGTCAAACGATTCACTGACTCCGGAGTCTATGCCAGCTTAAAAGCCATATCTTTTGCCGGGGTTACTGCACTACTGTCTACTTTGCTTTCAAATTCAGTCCTCAGTTGTTTAAGAAGTGCGTGTAGCTGATAAGTAGCTTTTATTGTTACTATTTCAAATGGGCAAATAGTGGATTGTGAATAATGTGACTTTGATATGCCAGTAAGTGGAAGAGAAGACAACAGGTCATTTGTACCTCCTGACATACACTTCTGTCTTTTTGCAACTTTTTGTTGTTATAAGGCGCTTTTGAAAATATTACCCAAGTGCCAGATTTTTAAAGATATTTAGGTGCCTAAAGATGCAGATAGAAACTTACTGGGTTTTGTCAGAAAAGCAGGTTAGGCACGTAACTCCCACCCAAATAATTGGAACTCCAATTGTAATGGGAGTTAAGGGTCTAACCTGCTTAAACGTTTTGGAAAATACCTCTAGGTACCTTTCTGCATCTTTAGGAGCCTAAGTACCTAGAGCTGGCCTTAAGGATGTGTGATGTGGGTGACCACCCAGGGCATCATGGTCAAGAGACAAGGAGTGGGGCAGGCCTATGCTGCGAAGCCATGGAAGGGAGTTCGGGGCAATGTTGCGGGGGGGTGGGGGGAGACAACAAGGCCTGGAGAGAATGGGGGGATGGATGGGGAGCCCAGGGAGGTAGTGGGGACCGAGGGGATGGATGGGGAGTCAGTGGGGGGCCATGGGGCATGGGTGAGGTGCCCAGGGAGGCAGCGGGAGCCAGAGGAGATTGGTGAGATATATAGAGAGACAGCGGGGGGCAGGGGCTATGGTTGGGGAGCCCAGGGAGGCAGCAGGAGGCGGGGGCAATGGGGAGATGGTTAGAGGTTGGGGGAAGCAGCGGGGGGCCAGGGAAGCCTGAGGAGGCAGCAGGGGCTAGGGCACCAAAATGCAAGTTTGCCCAAGGTGACGTTTTCCCAAAGGCTGGCCCTGTTTAGGCCCCAATCCAGGAAAGCACTTAAATAAATGCCTAGATTTGAAACATGCGTGTTGTCCCATTGGACTATTTGTTCCTGGATCAGAGCATAAATAAATGGAGTTCCATGGAATCTCCTGCCTGAGATGCTGTTTTGGTAAAAAAGGACTGAGTAAAGAATTCAGCCTATCGTATACAATAGATTTTATACGTCGCTCCCAGCATATTATTAAAGTGGTTTTCACACATGAAGTCAGAGTCATTCATGGCTAGAGCTCTGCAACCCCGGCTGTGACTGTGCCCAGCATTCCCTAAAGAGTTCAAAATCGTTGGAAAAATTGGAGAATCAGATCAAAGGATTGGCTGAGCGACAAAAGGCTTGAACACAAAATCATGCCTGGGTTACAAAAGAGTGAGACAGAGATTGAGATAGTGGAGACTGTAAAAAACTGAAACTCTGTAGCTGTTTAGATGCAAAACATATGCTCAGCATCATCTTCCTGCAGCAGATTTTGAGGTATGTTATGCAGAAGAGGTTGCCTACTGATTTATATCAGCATTTGACCGGAACAATTCAGGAACCTAGAGAAACCCCCTTTGGATTTTCGGTTCACTTGATGGATCTGCAGCAGCATATTATCTCTGCATCAGACTGAGCCAAGTCAGGTCTGAAATATCACCCAGAGACTATCCAGAGCCAGTTTTCACAGGCAATAATGACAGGGCAATGGAGTGATACTATTTGAGCTTAAATGAGGCAATTTTTGGAAAATCCAAAAGTTAGTTGGTGAGATCTTGCTTGAGGGGATGTGGCTCGCCTATTGTAATGAGCTGGAACATGAGCAAAAGATGAGGCACTCAGGCAGATCCTATTCCATAAAAATTAGTGCTGTTCAGCAGAATGAGGCAGGGAGCCAGCATAATCCCCAGCCAGCCACACTGCAGATAGTAGAAAGAGACAGTAAAAAAAATTAAAAAAAAAAATCCACTGTTTCAGAAACTAAAGACCAGCAATTGTGTTTTTCAGGACAGGAGCCAGCCATTAGTTTTGTTGGTAATGATGCTCCAAGCACAGTATCTCAGGGAACCTGGGAAAGACAGTGTTGTACTCTCTGGAATTCTGGACGTTGTTGCAAGTAATTGTTGTTACTTCTGTGAAATCTCTGATACAGCAGGAAGCTGAATGAGACACTGAAAACAGGAGCTAGGAAACGATAGACAGGCAGATACACACACTGCAGACAGACAGACATATATTTGTGTAATAAAAAGTGCCTCCAAATTGCTTTTTAATTAACTTATAAAATGTTTTTATTATTAAAACCATTATAAATATAATTAGACATGGATGAAGAAAATGTAGGAAGTAAATGATATAAAGCAATACTGATCTGTGACCGAAACCTTCTGATATGCCAACTAAATAGATTTTATGCAGAGAACCAGCAGCTGGAATATCTGGAACATGCATATACCTGCACAGACAGACTGTGCTTGTAGTAGCAGTCATGACGCATGGCAGCTACTGACCAGTGACTCCTTAGTGGGGCTAGGATCTTCAAAGGGGCCTTAGTGCATTAGACTTCTTTGAAAATCACGGCCTGGCTCCTGGCAGGTCACAGACCTGCTGTTCACACACTTTTCAAATCTCTGAGCCACCCAAACTAGTGTGGAGAGAACCACTTGGAGCCTGGCTCCAGGTTTGCTTGCCATTATGATGACTTTTCCTCCCAGCCCTACCGCAGTGGGACAGCTACAGTTCTGCTACGTTCTTGTCTTTGGTTGAAGAGATTTCACCCTAAGTGATCTTTCCTAGTCTTGTATTCAGTATCTCATTCATCCATAATGAGTTGATCACAAAACCAGTAGATCATTCCACTACCAATTCCTTTCTAAGACCTAAATCCATTGTTCTTTGATCTACACATTATGCAAGGATTCATTCTTGTAGGAGCATGCTACCTTGCACTGTGATTCCACTATTGTTACCCCAAGAAGCATGAGGGCAATTAAAATCTTCCATGATTAATGTTCCAGCACTTTCACAGGCTTCTCTTATCTGTAAATATATTTCTGAATCTGCCTTTTCTTCCTGCCCTGAGGTTCACTACAGTTTCTTATCATTTATTTCCTTACCAATTCTATTTTTTTCCTTAATCCAAACGATCTCTTCACTGGTATTCAGGCTGCATAAGTAATTTCTTCCTTCAGACATCACTGTATATCCTCCTAGCCTCCTCCTGTCCTGTTAAGTCTAGCCTTTCAGTATCCTTATTTTATAACATTTTAATCATTTTCTTCATTTTGCTGTTTCTCAGTTATATCAAAATCCTGCTTCATAGGCTTTCAAATATTTATCTCTCTTCATTTGTACAGGAATAGAAGATATACTGTTTCTCTACCTGATTAATTTTCTTTCAAAACAGATATTCCTTCTCTACCCCTTCCTACCATTTCTCCCTATTATTTGTTCTTAGTTGAAAAACTTTGTCCTTCAGGTTTCTTGTTGGCCTCCTCTCTTCCTCGGTATTCTACACCTACATACAACGCCCTTGAATACATCTGTTAATAGTATTATGCACGTCTTCAGGTACCCCTTCTCCCTTAAGGTAAAATATTATCTCATCCCATTATCTCAGTTTTATGATGAGAATAACAGCAATGATATTTCTGGGAATTTGCCTTTGCAGACAAACACACATGGCCCTATTCTTGAAATCAGGAAAGGGTTGTGTTAACCTAAATGGGTGTTTCCTCCTTTATCACTTGTTTATTGTCTTCTGTTGTATATCTGATGCCCTTCCCACCATTTAACATTCATCTACCTCTCCCGCACCTCAATTTATTTTACCTACTTCCCTGATCATCCAGTGAGGTCTGTTCTGCAAGAGGAAAAAGAAAGAATCTTTTGATTTTCTGTAAACTTTGATGGGGGGGGGAAGGGTTGTTAAAACAACAGGATAATAAAGCTGGTTAAGGTCCTGTTCTTGTTCCAAGAAGAAGAATAATGATTAGGTCACGTTTCACAAAGATATGCAGTATAATAAATGTGATTCCTAAAGGATCTTGAGTAGGGGGTAAACTTATTTCAGCATAAACATTTAGTAAAATAAAATCATGTGAACATATGAGGACACCAGTCCTAATTAAAAACTGCAAATGCATTCTCTTTATGTATGATCTTGGTCAGACTTTATGCTTCTACCACAACACAATGAGGAAGCCATCTTCTCACACAGTATACTTTGGCCAAGGTTTCAAAGTTACTAGTGATTCAGGATGCCACCTATATTTGTGTGCCCAACCTGAAACACTTTAGAACAGCGGTTCTCAAACTATGGGGTGGGCCTTCCACAGGAGGTGTGGGAATGTGTCATGGGTCACAAGAGCTGTGTGGCTGGGGTTCGTGCAGAAGGGCCATTCACACCGGGGAGGCTGGGATAAAGGAGACAGCTGGAGCCCCAGTACCCGGACTAAGGCTCTCCTCCCTCCCCCATCCCTCACCAAGAGGTAGCCTGAGTTCAGGCTCTCCATCCATCCCCGCCCAATCCCTCACCTGGAAGTGGTGCGGCATGGGGTGGCAGCAGCAATGCAGAAGTAAGGGTGGCAATGGGGCACTAAGTCAAATATCACTTTTCACGTTGCCACCCTTACTTCTGTGCTGCTGCTGGCACGGTGCCGCCTTCAGAGCTGGGGGGCAGTGTATGTACTTGTGGTAGGGGGTGTAAATGACTACAGACACAAAGAAGGGGGCCTAATCAAATACGTTTGAGAACCATTGCTTTAGAGGGGCCTGCTTTTCAGTAAAACCGCCATACACACCCTCTGAAAGACTCCTTTAGAGTTTGTGGCAAAAGCATAAAGTATAAACAAAAGAAAATAAGATTGTGCTGTCCAAAAGAGTGTCCTACAAGCATTCTGTAAATTACTTCCTTCCCTTAGAAATTCTGTCATTCATATTTTCTACTCAGAGGCTTCAGCTGGACCCTGTTTACTACCTCCATCCCCTCCATCCATGACCCCTCTCTCCTGCTACTCACCATTTCCTTTGCATACTTCAACCCTTCGGTTCTCTGCCTCTTCACTATCCCCAACCACCCTGTCCAGCTTTTCCTCTTTCAGACTAAAAACCACTTGTTAGTGACATTTTTGGGCTCTTGCTCCACTCTGTATTTGTACCGTGTTGAGCTTGTAGACTATAAGATTCCCAGATGGAGCATTGTTTGGTGTACTGCTCCTATTCTCCACCACATTCTTTATAGAATGCTGTCAACATGCAATAACACTGCCAGCAATGAAACTCATTTCAGCTGTCTCAAATGTGTCCAGCAAAAATACATTTTCTTCTATACATTTCCCTATAGCAAGCATTTCACAAATCAATAGCCAATGCCAGAGCCCTATATCATATAAAGCATGAAATGTTAATTTTATTTGCGCAGAATTCCAGAGATTAAAGGGGACAATGGATGTGGGGGAGAATTTTCTGCAGGTTTTACCCAAAGTTTTGGAAGATTTAGAGTGACTCTGATCAGGAAGCTGTTCTGCATTTTCTAGAGCATTGATAATCTATCAGCATATTTTATGTCATGTGGAATAGATCCATCCTTGTGCTACTTAAATTATGGGTGGATATAGATATATAGATAAAACTTTTGAAATGTTTGTTTGGAATGACTGTATACTCATTAAAAGGACTATAATGCAAATTACGTGCTTCTACTGTAAATGATGTCATTCAGCTAAAGGGATTTAATGGACTAAACACTCATCATAAACATCACAAATAAATCGAATTGCTGCTTTATCTGCATTCAGGTTTGTCTAGATTGTATTACTGTATTACAGTATTCTTATGCTTGGATAAAAGAGTATCATTAACATTTATAGTTCTTCCTGGTAAAGAAGCAGATGACATACAGGCTACAAAATGATACTGTAATTCAATTGCTGGCACATTAGGATTTTTAACATTAAGGCTTGCACTATAAATTCCAATTCTGTATTCTGTTAGTAACTAACAAATGCTGAATTATCTCCTTCCTTAGACATACACCAATGGAATCCATTTAAAGTGCTTAATGATGTATTAATAAACCATGATTTTCCAGCAGAGTTTCTGAACTCCAGTCACTGGCGCCAGCACCAGTGCTGCCAATCAAATTAGAATGTCATAATTTCTCAGTAAATAAAGGTTAATTGGAAGTACAATATGAAAGGATCATGAACATAAATAATATCTATGATAGCTTGTTCTGATTTTAAAGTACTTTATATTACATTTCCTTCTGCTCTCGCATGCTGGTTAAAGATCAGTGACTGCTATGGACAGATGATTTATTAGTACAGTGATTATTGATTATTTTAGATTTAATTTTCATATATACTTTTGATCTTTTAAAAAAGTTCATGGAGATCATATTTAGTCGGTTTATCATGAGTCTCATGAATTATTTTGATCTACTGACTTCCTTTAAGGATCGGGATGCATGGAAATCCTCACCCTCTACTTTATTTCTGCTCTATTAAAAATGAGTATGACAGGAAACAGAGACAAGGTGGGTGAAGTACAACACTGCATGGACAGGAAAAAGTGAGACACTTAACTTAGAGACATGCAATTCTATCTTTGTTGGTAACAGCATTGCTTTCCTTCCTTCCCCTTACCCCCACCAGCCATGGATATAATGGCCCAAACCTACACCACTCATGAACTGGTGTAGCACAGGCACACTATGTCTTGCCTGCAACATGCTCCCTCCTGCCCCTTAGGCCAGCTTTGGATGCAGCTGATGTAAAAGCTGGCTATGCTCCTTTAGACCAGCTCAGAGCTCCCCTATGGTGCTGTGGGTGGGAGGGCGAGAGGCTGGCCAGTTAGGAACAGATTCCAGCATTGCACACCACCTGAGTGGGACAAAGTAGCTGAAAAAGAAAGAGAGAAGAATGGACCATTGTGCTTTTTCCAGAGCTGTGTTATTGCTAAAATGACATGCAGAAGACTCTTTGGGGTGCTTTGTTTAATAAAAAATAATCAAAATAGAAACACTGTTACGATAGATGAATTCCAGGCTGGAAGTAGGCAGGAACTCTTATCTAACACCAGCTCGTAGTAGGCCTGCCCCTCTTTTCCATAAATACATTTTTTTTAAAAAAAATCTCCTAACTTATCTTTTCTCATTCAAATGTGCTTCTGAAAAGTCAGCTCTTTGATTAGAGTTCATTGCTTATTAACACTCTGGAGCTATTTGCTCTCAGTTCTGCTCTTGGGGTTGATCTTGCATTGGCACCGTTTGGAGTTTTGTAGACCTGGGCAAAATATTTCCATCAAGCTGGTCTTTAATGAACAAAAGGGTTTTGACCAGAACAACAACAACAACAAAATGCATGGAAAATGTTTGATTGGATCCATTTTTCACTGAAAAAGCAAAAACTGACAAAATGCTAATTTTACCCCCCAAAAGTTTGTTTTTGTTTTTTCAGCCTTTGAAATCCAAAATGTTTTGGGTATTTCATAAAAAAAAAACAAGCAAACAAACAAAAGCACATAACTTCCCGCCCCACATACACATCAGCATAAATTTAAGTGGGGAAAAATGAATGAAAAACATTTTCTGTAGAAAACAATTGTCATTTTTTGACCATCTCAAGAGTTTTGTCCTTTATTACAAAGGAAGCAAGACTGAGACAGTGTGTCTTAACCATCATGCTGCATTTGTCAAATAGAGGCCTGTGATCGGCGTTGGCCCACCTACCCGCTAGGGGGCGGTGGGGAGCTATGAGATCACTGGCCGGCCTGGGTCACGCCTCCGTCAGCAGGGAATTAGCGGCGGGGCGGCCACCAGCCAGAGTCTGTAGCGCGCCCCTCAGGCAGGGGAGCGCCGGCAAAGGTCAGTAGCGCGCCCCTCAGGCAGGGGAGCGCCGGCAAAGGTCAGTAGCGCGCCCCTCAGGCAGGGGAGCGCCGGCTAAGGTCAGTAGCGCGCCCCTCAGGCAGGGGAGCGCCGGCTAAGGTCAGTAGCGCGCCCCTCAGGCAGGGGAGCGCCGGCTAAGGTCAGTAGCGCGCCCCTCAGGCAGGGGAGCGCCGGCTAAGGTCAGTAGCGCGCCCCTCAGGCAGGGGGGCGCCGGCAAAGGTCAGTAGCGCGCCCCTCAGGCAGGGGGGCGCCGGCAAAGGTCAGTAGCGCGCCCCTCAGGCAGGGGGGCGCCGGCAAAGGTCAGTAGCGCGCCCCTCAGGCAGGGGGGCGCCGGCAAAGGTCAGTAGCGCGCCCCTCAGGCAGGGGGGCGCCGGCAAAGGTCAGTAGCGCGCCCCTCAGGCAGGGGGGCGCCGGCAAAGGTCAGTAGCGCGCCCCTCAGGCAGGGGGGCGCCGGCAAAGGTCAGTAGCGCGCCCCTCAGGCAGGGGGGCGCCGGCAAAGGTCAGTAGCGCGCCCCTCAGGCAGGGGGGCGCCGGCAAAGGTCAGTAGCGCGCCCCTCAGGCAGGGGGGCGCCGGCAAAGGTCAGTAGCGCGCCCCTCAGGCAGGGGGGCGCCGGCAAAGGTCAGTAGCGCGCCCCTCAGGCAGGGGGGCGCCGGCAAAGGTCAGTAGCGCGCCCCTCAGGCAGGGGGGCGCCGGCAAAGGTCAGTAGCGCGCCCCTCAGGCAGGGGGGCGCCGGCAAAGGTCAGTAGCGCGCCCCTCAGGCAGGGGGGCGCCGGCAAAGGTCAGTAGCGCGCCCCTCAGGCAGGGGGGCGCCGGCAAAGGTCAGTAGCGCGCCCCTCAGGCAGGGGGGCGCCGGCAAAGGTCAGTAGCGCGCCCCTCAGGCAGGGGGGCGCCGGCAAAGGTCAGTAGCGCGCCCCTCAGGCAGGGGGGCGCCGGCAAAGGTCAGTAGCGCGCCCCTCAGGCAGGGGGGCGCCGGCAAAGGTCAGTAGCGCGCCCCTCAGGCAGGGGGGCGCCGGCAAAGGTCAGTAGCGCGCCCCTCAGGCAGGGGGGCGCCGGCAAAGGTCAGTAGCGCGCCCCTCAGGCAGGGGGGCGCCGGCAAAGGTCAGTAGCGCGCCCCTCAGGCAGGGGGGCGCCGGCAAAGGTCAGTAGCGCGCCCCTCAGGCAGGGGGGCGCCGGCAAAGGTCAGTAGCGCGCCCCTCAGGCAGGGGGGCGCCGGCAAAGGTCAGTAGCGCGCCCCTCAGGCAGGGGGGCGCCGGCAAAGGTCAGTAGCGCGCCCCTCAGGCAGGGGGGCGCCGGCAAAGGTCAGTAGCGCGCCCCTCAGGCAGGGGGGCGCCGGCAAAGGTCAGTAGCGCGCCCCTCAGGCAGGGGGGCGCCGGCAAAGGTCAGTAGCGCGCCCCTCAGGCAGGGGGGCGCCGGCAAAGGTCAGTAGCGCGCCCCTCAGGCAGGGGGGCGCCGGCAAAGGTCAGTAGCGCGCCCCTCAGGCAGGGGGGCGCCGGCAAAGGTCAGTAGCGCGCCCCTCAGGCAGGGGGGCGCCGGCAAAGGTCAGTAGCGCGCCCCTCAGGCAGGGGGGCGCCGGCAAAGGTCAGTAGCGCGCCCCTCAGGCAGGGGGGCGCCGGCAAAGGTCAGTAGCGCGCCCCTCAGGCAGGGGGGCGCCGGCAAAGGTCAGTAGCGCGCCCCTCAGGCAGGGGAGCGCCGGCAAAGGTCAGTAGCGCGCCCCTCAGGCAGGGGAGCGCCGGCAAAGGTCAGTAGCGCGCCCCTCAGGCAGGGGAGCGCCGGCAAAGGTCCCGGCGTGGCTCTGCCGGGTAGGGGAGCGCAGGCCCACCCTACACCACTGCGCTCCAGCCCAGGGCCCTGACAGTGGCAGAACGGGGGTCCCACCACTGGGTCAGCGGGGTCGTCCCGCTACATAGACTCACCACTGTGCAGCTCTGTCCCTGGGCTACTTCCTACCCGATTGCTCGCCCGAATCCCTCTGGTCCCGTGAGTGCGTCGGGGTAGTCCGCTGCTGGCAGCTCCGGCTCCCCCTCAGGCTCAGGCTCCTCCAGCTCTTCTGGGTACTCGGCTGCTGGCAGCTCCTGCTCCCCCTCCGACTCCTCCAGTTCCTCTGGGTACTCGGCAGCGGGCAGTCCTGGCAGCCCCAGTCCATCCTCCAGGTGAGGTTTCCATGGGTCCAGGGCCTCCCCTGGTGTGGCAGCAGGCTCTGAAGGGAGCAGCCCACAGTCTGTGTCTGCCTCCCTCCCTGGTGCTGCCCTAACTGAGCTAAGGGCCCTGCCCTTTATACTTCCTGTTCCACCCCTCCCCTTCCGGGGGGTGGAGCAAGCTTGGGCTGGCCCCGCCCACTCAGCCTGAGGGAAAGGCCCTTTACCCTCAGGTTCGGAGGGCAGCCACCCTGGCCCCCTACAAGGCCCCAATCCAAAGCCCCATAGAAGTCATTTGGGTTTTTGATATCAGCTTCTATAGGAAGGATACCTGTCTATTGGGATTGTAAACTGTTCACTACAGGGACTTTTCTTTCCAGCACACATATAGTGCTACATAACTGATTAATTAAAACTTCAACAGCCCTCATCCCTTAAACTCTTAAACTTTCACACACTTGTTACTCTAAAAACCTAGTATGGTAGTGTTGCAATAAAAGTAACCCCTCAAAAATGATTGTCTGGCACTGGAGCAGTTATTTGCTTTATGAACAATAGTATCATATAATGACTTAATAAACTCAAATGAGCAGAAATATCACCACAGCAGTGAGAAACAAACAAACAAACATAGTGGTCTCGCCCCATTACAATGGAAAGAGAGACAATGAAAACATTGCCTCGGATTATAATACAATGCTGACATACATTAATGACACTGTTATTGTGAGTTAATGCCACACCATCAGTGGATCTCATTGTTGATGTGACAAATAAAATGTTAAGTAATTGCCATTTATGGAGAAATTAATGGGCATTTGTGGACTCCAGAGTCTCTCATTCATTTTTAACTAGAGATTCAATTTGTCCCAAATTTTCCATTTCACTGAACTACACACACACACACACACACACACACAGGAAAGAAAAAAAGAGTGCAATGACAAGATTGAGGTGGTAGCTTATGATGCTGAAATGAAATAAAATCCATGTTCAATGTCCATATTATGTGTGGGCATTAAAGGTTGTTCTTAGGTTCTTCATTAGTAGGGTGACCAGATAGCAACTGTGAAAAAATGGGACAGGGGGTGAGGGGTAATAGGTGCCTATATAAGAAAAAGCCCCAAAAAACTAGACTGTCCCTTTAAAAATGGGACATCTGGTCACCCTATATATTAGGCAGATGCCATTTTAAGGCAGTAGAGGGACTATTAAATGAGCGCACAACTAGTGTTCACATTTTCTTTATCCAACTTCTCAGCCTTTGAAGAATCTTTAACCTGGCTTTTAATTTTACTCCCAGAGTTTAGTATGCATAGTCTACCATGGTGTAATGAGCCGGTGTGGCTCCCCGCCGCCCCGGAAGGGGAAGAGCCCATCCAGAGGCCGGAGAGGGTGGAGCTAGGGAGCTCTGAGTCCGCCCCTCAGAGGGTCAGGCGGTGACCCAGAAGTATAAAGGCTCGCCCTCAGAGCTCAGTCAGGCCCCAGCCGCCGGAGAGACCAGACGTCTCCAGCCTAGCCCGCGAGTGGGAAGACCCCGTGGCCCAAGGCGGCCGCCAGAACTGGCCGGGCCTGCCATGCGCCCGCTACCCGGAGGAGCTGCCGGGCTGCCACCTGCTCACTACCCAGAGGAACCCATGGTACTGGACCCCCTGGAGGACAACACCATGACCCAGGTACTACCCGAGGGGGAGTCTGGACGTAACTCGGGGGCAGCCGACCCTAGTCTCTCTGCTGCACTGCCAGTGTGCATGTCAGTGTGTTGCGGCCAGGATCCCCACTGACTAAGCAGCGGGTCTTCTGCTGCTGCTAGGGCCCCGGGCTGGGACGCAGTGGAGTGGGAGGGCCTGCATCCCCCTGCCACCCAACCCGTGGGTGGCAGTCTTCCCCTCTCCCAGGCCTTTGGAGGCTTGGAGCCTACTGTTTGTTGCCCCGCCCTGACCCAGGGCCTGGGCTTAATACTTGTACTTATTTGTTGCTCAGCTCTGACGGAGGGCCAAAGCCCTGACTTAGCATTTTTGCCCCACCCTGAGCCAGGGCCGGGCTTACCGTGTTTCTTCCGGTTACAGCAAGAGGTGCCAAAGGAGACCCCACGGCTGGACGAATCCCCCCCAAGCTCAATGGGGTGTAGTGAGCCGGTGTGGCTCCCCGCCGCCCCGGAGAGGGTCGAGTCCCGGCAGACTCTTGTACACATGGGCACCAATAACAGAACATCATCAGCACCTGCATATTAGGTAGTTCGGTATCCAGATTCTTTAATTTGTAATCCGTTTTCCCTCACCTTTTCCTTTGGCCTTTTTATTTTCAGTTTTTAAAGTTTTTTTATTTTTGGTCAGGTGAGTTAAGCTTCTGTATCTTCTCCTGCTACCCAAATTGGCTATTTTGGAAGTAGCACTTCCTGTCTCTGACTGACAAGAGGATCTGTATCTGGACAAATTGGTTTTCTGTCACAACTGCTCACCTTCTTCTTCACACTCACTCACTCACACACACACACACACACACACACACTATATGGATATAGGTATATATATATATTACCTTGGTTATTTTAGAGTTCTTTCCCTTAACGCTGGAGGTTTCTGCCTCTTTGTACTTCCATATTATCTCTTCTTTCCCTCCCTAAGTTTCATTCCGCTTTATTGCTCGTCTCCCTTGCATTTTGCTTCAGCACAACCCTTTCTCCTCCAAAGCAAGATTCTATTTCCCCTTACCCACACCTAGCTTCTGGGCTGAGTTGCATATTTTTAAGTGGTATCTCAGGCTCTCTAGACTTTCTTCAAAATTTTAGGACTTTTGGCCACAATTCAGAGATGGGTGACCAGATTCCAGCAATGGTCACAGCTTAAGAATCTGTACTGATAAATGGGCGTTGCTGCAGCTTCTGTGGCCATAGGCTCCTCAGCCAGAACAGTGATGTTGGATGGAATATAACAAGATAAGAAAACTGGTCCTGCCTCTGCCTCTGCAGGTGTGGGTGCTCCTTGGGCTCTGCTGTGACCCTGTGCTGCAGTGCATAGAGGGAGGGTGGGGCTGGATATAAACAGGCAGAGGGAGAGTTGTGAAAGGATCCTCTTTTGTTGTGTGAATCCTCTTATGCTTCCCCCAACGGATAGACCTTCATGCCCTATGAGGGGTCTACCTTATGAATACCTTTAGAATAGAATAGTGATGGTATTACAGAAATGGAATGGAGTTCTAACGAATTGCTGTAGAGGCCTATAGATTTGCACAGAAAATGTGTAGGCTTTGGGAACAAACCTGCAGAATTTTACAGCTAGGATTTATTCTATTAAATTGTACAGGAGAGTCAGAAAATATCTAGAATAGGTACTGTTGTGTATTAAATTCCAGACGAGTTTTCCAGCTATAGGCTGAAAAAGTTCCCATGAGGTGGCGCTGCTGGTGCTCTAAGGCCTATGGTAGGGGAGGATTCTTTCTTCTCAACTACTCTCATACATCTGTCTAAATGCATCCCAGCTAAAATGGCAGTGCATTTGCACCTAAATTAATTGCCTTATTTGTCAGTCTCCTTAAACAGAAAATGGATGTTAATAACATATACCAATAATAGCTTCATTTGGACTAAGTTTAAAAAGGCCACCACAAAGCATGAGCCCCATTTGGTTATGTGATTGCACTATTGATTTCTTTTTCATACTTTAAAATATATTTCCCTTCTTCTTACATATTGCAAAAAGTACCTTCAGGCATGATCTTCTTCCTCCATCTCTTTTGCAATATTTCCCCAGCCCATTGTAATTGTTTCAAACCTCTATCAGAGCACATTCACCTCCATCTGGAGAAGAGAGATGTACGGGGTCACCACAAAGGTCACCCTCAATACCAAGCCAGGAGAGAAACATTCACTGCTGCTGTAGCTGCTATACTGTTGTTCCTCTATATTTATCTCATCCCATCTCTAATTTATTTCTCAGATTTGTTTTATTCCTTTACTACCTATTCCACAGTTATATAATAAAGTTCAGATGTTTGGCGATTTCTCTCTCTCTCTTTCTTTCTCTCTCTCTCTCTCCATATCACTAAAACGCACTGCTGGTGATGGCTCCAACACAACTTTTCCATCTGTTTCTATTTCTGAAGGAGAGCACATGTGAACATTATATCTAGGGTTAACACCAAGGCATTGATTTTGAAAGGTTTTCTATTGTGTTTGTTTTCATATTGTGTAAATATGTTTCTGAGTTCACCCAGGGAGCTACCTACTATGTATCTATTGTTAAAATTCGGTCAGAGCTTTTTATTGCTTCTGAAGGATGTTTAAATAAACTGAATGCTGTATATTAGGCCTCAGTATATCAAGAGTAGTTATTCGCTGATTAGCAGGTACTTCTAGAAGGAAGGAATTTACAATAATGCATCTTGTCTCTCCAGATTACTTTTAGATTAGGGGCTACTGGGGAATTTCAGGAACCTCTTCTTGCTGTTGTGGTGTTCTAATTACGTCAGGAATGGAAATAATATATTTTAAATAATTTAAGACTACCTTGTGCCCAGGAGAGGTATGCAAGAGAGGCAGAAGGTGCACAGACTGCTAGGAAAGGGAAAAAGAATAGCACTTGCTGTGTAAAGCAAACAATACGTAAAACAAGAAAACTGGATTTTTAACTGAGGTCTCAATTTGCTTATTAAAATTTTACAATTCCATATTTCAGCATTAAATATTAGCATAAACCAACATTACCACACAGTCAGCTCATGGCAAATACTAAACTATTGCTACACTATGACCTAGAACATCCTCCTCACCACTGAATAAAATCAAGAAAACCCTTCTTGTGCTGGTTGGTCTTGTGCCACAGCCTTCCTTGTGGAAGATAAGGACGTTCACAGAAGATAGTCTGAGGCCTGGGCGGCTGCCAACATACCAAACAAAAGTCTAATTGGCAACTAAATTGTACAAGTACTGGGCTTCTCTTCCCCATGGTGCATATGGACAGCTGTAAGCCATATGCGCACATGACATGGAAGATGCTCCTACTTACTCCATAGATGGAAAGTGAGGGAATCGCTGAACTGCGACTGTGGCGTCGTGCAAACTGTCAGATCCATCAGAGACAATTGCCCAATCTATGCTCATCCTGGAGCTATTGCAGCCATTCACATGGCTACCCCCTCTACTTTGGACTGGATAAGAGACCTTGAGATACAATTGTAGTCACGCTGGTACTTTCACTGTTCCACTGTCGCCATACAAAAGGAGGAGGAGGAGGAGACCACATAGAGCTGTTTCCTCAGACAGGAAATAATTATATTATCTCAGCGATTGAGGAAGGTTGACCTTGTGGTTAAAGGCCTGGCTAGAGATTTAGGTTCAGTTCCAGGTACTATCACAGACTTCTTGTTTTACCTTGGACAAGTCAACTGTTTCTTGTCGGTACAGCAGGTATAATAATACTATCTTTCTTCACCTTCCACCCCCTTTTGTCTAGTCTATTTACATTGTAAACTCTTCAGGAAAAGGACTCTCTCACCTGTTTTGTGATGCTTGATCTCAACTGGGACCTCTAGCCACTTCTGTAAAAAGAATAATAAATAATCAACAACAATGCCACTATGTTGTAAGAGCTGGGAAACACTGAATTCTCAATGGCGACCACTGTACATGCTGCAGTCATTGAGATATTTTAATTAGCATGAGAGAAGGAAAGCATTGCTTCTTTCTCACATCCTCATCAAGAAGAAAGGAGTGACAGAGCTATCCTGGCTTGGGAGAAAGACCTTTTTGTGGTTAAAAGCTGCTCATTCTTCCCAATGTGTGCTGTACCATGTAGATTGTATGCAGTGGAACACAGGATTCTTTCCTGTGGGGGATTCAGTGATAGCAAGAAACATACTAAATCCTCCAGCCATGCTGAGAATGAAAAAAGCAGATAAGAGTCAAGTTACAGTGAAGCCTAATTTGTTTCTTACCACGGACTCTTTGAAAGCTGAAAAATTGACTTCCATTTCATTCATTTTAATGTTGAAGGGTAGGCTAGCCATGGCTTGACTTTAAGATTGTACCACTTTGTTATTCTGATACCACAATTTCAGAATATATTATAAATATGTAGGAAAAGCTATATTAATGCAAGATTCAGGGTGAGATTTTAATTACACAAAAGTCACAAAATTCAGAGTTAAGATTCCAACCGCAGTCCTAACACTTTCGCCTTGCATATGCATTATAATAAGGCCCTTTGTTACATGATCTCAAAATATATATGCAGTAGCACAAAATGGTGCATGGCGTATGTGCAACTAATTTTAAAGACAATATGTTTTAAACATGTACCTATCCAGAATCCAACATATTTGCAAATTCTTGCTGCAGCAAGTCTGAGAAAGAAAGAGCAATTCATTTCTGTTACAGTGTCTTTAGAGGTGGGGCTCAGTTTCAAAGTCCAGATCCTGATCTGAAGTGTCTCAGACTTTAAAGACATTTAAATTTGTGTTTTGGTTTAGGCCCATGCCCAATTATGTCAATAAGATTAAGCCTTGATTTTAAACTTATGAAAGCAAGGATCTTGCAGCCATGGAGCTATGTAAATTATAACACTTCGAGTGATTGTGGCCCCTGCATGGAAAGGGAGATTAGCCACCTTCACAGCTGCATCTTGCACTTCACCAGGACTTCCAGAGGGTGCACCACAGCTCCAGGCATACACATGATGGAGTAGGTGGGCAGGTGGCAAAGCCAGAAGAGAGATACACGGTTACTAGCCCTTGGAAAAAAACACCTGCTTCCTTCTCACTGGGTGTCCACAGGACAGCTTCTTGCTGCAGAAGCCATGGCACTACGTCTCTGTTGGAGCTGTGCTGTCTGGGAATAGCGAGGGGGGCAGGCTGCCAGTGGTGCAGAGCTTCCTGTGGATCCCAAGGGATCTAAAGTATATGGGTGCAGAACTCTGTTCCACAGTGGGGAAACCCTGACCCCCCAATGGTATGTTCTGGAGAATACTGTTAGGAGAATCTCACAGAGGTTTGGCACCCTTAAAACCCAGGTCTGACCACAAGTGGGGCTCGAATGTTCCATAGCTTTTCACATTTAATTTCTTTGTGTAGGGTCTACCTTTATTAGTTACCTTCTCCATAAATCTTCTCCTCACTCACTCCTGCCATCCATCTCAGTCCATCTCAAAGGTGTTTTTCACTGTGACTGCTATTGGTCTTATATTTATTAACTCCCTCACCTCCAATTTTATTTTATTTGCCTCTCTTTTTCCTATTGATTTGATCTCCCTTATGCATTTTAATTTTAAGAAGGTGGTTTTAATTAAACTGTTTTTATTTTATGTAAATGTTTTCCATCATATTATACCTGAAGTAGCCACATGAGAAGGGGGAGGATCATCTATGTATTACTATTATTTTATTTTAAAAAGCCTCAAAATGAAAGAGAAAAATAACATCTAGTAAAGAAATGTGTTGGGTTCTCACTTCAACCATAGCATCTGTATCATAATAGTGTCATTAGGACCACTTTCCAGTTGCAGTATTTTAGGCGTTGTCATCCATAGCTAATCCCTTTCAAGAACTTCTGCAAATATAACACTCTGCATTCCTAGACCATATTAGATCAGCAAATATAGTGTTACGTAAGTCCTTTGTAGGAATTAGGTTTCTGTAAGGAAAGATTAGCCTTGTATAACATAATAGTGCACTTTATTGTTCTGAGTAGTACTGAATGTAAATTATATCTCAGATATAGAAATAATTCAAACAGAAAGTGGGAAAGAAATAACATACAAATGAAAGCTAGTGCATATAGTAATATAGAGTATCTGAAACTCTGTGAAAGTCAAATACATGCATTTATTTGCAATGTTAATTTAGTGCTCTACTATTCAATACATTCTCCTGAAATAATATAATATCTGAACCTTTATGAGTACTACAACAGGAGGGGAATGTCAATAAGATTGCAATAACCCAGAACTTAACCACTGAAACACCCCTTCAGAGAGGTGCAGTTGCCTAGGGTCAGACACTAATATAGATAATGCGGTAAAGAGATATCAAAATCCATGACTAGCTGAGGAGAATGCTCACACAATATTAATAGCTAAAATCTCAGAATAATACTCAGTGTAACTACGTTTGAATAAGTGATGCACTGTGAATTCTCATAGCTTTATAGCACTCATGGGTTTATCATAGCTCAATTACTATTACTTCTGTTTTCAGTATTAAAGTACAGTTTAGTTTTATACAATAAGCACATTAAACAGGTCAATTGGATTGTAGCTTTTATACCTGAAGCTCATAGGTCAGTCCCATGCAAAAAACAAAAACACACACAAAAATCTTCCCCAGATAGAGTATGTTTCATATAATATCTTGATAGTTACACAGGATGCCCCAAAATAAGGATGAATGCAGTTTGGAAAACAGCAAATGAAATGTATATGTTGGAGCATAGTTTGTAGCTTTTAGTCATACACATCTGTTACTGAATGGACACACCCCATCCAGAGTTTGGCAAGGGACCAGCTAACCCTCTCCTTGCTAGAGCAAGGCCCACAGGTGCCTGTCCTGAGTGCAGGGATTAGCAGAATAGCAGAGCTAAACCAGCTGTGGGTAATTAGCTCGTTTCCTCCAGCACAGTATAAGAGCTGTAATTGGCAGAAGGGTGGTTATAGATGTCAGAAGGGGAAGGGGGGGGGGTGAGCGAGCTGAGGGTTGTTATAAGAAGCAACTATGTGTGTTTTTGTTCTTTCCTTCTCCTTGATTAGGCTGCAGTGAGCCCCTGTTTCATCTTTGCTGTACCCTACTTCTAGCAATCTCTGCCTTAAAACTTTAGTGTAAATTTTGACTAAGAGAGGTCCTTTTTGTGTGTGTTAGGTCCTTAAAGGTGCAATAAAGCATCACAAAGATGTTTAAATTCTCCCTACAGGAGGTTTGTAGCATCCTTTTCTGCTTGTGCATGTCATAACTCTCCCTATTATGTAAGCAATGTAGACTTACTACATACTATAGTTCAAGCAGCAACAGTGGTTAGCACTGATACAAAGTGTGTCCAAGAGTTTAAGGGGGAAATCCTGCTCCAATTCCTCTTTCTGCAGCTCTGTGAGAGGCCCAACAGGGAGTAGAATTGGGTGTGGTTCTAATGTGAAGTGAGCATGGTGCAGGATTTGGGAAGTCTGGAAAGGGAGCAATATCCCTAATGAGCTTCAAAACTATGCTTTTTATTGCTTTGTCTGTAGTAGCATTGGCGGGGGAGGGGATGGTTTCAGCAATGGGGGTGTGAGCCATGGATCGGTACTTCTACAGATCCGTTGACCTCCCTTAAGCACTGTACTTGGGGGCACAGCAGCCTCAGACTAGCTTTGCTGTCACAGTTGGGGGTGGGGGAGTCTGTTGATCCTCTCCTCCCCTGTGGCACATCCTGCGCATAGCCCATTCGCTCAGTCTGTGTGTCTCCTGCATAACAGGCTGCAGGAACCCTAAGAACAAAATGGCAGCCCACAGGCCAGGCAGAGTCCTTAGAAATGGAAAGGTTCATTACACCAAACACTGAGCCAACACAGTTTTTCACATACAGGTATTTGTCTTAACTTTTCCCCATAAGCCAAGGGCTCCAGCTCTGTTCAGCAGCTCATCTCAGACCTTTGCATGTATGCACATGAGACACATAAAGAGGGACTGTTAGTCCTCTGCTCTGTGATGTGATGCCTCAGCATATCACAGTCCAAAACTGCACTGCCCTTTTTGACTGCCACAACATAAAAACTTTTTAATTGCTCTTTTCAATTACGTCATTTGGTGTTGTAAATATCTAGTAAATTTTCAGATTCTGTTATCCTGCATTTTAAGTCAGCAGCTTTTAACTACCACCAGGGAGATGGATTCAACTGAGAGACATTTTGTAGCTGAGCAGGAATCATGCATAATTAATTGTATTGGTTTTTAAAGAGATGGTTCCTAAACTAGTACTAAAGAGGGTCTTGCATGCTTATAAAGTAGAATGTCTCACACTACACTTGCAGCACATTCTTCCTTGCAGTGGCTGTTTTCAGTATTTCAAAGAGTCATAACGTCCAGGGTTTGTAGCTTTCATGTCTCCAAGAAATTGCCACACAAAACTCTATGGGCCAGACACTGCCTTGCTCCATGAGTAGTCCCACTGAAATCAATGGGACTGTTCAAAGAGTCTTGTACTGTTCATTATGAGTAAAGGTGAAAGAGTCTAGCCCTTAATTTTCATAAAGGGCCACCTCCTGTGTCTCTTATAACCCAAGCTGTCCCCACTGATTTCCAGTGTGGCTTCATAAGAGCAGTATAATCCAGTCTTCTGTTTCTTCAGACTCTGTGGAGAATAAATCAGGTTTTCCCTGTATACACCACAGTTGGTACAGATTTAAAATAGACAGTGTGGTTTTTACTCTCAGGGAAAAAGTCTTTGGATGAATAAAACTAGTTTCCAAAATGTATTTCAATATTTAAGCATGGATACTGGAGTGGTGATATGCTTTACTTATGGAAATCACTAATATTTAATTACCAACACAAGGTGATTCTTTAAGATTTGTCAACAAGAGCCAGCAAATAGTTTTAAGAAATATCAAATCCAGCAAGCAACTGGAGTGTTGCAACTCTCTTGCACACAAGACTTACTCGGAGTTCTGAAACCAATTTGTAATTGATAGTTAATAGCTTGTGACATGAACAAAGCATATGTCACAAGGTATAGCATATTAAGTAGGAAGATGGGCAAGGAAACTGGGGTGATTCTATAAAGAAGAGTTTTAAAGTGTTGCACCCGCCGGAGGAAGCATAGGTAATTAAAGAGTTAATTGTAAGTGAGGAATCTAGGACTCTGCAGGACTAGTGATAGGATACAGATGCCTTGAGATCATTGATTTGAAACCAAGCTGTATTTGACTATAAATCAATTGTTATATAACGTGGCTGTTCATTGGCCTGTGTAAAAAGGGTTGGTTGCCTTATGCTAGTTAGCAGGGATTCAGGTTTCCCCCATCATAACTTGCACCTTTGGCCTTGTCAGTACGGTCAGGGATTGAATGGGCAAAGGCACACAGACAGAACTACCCTGTTGCCCCCGAAGGCCGTCTCTCTAGGTCAGACACACTGATAAATTGGTGGCAAAACATGGGTCAACTTGTAGAGCTGCTTGAACTGTACCTGTTCTTTAGACTGAAGAGTTCATTATCTACAGGGGGAAAATACACCAACAGCTTTCACTAGCACTGTGTTTGGTGTTAATAGGGGAAGGGAAAGGAGATAATTGTAGTCAGGTAGGGTGCTGATGAAGGTTTGATTGTTGCCCACATACAGGTTAGGGGTGAGAGCTGTTTCTTGGTAAAATACATGATATCATGAAAAACTGATACAAATATAACTGGCTAATTTATTTTTGGAAATCACTTAGCGTGAGATAATAGAACTACATGGAAATCCCTATCCCTGGCACCTGTGATGGGGCCAGGAAACTCTCCTCCAAAGGGATTGATTTCCAGTGAATTCTCTTCGGGGGCTGGCCCACAAAGCCCTCCAAGTTGCCTAAGAGCCACAAAGGTCTAAAGAATTTGATGGGAGCATAGATGCAACCATGCAGAGGTCCTGTGACTGCCTCTACATTGGCTCTGGGCCTTTTTTGACTCTGCTCTGGTTCCCTAGAAGTGGAGATCTTTTGCTGTTACAATTTACAATTGATGTCTGCCCCTGGAACTCACTTTTAAAGGCTTCCCATTGCAAATGGGGTTCACATAAAAGTTAATACAGACTCTAGCTGTAATAGGTTTCCTCTGCTGTTTATCCTGGGTGCAGAGGCTGTGATGTACAGCCTCCTAGTCCCACCCATGGCTTTACCCCCCCCCCGTCTCTCCTCAGACTCTAAGCAAGTCCTGTGTGGGGTGTGGTGGAGGTGGCTTCTCCATGGGAGTAGAGGTTGTATTGCAGTCATCTATATGTATGATCTTAAAGTTGTGTCCTGAAGCAGTGTCCAGTTCCCTCCATTCACCCCCAGGATGCACATTGCCCCAAAGCCGTTCCATGGCCTCACCCTCCCTTCACCACCCACGCTGGCATGAGGAGGGCAGGGGAGCAGGCTGTGCTCAAGCTGTTGTGCAACACGAAGCTCAGGGAAGAATTTTGCATCCTTGTGGCTCACTTACTCCAACACTTCTCTGAATTTTACCTGGGGTACTATGGCTTTATTCTTCCTCCTACTGTCAGGGCTACATCTTAGAATCACAGTCTAGTCCTAAATCATCATCCATCCATTTTTAAAAAAATGGTTGTCTGTGGGAATTTAAATACAGGCAGAAACTACTCTGCCCAACCTTAGAGACAGAAGAGATCTAACCAGATAGTACAGCAACAGGAAAAGCTTTGGTCACCCATGGTTGTCCTATAAGATGGAGGGTCAAACAGAAGGTAGGCAATCGGGGTGTAAAGTCTCTTTGCAGGATTCGAGGGAGATAATAAACTAGAGAGAGGAATTGGAGTGAGGCCTTGAATGAGAATTTAAAATCAAAAGTGTGATAGTTCCTGTGACTGTGGACTCTTCGGTCCATAAATAACTTTTAAAAACTGGAGGGATATGCGGGTAACTGGTTAAATGTCATACATATTTATATACAAGTTCTATATCAAGCAAGACTGTGCAAGAATGTGGAAAATATAAATGATGTTTGAAACCATCTTTTGAAGCTTGAATAACATTGGCCTTTGGACAGCAATAATCCATTGTTTTAGGACTACAGAAAAGGATGAATCTGAATGCAATTGCAATAGAACTGTCCATGTAATGACATTTGGCTGTTTAATAGTAGATAAGTTTGATATGAGGTGATCATGAAGGGAGTCAATCAGGTGTTCAGGGAGGACATCAGGAGACAAGTGTGTATCTCTTGACTTAAATGGAGTTACACCAGAGAACAATTTGGCTACAGGTCCAAGACTTCTTGTATGCTACTCAGTTATATTTAGCCTAATATGGGATACAGGAGCTGAGTGGACCAGATGGGATAAAATACAAACCAACCCAAACTATCACCCAGAAACTTTAGGTCTTCTCATGTTTTAAAATGTTTGATAACTGTACTTAAAAATGTCTCATGCCTCTGCATTTCCTCATTTCATCTGGGCCAGGAAACAAAAATATTGTGAAAGAGGCTATTTCTGTGATATTTCTAGCCCTATCATAGCCAGGAAGGCATGTCAGGTATTGCTTCCTCCCGGTTAATTCATGATGTCATCAATATATTTAACTGAAAACCAGCACTTGAACAAAATATATATCACTCATCATTTACATGTTGTTCATCTTGGTTTTGTCGTAAGGTCTGACAAAAATTAAGAAGCTCCATCACATTCAATAAACTTGGCTAAACTTTAAAGACTATTAGTTTGTAAATAAAATAATTAGAGATGGACTCACGCCAAAGTTCCATTATTGGATACACATGAACTTGGGTCATTCAGAATACAGACCTGGATAAGGATTTTGGAAATGGCCCCAATCTTTATAATGGCCCATGTCCAAAAACTCTTGTACAAGAAAACCAGATGAGCAACATGATAATTTGGATCCACATTTTGAGACTTGGACAATCTCCAAAAGTTAAAGTATCCTGTAGCAAAAGATACTACTTCCCATCACAGGAATAACCATCTTTTGGCTGATGCAAAAAAAACAAGTCAGTCAAGGAATCAAATAACTATTGTCTGGGGAAAACAGACACGAACAATCCTGAGTTGCTAATGTAAAGAAAACAAGCAGTGGATTGCAAGCAGTGATGTTGTAATACTGGTCATGTGAAACTCAGCATGATATTCTGCAACCCTGTAGGGAGCAACTCTGGAGGTTACTGAATACTCTAACTGTAGAAATAGGTCTCTCATGTCTGAGGAAATGGGCATGGGCTAGATTCAGAGCCACTGGGACAAAAAAAAAATAATTATAGAGGGCCTGGGTCACTCCTATTTTAGGGAAGGTTGTTTTCACACACTCCTCATTTTTCAGAGCATGGCCCTTTTGAGCTGAAATTTTCTATCCTTCGATCTCTGCTTGATGGTGATTTTTGTTTTGTTTTGTTAGAAAGTTTCCATTCAGCCAAATACACTTTTCCTGGGAAAAAAAAAAATTATAACCACACTTTTTATGAACAGGGCTACAGCTGAAACTACCTGTAGAGATAGGCCTAACTGAGGATAAGTGCTATTTACTTGGGGAAAAATAAAATTATAAAAAAAGAATAAGTAATAGAAAAATTGCTTCTGAGCCTCTTAAGCTGGGTTTTTAGATTTCTACCAATTCCTAATAAAGCCTTGACCCTTAGCAGAGCAGATCAAGAATTTTTCAGTAGGGGCTGGATTTTTCAATTTAATAGGACTACGTTTGGCAACCATATTGAAAGTGTGTGTGTGTGTGTGTGTGAGGGGGTGGGTGGTTTGTGCAACTTGGTGGGGTCCCACACCACTGAATTCAGTGTAAACACTGGTTATTGTCCAAAGTATCCTCTGCTCTCACAGGTTGGGCTAACTTCTCTCCCTGTGTGGAGGGGAAAACTGTTAGGTCCCTCCACAAAGAAAACTTCTTTCCATGGATGCTGGAACTAGGGGTGCTGCCACACGCCCTGGCTTGAAGTGGTTTCCATCATATACAGAGTTTACAGTTTGGTTCAATGACTCTCAGCACCCCCAATATAAAAATTGTTACAGCCCCCCTGCCTCTTTACCACCTAGTACGGTTGTATCTAATTGGATTGTCTATTCCAGGAGTAGGTAACCTATGGCATGCGTGCTGAAGGCAGCACGTGAGCTGATTTTTTCAGTGGCACTCTCACTGCCTGGGTCCTGGCCACCGGTCCGGGGGACTCTGCATTTTAATTTAATTTTAAATGAAGCTTCTTAAACATTTTAAAAACCTTATTTACTTTACATACAACAATAGTTTAGTTATATATTATAGACTCATAGAAAGAGACCTTCTAAAAACATTAAAATGTATTACTGGCACGCGAAACCTTAATAAATGAAGACTCGGCACACCACTTCTGAAAGGTTGCCGACCCCTGGTCTATTCTCTTACTGTTCCTCTTTAGATCAACCTGATCTGGCTCTCACAGTGAGTATGCAGAGTAGCTCTGCACATCCATGCAGGGTCCTAGAGCCTCACATTTTATCACCATTTGTTCTGAAAATGGAAAATGTAGCTTTCCAGCAAGATTTTTCATTTCAAAAAGAATATGTGTTGGCATCTTGATTTTTTCAACAGAAAAATGAAAATTTGGTTTGTTGTAATCAGTTTTTACTTTTTTCTAATTGTTGGCAGCACATCACTCCCCCCTAACAAATGATTAAGACAGACACCAGGATTTCACAAATAGGCTGTCTGACAAGCCTGTCTCATTGAAGCATACTACAGCATCAGCATCTGAATAACCAGACAAGCTGTCTCTATTGACATATGCTTCTGTTTCAGCACATGAGTGATCATTCTGGGCTATCCCAATTGTGGCTGCTTCAGTGCTGCTGGTGCCACTTCATCATTTAGCTGAGCCTTACCTGAGCTACTGCTAGCAACTATTTTTTTGATTTTTGTGGAGTATTTGGACAGTCAGTGAATATGTTTTCATGTGATCTTCAGGAAACCAGTGCAGCATCTACCTATATTTTCCACTAGTTTACCAAAAAATACTAAGGTCTGTAAATATATATGTGCAGGAAAGTAGCTCTCCCTGAAGCTATACTGCAAATTGCAGGCAATGTAATTCTAACTTTGTTTGTTCATTTCTGATCCTATGAATGGTAAAGGAATTCCCCTACAAACACCATTTGAAATTAGAAGAATTCTGAATCGTTCAAGTTTTTGCCCTGTACAAGCTCGTGTTTAGGATTCTGACATACATTGCTTCCTTGAAACTGCATCTTCAAGTCCTTTAAAGATTACTTTTGGGTCAAATTGTCCCTTTATTATTGTACTACATACGAGGCCGAACTGAGTCTGAGGCCCCGGTGTACTAAGCATTACACAAACATCATAGGAGACAGGCCTTGCCCAGAACAGCTTACAGACAAAGAGTAGAAAAGAAAAGGGGGGGGAGGGGGAGTGAAGAAGTGACTTGCTCAAGGTCACACAACAGGTTATTGATAGAACTGGGAACAGAACCACCTGTCTCTTCAGTCTCTTGTTCTTCCTTTGGTGTGCAGGGGTTGGGAGGGATACACTGGGAGCTAAGGATAAATACCACTTTCAGACAGCACATGGGCTGCTCTCTCTGTGCACCCTTAATTGTGCAGATCACCCCTAATGAGAGAGAAAATAGATAAGGTTTTGGCCTTATCCTCTCTGCAACAGTTGACGCTTCCTCTCCATGTTGGGAAACCCAGGAAGTATCTCCTGAAGCACTGTTCCTCCCTGACCCGAGGGCAGCATGGCTCCTTACACCCTAATGTGGGCCAATTCCTCAGTGCAACCATCTGTGCCTTTGTGTCTAGTATCACAGAAAGTAGCTTTTTGTATGAACCTTATTCCATTATCAGGAGTTATTGTACAAGGTTTTATTTGACCTTTGTGTAAGTAAAGTGTATACAGGAATGTAAAATGTTTTATGGTGCCACTTAAGAGAACGTATCCTTGTTTCTCCTTCTAACTTTCACAAATAATGAAATGAAAGAGGAATATTAATTGTCTGAATCTACTGATAATGGTCCTTGGCTTAGATAATGTTAAAGGTGGCATCTGTAATTAACCTTAACGTGTAGCATAAAACTGACCAAGAACAACTTTAATTTATGCAAATTCAGGATGGGAATTTTTAATTTAAGAGCAAAGGAAAATACACAGGATATGTAGATGTTCGTAATTAATACCCCATTTTAAAAGCTCTCAATTGCCCTTTCCAATATGAGCACAGACTTTTCTTTACAGAGAACGCAAGTTTCCTGAGATGGATTTCAAATTTTAGGAGAGGAAAAACTAATTTTATCAAGACAGCATTTCATTTCTTCTACTTTTATCAAATAACACAAAACATGGATATTATACAAAGGACATAAAAATTAACCAAAGAATCATTTCCTTGCAGCAGAAAACCTCTATTAATGAAATAGTACATAGCATAAGTCAAAGGCCTAGTGTCCTGTCCTGGGTATTTTACTTCATTTCATTACAGAGCTATTTTCCCCCCCATTTTCTCAGTGTTTACCTTTCAGACAGGCAGATTTTTCTGCTCAGACTCAGGGTTTGGTTCAGCTTAGCATTTTAAGAAGCAGACCAACTTTAAGAAAGTGCTGAAGTCAGTGGGCCTACTCGCTTAAAGCTAAGCACATGCCTGACTTAGTGAAACAGGGCCTCAAGCAATATTTCAGTCTCAAGTCCATATTCTGGATATTGGCATCACATTGGTCAAATTTGCTAAGAGCTAAGTTTTCCAAATTTTCTTCGGTAAACAAATGCTTACGTTCCTGAAAGGCCCTCACCATATTACTTTACCAAATTCAACATCTGACCCAGATAATCATCACTGAATTTTGTATATTAGACATGATTCTGTAGAACTAGCTACATATGAATGCATTTTACCTCATTGGAATTCTGTTCATTTTGCTGTGATCCTCAAGCCTCCAACCTGACAGTTTCTCCCAATACATTGAAAATATCAATAGAGTGGTGGGGAAAATATCACTCTTTTGATGCCAGTAAGTGATAACTGTAGCAATGAACAACCGACAGATATAAGAAAGCAAAGATGCTGTATTTGCTCTGACTTTTAACTAATCATGTATAAGAGCAAAGTATTAACTACCCTCTGGCATCCCTTTTTGAATTTCCCAAGTGTCTGATTATGGCAGTATGCAAAATGTAAAAATAATATTATCCTTCAAGTTTATTTTTGTAGCAATAGAAGCTTTTCATGCAGGGATGATACCATGATAGGTCTTATTAAAAGAGAGTTTAAGTGCAGAAGTTAGTAGGAACACACTGGAATTCTAATGTCTTTTTATATTAAGCAAATATTGAAATGCTACAAGGGACCTAGTCCTGAAACCCTTTCTAATGTGAGCAGCCTAATTCATTGGGTAAGGATTACGCACATGAATAAGAATTTAGAGCCTGATCCTCTTAATACCAAAGCATTGGAAAGATATCCCTTGGCTGCAATGCACTTTGGGTCAGGCCCTTACAAAATAGGACCCATAATATTTTCTTACTGCCTAAAGGTGAATTTAGTGCTCCACGATGGTGACCGATTGGCAGCAATAGCAATTAATTTTTTCTGTCCAGAGAACAAGTGTAAACCATAGGTAGCAGCAGTTCACGCTTTTCCATCACGCCCTGCTAATGGACCTCAGATCTGACCAAAAAGAGACCATCTTTCTTCATTGTACTCGATCTGTAAATTGAAAGCTTGGTCTCGCTGTTTAGACAGCAGGCAAGGGTGCCAATTAGTGTCAGTTTGGACGATGGGTTTTGTGATGTGAACTATAGATTAGTAACTAGATGGCAAACACCAAACAAATTTATTCTTGATTATATTACTTCTATATGCAAAACTAACAATCTGTGTTTGTTTGTTTACCTTAAAATGGTGGGAGGAGGTGGTTCAGAAAAGTTAGTGTAAAAATGTCACCTTTTCAAGGTGTGTATTCAGTCATGCCTGTTGACTTGTGTACCAAATATATGCTTTTCTTTCTTTTTACTCGTTTTAGCATCATATATACAAGACATCTATAGAAGAGTGAGCTGCATTCTGTTTTGGCTCATGTAACAGCCACAAGATTGTGAATTAAGTGATTGAACCTGCTCCCATTCAAGTCAATGGAAGAACTCTATTAGCTTGAATGGTACAGGATCAAGTCTTCAGTTCCCACTGTAGAGTCGATTTCTGCCCTCATTCCCACCAATGCATTGAAGACAATGGGGTTACACAGGTGCAACCAAAGGCAGACTTTGGCATACAGAAACTTTTTTCTTGGTGTTTGATGCACGAGCCAGAAGAACATCATTGGATTTACAAACTCAGCTTATGCTATGAAAGGCTGGTAATTAGAACTTAAAAATGTATCTGGAAATCACTGAGAAACAATAAGCGTGGAACATCATGAAGCCCTTTTAGAGTCACTTTTCAGAGTATAACTGCAGTTTTTGCTGAACCCTGGTCCCAAATGAAGTATTGTCCTTGACCCCAGTGGGAACAGGAACTTGCCCTTTAAGAGGTGATAGGAAACATAACTGTGTGTTTTTAAAATAACTATGTGTAACTCACTGTTTAATCTGCCAATTTCCATTTTCATAAAGGTCTTTTCTTCAGTTATTAAATGTCCTTAAAATATAATTTCAAAAATGTAATAACCTTTGTCATCTGTTCTACAGCTTGCCTTCAGCCAGTGCACCACTTGTGAATACAGAATTTCAAATTAAATTTTCTAATCTCAGGGGAAAAGGACACTTTAGAAAATATTGCATTCACATTTTATATTGCCACAGTAAGCTAAGAACAACTAATTCTATCAAGTGACAAAATAAATGATACATTCTCTCTTCTGGTTGAGTTAAAATATTTTTACAAAATTATTGAAAAAGCTTCTCATGTAAAACTAAAGAAATATACCAATTAACTACACATTCTCAGGGCTACAGATGAAGCAAAACAGGTTTTGGAAACTTCTAGTGTAAAGAAAATAGGACAGAGGCTCTTATTAATTAGTTATGCGTAAATAGGGCCTGCAACAGAGATGTAGGGATGAATTTGAGGCATTTTTCATATTTATGATCTTCGAAGAATACAATGCACAAGGGCCTATTGTGGACTCCACTGCATACAACTGAAAACCAACATGAAGTTCAGTATGATTGGCAGTCTGTCCTCAAGAGAGGTCTTCCAGTAGGATAATATGGTCAGGGTTCAGATACATTAATCCTGCAACACATGGAAGCTTTCAGTGGGTCTTCCCCAAACTAGGTCTGGATTTTGCTTATTCAGTTGATACCACCTTTTCACTTTCACAAGTGTTAAATTCATTCACAAATGGGGAGATAAATAAATAAGATCCTCTTTTCAGAAGGAGCGGCATGTATATGTATTTTCTTTCTGTACCACAGCATAAGATAGCACAAATATGCGATCAGATGGGGCTTTTTAATGAATATTATAATTCAAGCACAGTTGCTGTCAAAAGATTAGCTCTGTAAAATTAAATTTAAATAATTTGGGTGACACTAAGTCAATGAAAGTCTAAAACTGTAAATGTTAACACACCTCTCCTAGTCCTATTTCTTTATGATTTAGTGGGTGTGTACATGCTACAAAAATACACTAACGCACACAATGTATAGAAATATATAAACTTGTCAGACTCGCCTCATCTCTGCAACTCCTTTTGGCATTCTTTTGAATGTTTGAAGCCAACTGTCCTGACGGGCCTGCCAATCAAGACAGTGGATCTGGACAAACTAATACCCTCGATAGGCTAAAATATTTAATTAGTCAGTCATAAGAGTTGCTGTCAAAGTCAAGATCAAGGAGATTTCCCCATGATATCCCAAACATACCTTCAACCTCAAAAACCAACTATGATTGAAAAGTTTTCTTACAAAAATGAGTCTATATGAGTATAGCGTTAAAGAATTTGATATCAACAAAAGTGCAGACAGAGATTGTCATTATTTTGTGAATCATGTGGCAGCTGGAAACTTTGTGAGGAAAAATGGTTTATTGTATGAAGAAGAGTCTGTGGAAACATGGAAGGGGAATCAGGGAGCACCACAAAGCCTTCAATCAGTATATCTTTCCCTCCTCCCTTTCTTGTCCATATTTCTGGAGTAGGACACCTTTTCAAGCTAAAACTCACAACCTACCATTCCAAGTGGTTAATGATTTTAGTTGCTCAAATTGAAACATCTTAAAGGAAGTAGTCTATTTTCAGATAGTGTTCAGAACCCACACTAAGAAAATCAGGCCCATATGAGGTATCTTGAGTTGGGCAACCAAAATCTAGTGACTTCTGAATATTAAGGCACTTGAGCTCAATGTTGACTCACTTGGGGCATGTCTTTTATGCATAATGTTATTTAATAAAAATGTGAATGGGCATATGCAGAACCTGTCAAACATGAGAGGAAAAACTAAAGCCAACCAAAAAAAAGTCAGAAAAATTAACCCAGTTTTAGAGGAAAACTTACCTGATGTTGTAAGAATTCAATTTTGACACAAATCTTTCTGTCCCTAATCTGACTGAGCCTCCTAGAAGTCAGATGGAAAAATAAATGGGGAGGAATCGGCATGCTTAAAACAGAGTGCTTTAAACTGTCTTTCCACTCAACTTATACGAGCCTGACCTCTGGATTTGACCTGTATTTAATTAGGACAGGATTGGAAGGATTATTAGAAAGTATTAGGTGCCAACAATGTTTTCAGCCAAGTTCCCGAAGAAAGGCATTTCCATATGGCTCTCACCTTAATTTTAGCAACGTGGTTACCTTCTTCTGTCAGGGACCTGTAACTGGTGCTTCAGAAGGAGGAGAGACACCCATCATGCACCTAGCAAAATGAGTGATGCTGCACACTGGGGTGGGGATCGGGAAGAAAATCTTCAGTACAACTATTTTGAAAGGGCAGATGATTATAGACAATTTCCTCAGATCCCTATTCCACAAGCATTCCCTATATGGACAGCTCAAAAAGGATCATGCTGTGAATGGAAGGAGTCAAGATCATGCTTCAGGCAGGTGTTAAATTTAAGTGAATGGATTTCTCAGTGAATACACTAGCACCTGCATACATAATTGATAGATGCTACTCCCCTTTGTGTGCTGCTGCTGATGCACGAAAAGCATGTGCACAGGACTGCGCAAGCCTAAAGATGCTAGGGCACAAGAGGAGGTCACCTTTTGAAAATCAGTCTCTTTATGTTCATATATCACATCTGCATCTCTCATAAGACAGACTTCCCTGTAGGAAAGGTGCTTGGAAAAGCCTATTTTTTAATGAAAATACTTTCTAGTATGTAATCAGATTTTTTTAAATGATTCATGTTATAAATGCAAAAAAAAAATCACTGAGGTAAAAGAGGATTTTTTAAAATCATCACCATCTCTTCCCACTCTTAGCAGAGACAAGAAAAATAGTAGCTTTCTGATGAAAGAAGAAGGATCCATCAGGTCCCACTCACTTTTCATGAACTAAGAACTGATGTCAGTGACTGTCAGATTCAAGTGATTTTCTCCATAAATCTCCTCTTTAGTGACAAAAAGGAATCATTGTTCCCTAACACTGCACAAGCTTTTTGTTCAGGTTTGCTGTGTATAAAATTTAATGAGAACAGGCATAGAACACATCAAGATCTGAGCATGTGTGAGTTACAAAATGTGCGTGTTTGAAAACCTTCTCCTTTAATTACCTCAATTTCCAGTTACCTGCTCAGGGGAGTGTGAGAGGTGAGTATTTGCTGAAAACAACTTCCTGAAATGCAAGAATGAAAAGTAACTAATTGTAAAAATAATAGATCACTGTAGGGGGAAAAAATCCACATTAGTCCAAGATGACTTTAAAAAATCCATGTGCCCCCCAAGTAAAATTACAGTTTCTGATACAGTTATTAATGTTGTTCATTTTAAATTGGTGAGTAGTATTACATTTCTGACTGATGCTTACTATAGTAATTGTCACACTATTACCATGTTGTCTGTTGTATCCACCTATTTCCTCTCAGTCTGTGCTTAGATTGTAAGCTTTTGGGGAGGGTCTCTCTCTTTGTGATGTGTGTACAGTGTCTAGCACAATGGAGCCCAGATTGTTGACGGGAGCCTCTAGGCACTACTACAATACAAATAACAGTGATAGCATGTGAGAAATTTGATAGCACACTATATTCCTACACTTTACAGATTGGATAGTTATGAGGTGATAAAAACGTACATGTTTATGATTGGAATGAAGGTGGGCTACTTCACCCACATATCTAATATGTGAGGCCCAGGTGAAATGCTCACTACTCATATATGCCTCCAGAAGCTATTTCTCCTCAGTAGTCTATGATACTATATTGTAAAGGAGAAGTAAAAATATGAAAATGCTTGTTGATGGCAATTTGCATGTGTTCTCTCAGGGGTAAGTGTTTTGAGAAGCAAAACATTTTAGTGATACCTGGTTTTGACTCACTAACCTCAGTAGCCTTGGAAAAACTCTCAGGAAAGCTCAGAAAGGATTGACTTCTTGTTTTATTGCTCAGAAAAAGCAAAGACTCTGTGGTTTTGTCTTAATTTGTGGGAGAAATAACCACTCTTAAGTTCTCATGGTTTGAGGGAAAATATTTGTCCTTAATAATCTGTTTTCTAAAAATAATTGAAACAATACTTCTAAGTCATATAAGGGATGGGTAGAGCTACAGCTTTAAAACCTCCCCCTGACAAGTACCAGCTATCATGCAAGCCATCTATAAGTTGAGAACTGTGAGCAGCTAGAGAAGAGTTGGGAGTAAAGAACTCCTCTGGGTTAGGAGTAGCAACAGGGGAAAGGAGCAGCAATTGAAATAAATGGTGATTGCAATTACAGCTGATGGAGACCATTTTATCTTTGCCTTGCCTTGGTCCATGTAGGACCAATTTTGGGAATTATACCCACATTCTTTACAGAAGTGACTCTTTCTTCTCTCCTCTCCCACGCTGCTTTGGTGTGCAATCTCGCTCACTAAGCTCCAATATTTTCCATTTTAGCCTTCTGCCCTCTCCTTTCCCTGCTAGTATTTGGGAAACTATTTGGTAAGCTGCACTTCACCAGTCAGAGCAGTTCTCTTTCCATCCTCCCTCCAACTCATACCAAAATCATAGTGGAGTTGGATAGGCCTTGACAACTGCTATTGCTACTTTGCTGACATTGAGTCCTGAGATGCTCCAGACTGTGGCACGTCAGCCCAAGAAGGGCAGCCATTCGTGAGATTGTTAGTATTTCCAGTTTCCTAAGATTTCTAATGTTCTTAACCCTGTATAACTAATGCACATTGCAATGGTACATAATGAAATTAGAATGCACAGGATTAGTTGGTTAATATTTGTACAACACTTAAAATGTAAAGTGTTCAAGCAGTGCCACATTAAGTAGTGTTATTATATAATACTTTAGTAAATGTGAAACATGAAACACCATGTTACAAAAGCAATCATTGCAGCTCTTATTTCTGAATGTGCTTTTAAACATGTCAGTTCTGTCTACTTAGATGTGGGAGATTGTAGGTAAAGACAACTTTCCCATTGTTCAGCCACCTTCTAAACAATTAAAAGGATTTCTAGCTCCCTTGTTCCCTTCTTGAGGCACTGCAGCAAGTATTTGTGTAGTATGCAAAAATACATTGATATGGATGGTGCATGTTTTCACAATGCTGCTGAGAAGGCTATAAATCTCTACTGCAAATCAAAATGTATACTTCTTTTCAGTGAGTTATTTATTGCTGCATAGTACAGAGTCCTTGGGCACTGTAGGCTTACTCTAGGCTTACTCTAGCTACGCAAGATGCAAACCAGTTGCTTTTAACTTCTGTAAATACATTTTTATATGTGAAGTGGATGAGTTATTACAGGGTGTTTGCCTTTTGGGTTTAAAGGTTGTTACGTATCAGATTGAAAACTCATTTCTGAAACACAAACTTAATGTTTTTTAAGAACTCTAGATATCATTTGGCACCTGGGACTTTAGTTTTCTTGAACCACTTTACCAAGGATTCTATTCATTTTCCCCTTGAAAAACTCTAATTTAGCTATACTTTCATTAGAACATTGGAGTTAGTCTTTGCATGGAGAAGCCCATGGAAGTGAGTCATCTAAAATTCACTGAGGCTGGTGGAAGCCATTTTCACTTTACTACAATGGAGAAGAGCTAACTAGGAGGAAAAGGGAGGAAAAAATGTGGAAATATCATGTTCACCCATCCAATCTCCTTGTAACAAATCCATGTACTGCAGATGACTGAAGGTGATTAGATACATTACATACACTTACAAAGTTCAATTCCCAAAACACAGGCCTCTATAATTTGAGATAAAGATGTCCCTTAGCTGGCACTTATATGTTCTTTATCCTCTTTGCTAGCCAGCGACTAGAAAGTAAGTTGATTTATAAAAATACACACAAAGTTAATTCATTACACCAAACCCCAATATGCACAGTATTTATGACACTAGCTTCCTTCTGCTGTCACTAGTATACAAGGTTGCTCAAGCTCTGAGATAAATGAGAGGGAAGACAATATGTTTTTTCTGAATATGCACCTCAAAGAATTAGACCACATGAAATTACTGGCAGTTGAATAGCTTTCCAACTGAAATGCTGGAAGACCTATTCCTTGAGTATTTTAAAAGCAGACAGCATATGAAACCCACAGCCACATAGCATCGCAATCTGTACCCACCTCTGAGGTGGCTGGGCCGCAGATCCCAGTTTAGGAGACTACCTACATCCTTGGCTAATTGAATGGAGGCTTGTAGCTCAGCAGTAGCAGAGATTATGTTTTAAGATTCAGAGGTTCCAGGTTCAACCTTAACTGCTGAAAACACACCCAGGGATGTAGAGTAAAACACTGAAGAACATACTGAAGGGAATATCCATCCCTTCATTAGTTCCTCTCTCTGTTCTCTCAGATAGATTAGAGCAGAGGTTCTCAACCTGAGGCTCCGAACTGTACAAGGGCGCTGGAACAATTTGTATGGTGGGGGTGCTAAGAGCCATTGAAACAAACTGTAAACCTGAATATAATGGAAACCACTTCAACCCAGGGAGCACGGCAGCATCTAAGTAACTGGAACCCCTAGTTCCAGCACCTATGTAACTGCACTCCTTTCTTTAGGGTTAGATGCAAAGGGAGGTCCAGAAACTTTTTTCCTGTTGTAACATGGGATCCCGGAGTGCAAAAGGTTGAGAAACACAACATTAGATGAACAATTGGGGCTTTTCCAGCTCTAATTTCTATGAAATGTAGTAAATGTCTAACTTTTTTCTCTTTTCTCCCCTGGTAATTTGGCTGGTGCATTAACAAAATATATGATTAATGCTTTAAGGGGAATTTTTAAAACCGAACATGAAATTGGCATAAAAACATGAAGACAGAGATATGTAACTCTCCCATGGCTTCCTGACTGTAATCCACACCTCAGCCCAATCACTATTTGCCATGAAGTAACTTCTGAAACATTTATCAGTATTGGTTAATTTGATTTAAGGCATTGTATTGAATTAATAAAAAGAGAAAGAGGTTATGACCATAATTTGTGTTTGGCATTAAAAAATGTGTGGCTTGTCAACAGCATTTTAAGTTTTCTTTCCAATCTATTACAGTGTTAATTTAATTTTAACTTTAAACAGTATGGGTTGGTGATAACTATCAGTACTAAATTAATATTGCTGTTTTGCAAGCCATTAATTGCTATGGCTGAGTTGCGACAGTAGCTCAATAAAATAAAAATGTGATTTTAGCATATGCTATGTTAGGTCGTATATCTGGAGCACTTGGTTATGAAGCTGTATTATGTCATTGGCAATTAGAATGCAGAGATCTTTATTAACTGGCCTGGGCTTTGTAAGGCACAGCCAAACACTGTCATTTCCAGGTCTTTGAATTACTACACTTGATTTACTGAAGTGCTTACATCAGACTTGAGGTAATTTCCTGTAATAGTGGGTAGAGTGTGTGCACAATTTAAGCCTCGATAGCACATAATTAGGACCTTTTTGAGATCTCTTTGTGCTATGACATTTTATTGACAAAGCTTCCTGACGTCTCTCAATTGAACACTTAAAAATGGCTACCAAAATGTCTAGGAAATAGTCATCTTGAAAATGTCTATCAGAACATTCCATTGACAGCAAGGTAATTTTTCTACAAATTTGACAGAATGGTGAATAGGTAAGGGATTGTTGTTTCCAAAGGGAAAGCATCATGGTAAATGCAAATTGGCAGGATTGCAGAATATTAAGAGTCTAAAGAAGATTTTAACATATAATTGGAAATGGTTTCAAAGAGGGGTGAGAGGGTGAATCTATGTTCTCTGTTGTTGGGACTTGAGTTTACAGCCTGTTAAGGAATTTAGCTGTGCCAGAGAAAATGAAAGATTAAATTTATCACCTGTTCTTGCAAGTGCTATTACCCACGATAAGCTGTATATGCTGGTGATTGCAGAATAGTCGTGGGGTTGATTTTGTTGTTGTTTTTGTTCAATTCCTAAGGGGAGCAAAAATCTGTTTCTTAGAAATTATTCTTCACATTGTGACTTCTGCTACATTTTCTTATGCTAATCAGACTTATATGATGTGAAGTATGAGTACATAAACTGAATTAACTATTTCAAGCTATTGTATCTTTGAAGTGGTGTAACAAGGCCCTAGTGAGCTGCTCCTTTTGTCCCCCCCCGGAGGGTGGGGAGGTAAAAGGGGCAACGACGTTAAAACACTGCCACTGCAGCGCTTTAAGCAGGGTCCTTTGCCATGGCAGCGCTTTAACATCACTGCCCTTTTTACAGCCCCTCCCCCCTTCGGCTGAGTACTGGCGGCCACTTTTTACCGGTACCAGCTTCATCTCTAATGCAGGCAGACCAGATTTGAATGAGGAGTGACATTGCGACCTGGTGCATGGGGGTCATAGTGCCACTCAGATTTGGCCCAAATGAAGCCTCCATCATGACAGAGGGGCAGTTGGGACAAACTTGAGTGAGTGGCATTGAGACCCCCATGAGCCAGGTGAAGTGCTGGAGTCTTGCTCCATCTGATTGGGCCCTCGTAACCTCGGGCCCTGGTATGACTGCACCACTTGCACCATTCTAGCTGCGCCAATGTACCTTTGCTCATAGAAATAACTGCCAACACACACACATGTCTATTTTAGTCATTTTATGACCCATAGTTTCTGAACACCTTACGATTATGAACGTAATTATTTTCACAACACCCTGCGACGTAGGGGAGTGCTATGAGTCACATTTTACAGATGCGGAACTGAAGCACTGAGAGACTAAGTGACCAGCCCAAGGTCCCACAGGAAGTCTATGGTGGAATAATGAATTTAAGCCAGGTCCTCTTGTGTCCCAGGTTATCAACCTAACCACTGGGACCAGTGGTTGTCTAGAAAATTGTCTGGTAAGTAGGTGATGTAATCTGGGAGCACTTATTAAACTTTTGAGAGCCTGTAAGCACAAGTTGCCTGTTGATAGAAAGGATATTATTCCTGACTTTGAATGAAGAGCTTTTCCCAGAGGAGCATTCTGAAAATAGATAAAGTGGTTGTCAATGTGTCATTATGACTGGGGTAGTAAAATGTCATATTATTCATGAAAAAATAGACATTTGGTATGAGTGTACAGCTATTGAGGATTCAGGTAGCCTTAAAACTCATCACATTAAATTACATTGTGCTGTACATGCTGGGCAGAATATGTATCATGCATAATAGAGCCTTCAGTCACTGTGCCAGGGTCTCTTGCCAGCTGGCATAGCTTCAAATTAGGCACTGAAAGGTACAGGTACAACTAACTTCTAAGATCACCTTTACTGAAGGAAGAAACGCTTTGTTTAATCACTTGGAAATGTAAAGGGCAATTTATTCTCCCTTAGTAAGGAGAAATGTCTAAGTGGAATGGCTGATGGGATTTAAATAATAAAAAAGAAAGCTGAAAAAATGTGGTTTGGAAAATTGTATAAATAATCACATGTATGCATTCCACATCACTTATTGCATCATAAAAGCGTTTAAATTTGATTAACATGCTCCACTGATTTTTAAACCAATTGTTCTTTGGGTCAGACCAGTTCCATCAGGGAAAGAAACAGGCAGTTATTCATAGACAGTATTACAAAAGAAGATAGTGGACAACACTAGAAAAGATGGTATTTTAATCAAATAGGGCTTAATCCACACTTCTTGAAACTCATTTTTATTCTAATCTAAAATACAAAGAGGCACTTTCTCAATAGCTGTGTTAAGTGTGGGCCCAGGTTAAATAAAAGCATAGAATGTTTGGCACCTATATTGCCTACCATCGCTTTCAACGCAGTGCAAATAACATATGTGTTGTTGTTGCCCAGATGTTCATCTTGGTCCTTACCAAATTTTAGAGCACTAATGATCTGGATTGGTATTGGTAAACAAGCCTAGCTGTAAAATAAAGTTAAGGTCAGATTATGCATGGACAGAGTGTATTGTACAGGGATTGGTTCCTACAAAGTAACCAAGCCAGTCCCAAAACATGATGCAATGTATAGTAAATGCAATGAAATGTGTAAATGTATATAAAGAAAGAGGTTTTCTGTGTAACTTTGGAAGTGTAATACTCCCTATACCCAAACCTTATGCTTGAGTCTGATCAACTCCATGTAGTTTTGTTGAATGCCAAATAAAGATACCCTAGGGATAAAATCTGGAGTCAAACTCCGTTCTTGGGAAGCTGAGTGGAAGAGGTCTTGGAGGGAATTCCAAAAATAACCTAACTCCCATGCTGCACAACACTGGGGGCCACACCAAATCCACTGTGGGGAAGGCAAAAAAACCCATCCCATCTTGGACAATCTAAGGGAGTGAAAAATTCCTTCCTAGTCTCCCGGGAAAAAGGGGAGCCTTGCATGATACCCACAGCAGATCATGAAGGAACCTGGTCCTGTTTCAGATTTCATGGCTGGGAGGATGAGTGCTGCCAGCCCAATCCAGGCAAAAGATGGCTTCCCTGGGATAGCACAGGGTATAAACCCCATCTTCTAGTCCGCTAGAAGGACAGTGCCCCGCCCAATCTGGTCCAGCTGTTTCCTGTTTCTCCTGGCTTCATACAGGTAAACTTCCCCTTCCTCCCCATCTGCGGCCAGTTGCAGGGCAACTAAAGGGGCCACAATCTCTTTTCTTCCTGCCAGCTAGAAAAGGACCCACCGCATACAGCTTCAGTGAGCATAGTGCTCATTTTGCAAGAATTATCACTGAATTTTTCAGTGCTTTATTTTCCCTCTTTCATTTTACAAATATTAATAAAAATAAAATAAATTTACCTAGTATCAGATATAAGGAGACCCCAAAACCTTCACACGAAAGATAATTTGCCATAAATGGCAACTCCAGAATCTACAAAAATAGTCTAAATCATATAGCACTAAATTCTCTAAAGAGCTGGACAACTATACCATATCCTGTCCCTGTGTTCTCCAAGGTATTGTATATGCATTTTGAAACTGGGTGCTGCAGGTTTTGAAAGTATCAAAATACCACACATGTTTTGAGACTTTTGAGTCTGCAAAGAATGTTTTATAACAGCATTGAAATCTGTGTTTTGTAAATTAAGGGCCTAATCCTTCTCATTTTACTCACTTGAATATTCTCAGTAATTCATGCAAATAAGATTAGCAGGAATGGGCCCCAAAGTACCATTACCAGTTCAGACAGTGATTCCTTAATTCACCCTGCTGTGGGTTTTATTGGTGTGTGTGTGTGTGTGTTTCTGCAGAGTTACATTTAGGATTGCAAGGGTTTTCCCCCATTTTTCCCTCCATACCGGCACAACCCTAATATTGTCCCTATTGATTTTTGGTTAATGGAAGCTAAATAAAACATTCAGAAAGCAGCCTCTTACATTGAAAACAGATTTATTCACTCACGTTTGCGTTTGCAAAATCACAGAAATACATTTGCAGAACTGTATTTGGACACATGTTAATAGAGAGGATTAAGTACCTGATTGTTTTATACAAATCTCTTTCAGAAGTACAGTAAGAGATGTGACTAACATCTGCTATTCATTGTGAAATCATTTGGCTACAAACATTGCACTAAGCAGTTTTATAGACCTCACTGAGGTCCATTCAAACCTTAGTGCTCAGAGTAACTGGACTATAGCTTTCAGTACGAAAATACACAAGGAATTGAAACAAACTTTTAACATATAAATCTGAGCAAAAATGTAAAAGCCTTAGCTCACTTGGCTGATAGTAGAGGAACTGCTTTTCAAAGACCATAGTTCAAGCCATTTCTAATTCCCAAAGAACCAGTTGAGATGGATTGAGCATAATTTATTTTTTAAGCTTGTAATATTACATTTGCTCACATATGTCTAGAGTATCTATTACAGAACAGGTTTTACACATAGCTAAGCCTGTATTGGAAGAAGACACCACCCCCAAAATGACCTTAAAAGTGGGGTGTACAATTGTATCCCACCCATATTAGAAGGCCGCTTCTCTTGAAGGAACTAATTTTTATGAGTAATCATTTAAGACCGGTTTTAATGTTTGTGCTTAAAACAAAACAAACAAACAAAAAACTAAACCATCTCTCAGGACAGCAGGACTCGAATATAGCTTGGACATCAATCCAATGAATTTTGTGGGATTACTAGTGCTAGTTTTATTTGTTCACTTAACCTCTCATTCTCTTACAGAAAAAAATACTATACTATATATATATATAGTTTCTTTTCCTCCCCCTCCTAATATATATATATATATATACTCTTCAAATAGTCTAAAGCTTATAAGGCATTCAGATGCCATGGTGGAGAGTGCGGTGTAAAAACTTAAATATGGATTATATTTGGTAGCTTTTGACAACAGAAGGCCTTGAATGGGTGGAGTGCTCAGGGCCGGCTCCAGGCACCAGCCCACCAAGCTTGTGCTTGGGGCGGCACCTGGAGGGGGGCGGCGCGGCACTCCAGCCCCCGGGGAGAGCGGGGCCACGACCGGGCTCGCCGCCCTCCCCCCGGCCGCCAGGGGGAGAGCGAGCCCTGGCTGGGGCTCTCCCCCCGGCTGGTGCTCACTGCCCTCTCGCCGCCTGGCCCCCTGCGCTCCGGCCGCGGGGGGGGAGGCCGGCGGCTTTTTTGCCTGGGGCGGCAAAAAAGCCAGAGCTGGCCCTGGGAGGGCTACAAGTCGCAGTTAAGATGCAGAGGGGAATCTGTGCTTTTTTTAGTCCTTATATGACTTTAGCCAATAAAATCAGTTTCATAATCATTATAGTGAATAATAAAAGTAAATTAAATGAGCTAAAACTGATTACAGTGAATAAATTCTGTAGATACTTGTAGTCTGGTGGCACCTTAAAGACTAACAGATTTATTTGGGCATAAGCTTTTGTGGGTAAAAAAACACTTCTTCAGATGCATGGGTGAAAATTACAGATACTTGTGAGGAACTAGCTATGAGTGCAAGTATAGTAAAACACATGCTAATACTTGTGATGGTAAATCATGATAGAACAATGAGGCATCTTTAATGATTACAGTAATGTAACCTACACCCATTAGGCCAGACCCTAGTAAAACTCTGAGTCAATTTTCCCATTATGTCTAAGATTTAATTTTCTCAAGAAGGCATATGTGATCAAATACAAAAGGAAGCTTATTTCAGAAAGTAAGAAAACCCTTTATCTTTCTTAAATGATAGTTGGAATGGCAGAGTACCCAAATCTGTTATTCCTGTTTAAAAGTTTTGAAGAATGGATGATATTAAGCCAATTTTGGCTTCAGTATATAACTATCGTTTTCAAAGCCCAAAGCACATATAAATTAGTTCTACACAAAATAAAAAAAAAATATTTTGGACCAAGCTGCCAACCTAGAGTGAGAGACCAAACTGAAACTGATATATGAAAAACTATATATATAATAAAAATGACAGTTCATATACAGACATACATACACACACACATATTATTGGTATTATTATTTGTCAATTTTATTGTAGCAATGATTTTCAACCTTTTTTCATTTGCAGACCCCTGCAAACTTTCAAATGTAGGTACGGACCCTTTTGGAAATCTTAGAATATTTTGCAGAACCCCAGGGGTCCACAGACCACAGATTGAAAACCACTGTTATAGTAATGCCTAGAAGCCCAAGTCATGGTTGGAGCCCCATTGGGGTACATGGTATGCAAACACTGATTTAAAGGTGAATAATAATTTGAACACAGGATTATTCAATGTATACATCTCAGTTTTATAATGCTACGCATGTGCATAGTCCAAATGACTTCAGTGTGACCTGTCTCTAGCTTCAAGTTACACATGTGCCTAAGATCTTTACTGGATAGGGCCTTAAACAGCACCTGCCTCTTTAAATGAGGTTCCATTTAATATGCATTGAGAGCATAGCCGCGTTTGACATGATTATTGCATTCAGTTATATAATTTACATATTTCACACTATTATACCTGAACATCTTGCTAGCTCAGGTCTTTCCTGTGCATTTAAACTGCACTTGGCTCTAAAATAGCTTCAAATCAAGTTTTGATTCAAAGTGAACATTAGTTCCCATCTATATTTCCTCTCCTTCCTAGCACATTAGCTGCACTGAATATGCTAACCTGGACTTTAAATTTGCTGCTTCTGTATGTGACAATGAATACCAGATGTCCATTGATAATGGTAATGCTGATGCCGACACTTTGTTGAGATTACCTTATGAAAATGTTTCCAACATTGCTGAAGAAGGAGAAAAATTTAATGTCTCTTATCTGAATGAGTTTTGCCTCTTTTGTCTAGAGATCTAGTGTAGCTAAGGAGACTCTCATAAACACAAGCATTCAAGGAGTCTGGGTAGCACCAGAAATAAATTCCTGAATCAAATGTAAATTAATCTTTCCTCTGTTTCTCTAATATGCTATCTAAAGAGGAGCACAAGCTAAAAACCAAAATAACAATGGGATAAATGATACAATCCCACATTTTTTCTAGCACTGCTGTTAGCATGACACTAGATTGATGTTGTGCCTATTTTTATTTTTTGCTGTCGATACAGTCTTTGTCACGAAAAGGAGGCATCCAATTTTAATGTCTAATAAATTTTGTGCAATAGATGGAGTTTCTGTGCCGCTATGACCTTTTCAGAATTCTTCATTTCAATTGGCTGGTCATTCCTATCCTTTGCAACAGGCTATTCTCTCTTTTTAATAGGAAGAGGAGGAGTGGAATGGTCAGCCGTTCAAAATACTGAATATTAAAAAGGTCAACAAAGTACAGCATAGCAATGTGAAAATGAGACAATGCAATTTTGGATACCTCATTTCGGTGACAAAGATTGTAGCAAGAACAGAAAATGTCACAACATGAATCCATTTCCAGGAAGGGACTGGGGCATGGTGCAGAATGAATCAATTCTTTCTACAATGTTAAGAATGTGGTGTCATAGTCGGCACTAAACCCTATAGTAAAATAAAGTTGATTGTGCACTGGTTAGGGATATTTCTGCAGGATCGAAGAATAATTGTACAAATTACACTATCAAGTGATCTTTGACAGTGTGGGAAAGTATGCTAATTCCATGGTCATTCGGAACTACCTTTCCCCACATACCTTTTGCTATGTTGGAAGACCATTTTTCCTAGGCATAAACCATCTTATGTCTTAACTAATGTCCACCACCCATTTTCACTAGCAAAAATGACTCCATTGAAATGAAATACAAAAGCATAAACTAGAAAATGTTATGTGACAATTGGGGGGCGGAGAAAGAATTAAATTTGCAATTTATTAGGAGTTTTGGGGAGGGAGGTAAATACTTTGAATTAAAATAACCCTTGGCGAATGAAGCAAAACTTTTTTTATTGCTGAACTATTTGCTAATACAGACATTTCAGGTTTCTTTGCACACATTTTAAGAAGCAAAAATTGGCAAATCAGCAAATAAAAATAAATAAATACATAAAATAAATTAATGGAGATATCCTATCTCCTAGAACTGGAAGGGACCTTGAAAGGTCATCGAGTCCAGTCTCCTGCCTTCACTAGCAGGACCAAGTACTGATTTTGCCTCAGATCCCTAAGTGGCCCCCTTAAGGGCTGAATACACAACACTGGGTTTAGCAGGCCAATGCTCAAACCACTGAGCTATCCCTCCCCCCTTATAAAAGTCTGTTCTGATGCTCTGACTCCAAAAATGAATTGCAGACTCCGATGGCAAGGTCAATCTTGATGTGAGGGGAAAATACCATGGAGGGACAACTATGCAGTTATCATGACTGTTCCATCTCCCCTTCACCTTCATTATCAGTAGGTGAAGCTATTCTATACATGGTTAGCTCTTTTACTATTTCCCCATAAAATCAGTCACTCCAGCTTCACAGTCTTTTTGGTTTTTCCTCTGAGCTCACTCTCATTTGTCTATATCTGTATAGTACTGATGTGTCCAGAATTGAATGTAGTATTGCAGGAGAAGTTTAAAGACTTGTGACCTGACCTGTGATGCCTTTGCATATGCAGCTCGAAATTGCATTGGCCTTGTTTGCTGCAGCATTACTTGAACTCACGTATATTTTTATTGTCTTCAGGTATTCTTCAGTATTCAAGTTTAACTAGCTTCTCAGGCCCATTAAATGTCTGTGATAACTTCAGTGGGACTCCACCTGTGCTTAAGGTTAGGCACGTGCTTAAGTGCTTTGCTGGATTTGGGCCTGTAGGTCCCTTTGTATTATATCAGAACCACCCCTCCCAAATCCAACACTCCTTTCCCCAGTATTTTGATATATTGGATTTAGGGGACTTAATCTGGACCAAGCCTGATGGTCCGGAGCCTCAGGAGGAACATGATCCTAAGAAGAGCCTACTCCTGATTCTGGGTTAAGGAGGAAGAAGTTTTATAACACCTTTCTCATAATATTGCTCTTCTGCCTGGTCCCTGGCTCCATCCACCCTGTACAGACTCAGCTCTCCACTGCTCTGTCTCAACCTAACCTTCATAGACACAAGCACCACTGGATCTTCTTATTGCTACCATCTACCGACACAGAGCCAATGCTACCCTCAGTAACCATTCATCCTTGATTTCTCCATAGGTGGAGGCTTTTAACCCTTTATGTCATTATATCTCAATTCTAATGTTTATGCAAAACTCCTATGTATTTTAATGGGAGTCCAGAGCATGGAATTAGACTATAATGTAACACAATAATAGTTAGGATTTTCCAGATTATTTTCATATTCCTGAAAGCACTGCATGAAGAGCCAATAAATATGTCATTTCCTTAGTTGCACTTTTGTATCCATCCAGATGCCCAGCTTGGGTGATGAGTAAAAAGCAGATACTTTTCTGGGAACTGCAGCTGCCAGTCCTATAGCTGCTGGCATGCATTCTAAGGGCCAAATCCTGCTGTACCATCAGTACTATGTATTCTTAGTAGTAGTTGGTTAGACAGATATTTGGTGATATAATCAGCCTTGGCAACATAGAAGTGTCTCATCTCCTATCTCTGTTGAATACTGAGTCTACAGACCCTTTGCATTACTGTTATCTAGACCTGATCAAAACTACTTATAACTACATAAAATATCATAACTACATATTCATTATATTTCACCCTCACATTTTCATCAGTTCAATTTGCTTTGTGTTTGAATCATCAACACTACATTGTGCATGAAAAATAAAGGAACCAAAATTTTCTTTACAGATTGGCTTGTAAACTTCACATATACTGAATTGTACACTTAATACATTTGAAATGTCACAAAAATGTACCATGGTAACTATGTTTTTAAAAATGTAAAGAGAAGACAGAGAATAATAAATATAGATTTAGAATACCTGACTTCAGGCACCCAGGTTTGTAATTGTTGGCCTATGATTACAAGGAAGTACTATTTTTAAAAATGCAAATCCCAGGATTAGCATAACTCTTCTACATGTGAAAGTGGAGTTTGTTCCTATCTGAGGCAGAAGGGATCAACCACCTAGCCTCCGCTCCAGGATATAAAACACATTTCCTTCCTTAGAGGAAGAAATAGCACTACAAATTAATCAAACAAGCTGTCCTAGTCCTGATGTTTTGTTATGACCTAATGAAATTCCACTGTTAGGCTATGACAGATCCAGCATGTGTTTGAGACCACTTTCAGCCTTGCTTCTTATGTTCTTTCTTGGGCAATTATAACTAGCAAACATTCTTAATGGAGGGCAATATCCTGTCATCACTTCCATGCACAACTCCTATTGTAGTCAATAGGGCCGAAGCAAAAATGAATGGCAGATAAAGCCCAGAGTTTGGACTGAATCTCCAACAAAATGACATAAAACATAGTTTAGTTCATGCATGTGATCAAGTGCCTTGTGGAGCTACTAAAAACAACAGCAACAACACCCCACTACCTCTGGAATTTAAACCTATTTGGGTAATTCTAAAGCAAGTGCCAAGTGCAGCCCCACACAAACAGTGATAACAACATCATTTGGCTAATGTGCTGTTTATGTACACAAAACGCTTTTGCAAATGGTAAGAGCGAAATCACTGGCAGAACAGTTCCTAAAAGCATCTGAGTTTTCTAAAGCTTCACTTATCTAAAATTGTAACAAAGAACAGCAGCGGGCTTGTGACAATGAAGCTAGTGCAAAATGTAGGAAGTTTCAGCCAAATGTCAAAATAGAGCAGAGGGAAGGAATTTCTGAAGCAAAAGAGGAAAAAATTGTATTGGGAAATGGGAATACAATAGTATTATAAAGATTTGGAACTTTAAATTATTCAGAACTGGTACAATCAAAAATAAAATACGTGCATATGTACCATCTGCTTGCCTCCAAAGAGGAGTCTTTGGAGAATTAATCTCAGCTGCATGGTAGGAAACTAGTTTCCAGTTTACCAGAATCATTACTTGAAAACTGGAATGCAAGGAGAAGAAGGCACAGCGAGTCTGACTCTGTCTCCATTCCCCAGAGAATACAGCAATTGCTGTACAGCATCAAGACATGAAGAGAGCAATGAAGTCCAGCCCATGAAGCCAGACTCTGGGATAAGGCTGGTTATTCTGAAAAACAAGGTTTTGAGAGTAGTTATTCAGATTAGACTGACTGATAAGAAAATAATGTTAAGTTTCAGAGTAACAGCCGTGTTAGTCTGTATCCGCAAAAAAAAGAACAGGAGTACTTGTGGCACCTTAGAGACTAACAAATTTATTAGAGCATAAGCTTTCGTGGACTACAGCCCACTTCTTCGGATGCATATAGAATGGAACATATAATGAGGAGATATATATACACACATTCAGAGAGCATAAACAGGGCTCTGTATGTGTGTATATATATCTCCTCATTATATGTTCCATTCTATATGCATCCGAAGAAGTGGGCTGTAGTCCACGAAAGCTTATGCTCTAATAAATTTGTTAGTCTCTAAGGTGCCACAAGTACTCCTGTTCTTCTTTTTTTGAAAATAATGTTGTTATTTTCATTGAAAGAAACACCAAAGAATTAGATTTTAGAGGAAGGCTAAATTAGAGTGACCAGACAGCAAGTGTGAAAAATCGGGACGGGAGTGGGGGGTAATAGGAGCCTATATAAGAAAAAGACCCAAAAATCGGGACTGTCCCTATAAAATCGGGACATCTGGTCACCCTAGGCTAAATGGTGTTGTATGTGTCAGTGATGGATCAAAATTGTATTTAACCCCATTGGTAGTTTGGATACAATGAAACGTACATCTGGTTTACCCCTGCTCTGGGCTTTGTACAGCAAAAAACCATGTCAAGGTGGCTTGGGGAAACCAAAATCAAAGCTGAGACAGTCTGTGCCTGGCATGTATGTGAGAAGTGTTCCAAATTGGAGTAATGCAATCTGCCTGGATGCTCAAGGGTAATCCCCCAGCAAAACAATCCCTGTTTTTGCAGGGCCTCTGTAGCTGGTAGAAGCTAACATGCTGTCATATCTGAAAGAATGTATTCCTAGCTGTTCTAAGAATAGCACCTCCATATCAGCCAATCACTACAGGGTATACTGTAATGTTAATTCTGGAACCTCTCCGTTCAGAAGTCTAACTTCCTGTGATGACAGCTAATATGGAGATTGTTTATGTATTTATTTTTATTTATTTAGATTTACAGTAATTAAAAAGACACCTATCCAAGGCTCTAGGCACTCTAACACATCATTACTAATACTAGAAAAACTGAGCAACATTAAGGTAATCACTTCCACTGGAACTCAGCCAGTCAGCCACCCGCAGAAACATTTTTCCATCTCCATTGTCATTGTGGGAAGCTTCCCTTCAGCCTATCCCCAAACCCTATCAAGCAGATGTCTTTTGCAGTGTGTTTGGAAAGTTACCAGATCTGATCTATTTTGGATCGGGGAGGGGAGAATGCCCTGCCAACCTCTATCATATAATGAGATCAATGGTAAGGCAGCCAGGATAGATCCCAGAACACGGGAGTCACATGCTCCCAGTGAGACGCCCCACTCAGTAAGTGAACTGCTGCGTTATGCATTAGCTTCGGTCTCCAAATGGTTTTAAGGTGTAGCCCACATACAGCACATTGCAGTAGTATACTCTGGAGATGACAAAAGTATAAATAACTGAAAGGAAAGGTCACAATCTCTTAGCCAGATGCAGAAGATATACAGCCAACTGGGTTACTCTTGTAATGTGATCATCATGCAGCAGTTGGGAGTCTAAAATCATTCCTAAGTTATGAACGCTAATGGCAGATGTACTCCTTCAGTCAAAGTGACTAATGTTACCTCCAATATCTCCTCTGGCTGCTTCACCCAGCCCACCATCAATCAACACCCTCATTGTTGTCTGGGCTGAGTTTCAGACAGCTCATTCTCATCCATGCTCCAATCTTGGCAAGATACTGACTTAAATGCTGAACCGCATCACCCAATCTATTAAGACAGAATCATACAGTTAGATGTCCTTAGTGTTCTCAAAACACTACACTCCATGCCTTCTTACTAACCTTCCTAATGACCCTATATGAAGACTTCTATATGTATAGAAATATCCATTCTATCCATGGAACTTCTAAACAATCCCTCCTACTCAAAAGTATCCATATGTGGTGGTGGTATCTGTATATGATTTATTTCTCATGCCCCTTTGAATGCCTCACTTGCCCACTAATTCATCTCCTGGGATTTATTCCAACATTCCAAATCTCTGAGCAGGTTTAAACAGCTGCCATTTTTAAAAACAATCATTACACCAGAGAAATACTTTATCCCTCAAACTGGACATCTCCCACCACCACTGCAATCATCTTGGCCACTAACAGCTTTTCTGTTATATTTATGTATTATATAGGAGTATAAATGCCATATTTTTTCACATACACTGTTTTAAAAAGACTTTAAACCTCCCCTAAACATACACACCAATACCATTGTTTTATCAACCAACCCATCTGAAAATATAATATGTCACAGGCCAGAATTCAAATAGCCTTAACGTATTGGAAAGGCCACGTATATAGTAAGGTACTTAAAAAGAAAATGTAGGAAAACTGTAATATTGTAAAGATACAACAAACTATTGCAATGTGAGTGTAATTACCTAAAATGTTTTTATAAAAAAATCTCATTGCTAGAAAAATCAGAAATCATGGTCTTAATCTAAACCATCTTCTTTCACCTGATTCTGGGACTGACAGGGGCTGAACAGACCCCCAGCATAAATTAGTGCAGCCTTAGGGCTCCTCCATTTTACCCCAGCTGGCACATTTCCCTAGGAATTGTTCCACTGTCCCAAGACTGTCAGAATGCAGCCAGCTTGAACCCCGCCCCTCCAGCCCTCAGGAAACCTCCATCCTGCCCCAGAATGTCTGTGGTTGGGGTTGGGGAGAAGGTGAGCCAAGAGGCTAAAGAGCATGCTGAAGATAAGATACCCTACTGCATGGATCATGTATTTGGTAATAAGGGAGATTTTCAAAGCACAAGTAGGAGAATGGAACATAAGTAGAATGAACTTAATGAAAAATGGTCACTTACACCAAAAATCACAAAATATTCAGGTTGCTTCCAGTCCCAAGAGACCAGTCACTTACCCCAGATCAATTTGTACCTTAGATCTCACACCAACGACAATGCTTGTAACTAGTGCTGCAACAAACTAACTAAAGATTTATTAACTAGGAAAAAGAAATACATTACACATTAAAGGAAGCATATACAAACAAATGTGTTTCAATGTGTGATTCAAAAGGTGAGAGAGGTAGTAATCTGTCAACACTGAATGGCTTTTTAGGGCTTAACCCCAGGAACCTCTGCTTTTTGTTTTTTAGCTCCAGCTCTTGTGAGAGTCCAAACAGCAAAGAGATGAAAAATCTTTGTTAGCTATTTTTATTTCCCTCTTCCGGCATTCAAACCAATGGGATAAGGCCTTCTGCACATTCTTCTTCATGGGTTGATGGGGCAATTAACAACGCTTTTGTCCTACAATGACCCACTTAATTTTTGATAGTCCTCCTGGATGGACAGGAGGGAAGGGACCCACTCTGCCAGTCTGAGTTCACAAGTTCAGAGCAGGCATTTATATATATATATTTACCTTGTAGCATGGAATACAGACATCACAAATGAGATGAATGCATGCAGCAGTTTACAAGAATTTCATAGTCTAAACAGTGAATATATTCTTATCAGACTAATACCTTTTTTTGAACAAAACTAACATACAGGTGGGCTGGTTTGGTTTCCAACTATGAGTTTGTCAGTTCTTAGCTAACACCTATGGCCTTGGCCAGAGCTGGCACTTGGTTTACCAGCCTCATACTCAGCACATCTGAAAATCGGGCCAATTCTATGTAAGTGCCCACAGTGGAGTTAGGAACCCAGTTTAGGAGCCCAGGTTTGAAAATGTTGGCCTATGTTATTCAGTTTGACTATTTTAAATATCAGCACAGGTTGCTTTGAAAATGTTTATTTGATGCCAAACTAGTTAAACTGATTTCAAAGGTCTCCTGAGAAGCAGTGTGGGCTAGTGACTAGAGTGCTGGATTGGGACTCCGGAGATGTATTCTATTCCCAGCTCTATTTCTGACCTAGTATGTGACCTTGGGTAAGCCAGTTCTCTCGTTGCCTCTGTTTCCCCTCCCACCCTTTGCCCGTCTTGTCTACTTAAAATGTAAGCTCTTTGGGACAGGGACTCTTTCTCACCTTGTCTTTGTACAGTGCCTAGCACAATCCATCTCTGATACTGTCCGAGGCCTTTAGGCATTGCTGTAATACACACACTAAATAATACTGACTTTGGATCCAAAGCCTATTGCAACAGACAGGAGACTTTCCATTTACTGCGATGGACTTCTGCTCAGGTCCTTTTTAGGACATGTGAGTTTCTCCCTCACTTTCCCGGTTGGATGCTAGTCATTAGAATTTACAGTGCAGGAATTCTATTCCCTGCATATCCCATTTTATTCTCAGTATAATCAAATGGCAAATTTTTCATTTACTTTAATCACAGTGCGGTTAGCATCTTCACTATTCAAGGGAGGATATTAATTGCCTGATGTGTGATCTTCTGAAGAACAGCATTTAGAAAGTATGATTCCACCCCCACCCCCCCAAGTCATTAGCAGAATAGCACAATTCATTATCTGGATATTATTATTACTAAGGACATAGTAATGGACTTCATACTAACAATACCTTTTTATAAGCTCTGTCTTTTAGTTAATAGTTCTTTTAGCTTTAAAGCAAAGGTTTGTGTCATCCTTAACTGAAGCCTACTCAAAATGGCTTTTGCTGAGGAGCTGAGAGCTCTTTAATGCACTGCCTAAATAGTAATTTTTTATTTTGCTAGCGTGTGAGCAGAGCTTTATGCATCAGTGTCATGATGCTTGGTAAACTGAAGATTTCTGTGCTGCGCGAACATAGCAAGCTGTTCAGCCTTTGATATGCACTTAAACTATAGGGGGACTCTGCAGCAAAGCAGCTGCCTTAGTTTGAACACTACTGTTTTAGTGCATCCCTTCAAGCTGCCTTGAAATCCACAGTTAAACATCAATATCCCGATCAGGACTGGAGAACAAAGGCTGTCTCAGAAGTCTGTACTCTGATAAGAAAATTCCCTGCAAACCTTTACTTATGCATCGTTAGTACAGGTGCAGGGTGTTTAATCTCTTCATAAATGCAGATGTTAGGTCTTCCTTGAACAGTAAAATTCCCATCCTCAGGTTGTCACTGATCAGCTTCAGATATCAACAGCAATGGCTGACTATTCTAGCCCAAACTGCTTGGTCACTGTGGGTGGGTGCAGTGCTGAGAAATTTCACAGCAGAGTCAAAAGCCTTCCTCCATCAGTAAGTGTTGAAATGGATTTGTCATGATTCCTGTGCACTAGATAGCTCAGTTCATTGCTGCTGCAGTGCGCTATACATGGGCAGCAGGGTTTTTTGTTTGTTTGTTCTGGTTTTTGTTTTCCTCTGAAGTACGTGCATATCAAGATGTAGAGAGGGCACGAGGCTTGTGCTGTGATTACAATCACATCCTGAATCTGTTCATGAATCATAAGTCACGTCTTCTATATGTGGTCGGAGCAATTTCTTCTGGGTTGCTATCTGAGGCTCTACACATATAAACAAACTGCCAAAACTAAGTTTTCTAAAGGTTAAGTAACCTGTATTGTCACTGAAAGCCTGCGAGTAATCTCTAAATTCTCTCCTTCAACGAAAGGGCATTTTATGCAGAAGTAGCATGCTTTTAGTGCCTATTTGAAGCAATTTGAGCACTTTGGAGAAATCGCTTCAGGAAAGGTTGCTAAGTCCAACATGATGCGGGAAAATCAAATGATGTGCTAAAATCCACGTAGTGTGCTAGTTCTGGATACCTGGATGCTGAACTACTAGAATTTGTAATCCTGTCTTAGAAACAGCACTCGAGAAATAAATAAAACTGTAAACTTAAATAAAAATATTGAAAAATAATGTCTGGAGGACAGGGATCTTTTTCTGCTTTTGATTAGACTATGGTTGGATCCTGTGAGGTACTGATTGTCCTCAACTCCAGTTGATCTCCAGGGAAGTTGAGAGCTTCAGCTCCTTACAAGAACATGGCCATACCTCCGAGTGGATCTGATGTTCTGTCATAGTGCAGTCATACTTCATACATATGTAATATGTGACAAGAGCCACCTTCATATCTGTTCACAAGCCATATCAGTCCAGTGCTATTTATAATGATATTTGCATATACAATCTATATAATTTTGTTCCACATGAGTCTCAGCATTAATTCAATCAGGCTTTCCAGGCCTTTTTCTGATTCATTTAAATGAAAGACCCTAGTCCAATGGACCAGCCTCAGGGCTCCACCGATTGTGTCTTCCACGCCTACTTTACATTGCAAATCTGAGTACAGTTTCCATTTTGCAGTTCAGAGAATGCACACATCATGTCATCTATTCTGTCACAAGTATTTTAGTCATAGCGTTTAAGGCCAGAAGGGACCAACAGATCATCCAGTCTGACTTCTTTATATCACAGGCCACCAACACCACCCAGCCACTTCCCCACCTACCCAAAACCATCATGATTTATTACACTTTTGGATCTAGCCTACTCTTTCTTGCTACACATCCGGAGGGAACATTTTGCCCTTTTGTTTGTTCTAGAAATATTACAAAATGTAGGAGGAAATTCTCCTCTCAGATCATCACAAAGGATTTGGACACTAATGCTATTTTCTTTACAGGTGTGACCTCCAAATGATTAGTTGGGTGTCCACACATGTAAGTAGATCAGAATATGGGAGTTAAGATCTTCTGTGCAGATATCAGTGAGGAATTTTACCCATAGTAAAACAGTACCGAGAGACATTTTGCCACCGCTTTCTTTATTCCCAGCCATAGGTGTACTGAAGCAATTCTAGTTGTTCACTGGAATACAAAATGATTTATTAACAATAGGAAAATCTGCCCCCTTGAGTATATCCCAAAGCAAGTTTGAAGTTATTGAGGCAGGGTCATTACCATCCACTCTATTAGAGAGGCCTGGAAAATACATATTTTAACTTTAATTGAATTTCCCATAAGCTCCAGTCTGGCCTTTAACAGAGAGGTTTTGTTTTAAATTATCATAGACTCAGGCACTTGCTTTAGGCTCACAGATTTATTCTCCAAACTACTGAAGATTTTTTTTTACCTCCGCTGCATTCTGGTATCTAATGCAGAAACTTTACTACAAAATCAACACATTTTTGCTTTGATGTTTTCTAATTTAGATGTAACTGTGCCCAGCAGGGACCTAATGTATGATACATTTTTCTGTCTAAAGTTTTTCAAGTTGTCTAATAGTTGACACAGTTAAATTGGCCGTTAGACGTTAACTGAGGAGTGTGCAAACTTATGAATTTTGAGGAGTTCTGCTTTCCTCAATGCTGAGGTGAATAGGCTTCTGAAATTATTCTGAATCCATCTCAGGAATTCTGTCAGTACTGGCCAGCATTCATCCCTGTGAAGCATTTAATCCATTGTAATTCTGGTTGTGGAAGTCTTTCCTTAGTATTTTTCCCAACCATGGAATTTCCAATTTGGAGGAGGGATACAGATAAGCTTGGATGGGAGTTGGATCAGGCTCCAATAAAAGGCTTCACTGACATGTGGAGGCTTCTTAGCCTTTTTTAAATAAGTATTTGTGTTACTGCCTTTTATTCTTGGATGCTATAGATCAATCTGAAAAATAAAAAGAAGTCTACATGAAAATGTCACTCTCTTCTGGTTGGGCTACAAGAAAAGCTGTTCTGAACAAACAAAGCTCAGAAACTCAGGTGCTAGACATAGAAGGAATGTCTGAAAGTCCAGGTCTATAACGCTGTGCACAATTCCCATTGTTTTTAAAGAGGTTTGCTGCTGCTGCAGCTACAGAATAGGGTCCTGAAAAATCTCTCTAGACTTCTTGTATCTGTAAAGTGTAATGAATTTAACAGAACCATGTCATGTATAATGTAAGCCAATATAGGAAAAGCAGAACTCAGCCATTTTAGGCCTTTTCCTCTTCCATTGAAATCAAAGAAAGCAGGACTAGAGCCTTAAAGATAGGATATCTGGAAAACTTTAAAATAGAAATATTATAAAAAGTTTAGCCAATTAAACAAAGGGCAGGCTCTAGCAGAATGCACACCCTGCAACTACCCTGAATTGGGAAGGGACCCTACAGGAGTGGAGTGGGAAAGAGAAAGGGTCTGTACTGAGCATTCTATGCTTCACTCCAAATACAAATGGGAGTGAGCAGCTTAGCTGAAGACTGAGGCTTCATCAAGTGACAAGTTTCCAGCAGTTGAATACTCCACATGTCCTGACTGAGACATAATCATCATCGGTCACAAGCATGCATTGTCTACTGAGAATTGTTTGTCCAGCCACAGTGTGACCATTGTTGATGGTGTCACACCAGGCATCAGGCAGTGAAGTTCTGAGATCTGTCTGTCTTGTGAATCCATGAATCTATGGGGCAGCCCTGTGGGAGTCATAATGGGATAGGGATTTGAAGATGTGGTGTTGGTGCCCCAGCAGAGGGTCTTCCTAAGAGTCTTCTCTCACCCAGGCCACAGTGCCTCAGCATGAGGCTTTCTTTAGACAATTTCCCAAGAGGATATCCCTGTTCCACAGATGATGAATCCCCTGGAGGCAGAGGATTCTGAGAATTCCCTCCTCAGAAAACAGTGCCCCCAGAGCAGAAGGATTCTGAGGGCCTTCTCAGATGCTGCTCCTCAGAGAGGGAGATACTAGGGGCCTTTTCTCCCAGGATCAGTGGGGGTGGCTTTCTGAGGGATTCTCTTCTTGGATGATGGCCAAGCAGATACATGTACCATGGGTTTACATTGTGTGAGTCCAACTGAGTGGGTACACAGGTAACCCACAGAGATCTTGAATCAGTTCTGCCTATTTAAATGAAATCACAACATCTGGGCTGGGATTTTCTAGTGAGCCTGAGGGCACCTACCTCCTAATCCCACTTCTAACTTTTCCCAAACAAGCAATTTCTGTTTTGGGGGAAGGGATGGGCACAAATTGGCTTTGGTGGGAGATGGATCAGACTCTGATTAAATGCTTCATTGCAACTTGGAGGCTTACAGTATACTCTAAACTTTGCTTTAAAAATATATTATTTCTGAAAAAAGGGGAGAAAAAAAAACAGTCACCATCAAAACAAAGACATATAAACCACTCCCTGCACAGCTATGTGCAGGTCAATATTCCAAAGCACTATACACATTTTAATTAAATTAAGCATCACAACACCGAGGTGGGGAACCACAGGCACAGCCATTGTAAATTTGCCCAAAGTTAACAGAGAGTCAGTGGCAGTAGTGGAACTGGTTTGTGTGGTTTCTGATTTTTTGTACCCAGTTCTCCTAGGTAACACTGACATTTAAGAATGGTGGTATTGTGCACTGTTAAAAAGATGCTGTAAATCAGGTGCAAAAAATACCCAGGCTATCCACAAGCCTCTTAACATTTTAATCCCTTCAAGTTCAGAGTTACTTTCATCTCTATGGTATATTTGAGAGTTCATGCCACACTGAAGGCTTCCAGGATGGATTCTTCCTCTTCTCCCGTGTTCAAAGTTAGGTGGTGTTTGAAAGGCCTTGGGATATGTCTCGACGAGCATAGGTCTGAACACAAGTGCCTCACTGGGTTTCCATCTGCTTCTGCATTTTGAGATGACAATGTATCCCTCCTTTTTGTTATCATATTTGTCTCTTTCTAGCTCCTGCCACTGTCAGATGTTTAGCTCTGGCGAAAAGACAGCACAAGCAGCCTCATCAATGGCCTTTATAAATATTTTCTGTGAATCTGATAGCAGCGAACCTCCTAGAAAGGAGCAGCAGAAAGATACCTTCTCCCAGGAGGCTGCATTATGTAATTTCAGAAACAAGCTCAAGTCTTTAACATTTTTATTTGTTTGGCATAGGAGACCCAGAGAATTAGGGGTGATTGGAAACTCTTATGTGACCATCTAGTAGTCTTACTAAATCAAAGCAGGAAAATTGCATGGATTAAATTAAACTAACACATGGAATTACAGGAGCAGATAGCACATTTTAAATACACACATAAAATTATGCCATAGAAAAAGAACTTGGCATTTTAAACAAACTGGAACTGTTTCTTTTTTTAAAAACTAGTATGCTTACAAAACAAATATCTATTTCATATTACATTACATTGCTGAATTATTTCCTTACAGTTCAAAATACCTGAGTTGTTTGTGTTAGCCTACTAATACAAATGCCAAATAATGATTCATTTAGTTCTCCATTTTTGTGGTGGGGATTACATTATGACTTTATCAAGTGTCCTGCTTTTTTTTTTTTTTTTTGCAAAGAAACCTATTTGAATCCAATTTTTATTCATGTTACAGATAAATGAAAGCAGAGACACCCCCCACATGCTGTATGTGAAATCTGTAATACCATGGCTCTAGTGTAATACCTTAAACAATCAGGCTAAATATGTCAAGGGACTTTTTAATACGCTGCACTGATGAAGCAAGAGTATTAAATTTATTCAGCCATGAAGAAGACTTTGATTATCACACACCTCAGCTGTGCTGGTATGTGTTGACCATGAGAAGAAAAAATAAAATGGAAAATGAAATGTGATTAGTTCCTGATGGGTTGAAATTCCTTTAATACACTTAGCATGGAGTGAGTTCATATTAACAATTTCCATCAAGCATTTTTTTCATATCTACTCCACAACACAATGAATCAGTGTCTCCAAAGTATGATAACATTCTTATCAATATCTGAATAGAAACATATGGGATGGTACAATTATTGGCATTTTATTGTTTGCTCGGTTAAGTGAGACATGCATTGTGCATCACTGAAGTCCTGTAAATAGCTCAGCCAATTATTACTTTTGACAACAGTGGCTGTGATTGGTGATATTTTTTGTCAATAGACAGATTGTGAAAACTGATAAGTTACAAGGTTTTAAAAATTATTTTGCTGCTGAAGCTTAACAAAAGCTTTCTTTTAAAAGCTTAGTAAAGGAAAAATAAAGCATAATGCATTTGAGTGAGGTGTGATTACAATATGCTTAAGCCATTGTCAGTAAATGAAAAAATTATGAGAAAGTTAAAAAGGCTGATAATTATAGAGTCACCTAGTTTTGGCAGCACTATAATATTCATTTTCCTGTTTCCCAGACAGCTGCTGGATTCTGTAGTGCTATGGTAGATCTGAATGCAAAAAATAAAATAAATCTTACTCCCTGTGTACATTGTGCAGACTTTTTCAGCTGAATTATTACAACTTCATGTTTTGCTTCTCTACTTTCACTGCTGCCTCCACAGTTATTTCATACATATTCTTTGTGAGTAACTGTACATGATGAAGCATAGAAATTTCACAGAATTTGCTGAGACGTGTGAAATCAAATTTAAAATGTTGAACATTGTTAATTTGTGTGCATCGTTTGTAAAGGTAAGGCGGTGTGATTGCAGTGGGAATGTGAAGTTGGAGGAAAAAGTGCATTCAAGGACACACTGTACCAGAGATAAGACCTTCCCCAGGTTAGAGAGAGATTTAAAAACTTGGACTGATAAAATGTATCCTGGCATTTATATATAGTTCTCCTCATCCAACTGGATCCTACACCATTTTTCAAACTTCATTGATGTGGTGTTTGTCCTCAAGAAGAATGGCTCTAGGAGCTCCTGGGCATACAAAGGCTAACATGCCCACTGCTGCACACTTGTCTAGGTCTGCTAGCCAGTTTATGGAAGGGTCCCAGAGTCCTCCAGCCACCACCACTCTGACTGGGGGAGTGAGGCTCAAGTGCAGAAGAGGGACCAGAAGGATTGACTTATAAGTGGCCCCACATCATGGTGCTCCTAAGGCCCAGATTGTCTTAATCTGGTCCTGGGTGCTTGGCTGGGGGCAGAAGGATGGTCAGCGCTACTGTGCTTTGTACTTTTTGGCTATTGAAACAAGCATGAGATTGCAGCTGGCTCATCTTAAAGTGCCCTCTAAACTGCTGTTTGGTACGAGAGTAGCAGCCTGAGGATAACAGAGTCACATATAGAACAGGAGTACTTGTGGCACCTTAGAGACTAACAAAATTATTTGAGCATAAGATTTCATGGGCTAAAACCCACTTCATTGGATGCCTGCAGTGGAAAATACAGTAGGAAGATATATATATATATATATATATATATACACACACAGAGAACATGAAACAATGGGTGTTACCATACACACTATAATGAGAGTGATCAATTAAGGTGAACTATTACCAGCAGGAGAGAAAAAAAACTTTTTGTAGTGGTAATCAAAATGGCCCATTTCCAGCAGTTGACAAGAAGGTGTGAGGAACCGTGGAGGGGGAGAGGGGGAATAAACATGGGGAAATAGTTTTACTTTGTGTAATGACCTATCCACTCCCAGTAGCCCAGCCAATTTTACACCACTACTCCTTCCCCCAAACTACCGTGGACATAGAAGAACAAGTCTTCTGAATCTGGACCCTTTTTCCTTCATAACTATGTCTTAACTTTTGGACTCAAATTATTATGCTGGCAAATGCATAACTGTGAGATCTGTCAGAATGTGTAGTAATCTTCCAGAGGAAGTAGTGAAACCACACTGGCAAATATACTGTAAGCAACAATCCTGTGTTGGTGGGATGATGGACTAGGTGGCCTATAAAGGTCTCTCCCATATCTAATTTCTGTGGTTCCATGTATCAGTACACAGGCAATTATAACAACTGTCTGGAAGTGCACTCTGAAAATGCACAGTAGAGGTTTCCGGCAAGCAATGTTTATTTCAGCCAAGATATTATATTTCAGATCATGCTGCTGTGACACATCAAATGAAGGCTGTGCTTTATGAAATCTAATTGCATGTAACAGTGATACCAACAAAACACACTTCCTAAAATAGTTGAAATTCTTTTCAAATGTTTGATTTCACTACTGAAGCAGCTTCTTTTGTGAAAAAGGCACACTGTATTTTATTAGTTATATATGGCACTGTATAACGATAGGGCAGTCCAACCAGGTATGCCCGTTCCTCAAAGATCTTTCAATCAAAAGAAAGGAATAAAGACAACCAGAATGACTAAGACACAACATATTGAGTGGGGTGTAGCCATTGTATCCAGAAGAGAACAGAACCCTGACAGTATTCATAGATTTTAAGGCCAGAAGAAACCATTGTGATCTAATCTGATCTTCTGTAGAGCACAGGACATAGAACTTACCCAAAATAATTCTTTTAGAAATGCATCCAATCTTGATTTTAAAATTGTCAGTGATGAAGAATCCATCATGATCCTCGGTAAATTGTTCCAGTGGTTAATTACTCTCACCGTTAAAAATTTATGCCTTACGGATGTTACTTTTTCCTACAGATAAGCAACTACAAAAGGCAGAAAGCAAACAGCAAAGGTCAAGTGTCTGTAAAAATGTGCCTTGCATTTTACCTACCTAAAGTCAGAAAAGGTCATTGAAACCTGAAGAAAAACAAAATTTGCCCTAAGTTGTTTGGTTTAGTCGCTGTTTAAAAAACCTATATGACCATTTCCTGACCATGACAAAAGAAAGTAGTTATCATAAGGGCCGCTAAGACAGAGTAATGGTATATTGAAAATGTTAGCAGACCCTTAACTATAGGGGCCGTGGTAGACATGGTTATAGTGAACTACAATAAATGAAAGCATTCAGTATTTATGGTTTGTAATCTTAATGTCTGTTTAAAGGTAGTGCAGGAGGATTCATGAGGGATTTAATGTTCTAGGAAATATGTTTGGTCAGTACAGTAAGATTTTTATGGCCTGACATTAAAATTTGAAAGTTGAACTGTACAGGTTATGCTTTGAATGCAAATCATGTAACAGCATGCTGGCTGTACTCTGAGAATCCTGAGTATGACAGATGAAAGAGAGCTTGAGAAGTCTTCTATTTTAATGATGTTTGTGTTGAATATGATAAATACAGTCTGCATCTTTGAGGTTCACATTTTTAAAAATTCTTTAGGGGGAAGTGGCTAAAATATGGCTAAAAATACTTTGCAACACTAAGAGATTGTCTCCATGAACAATGAAGGAGAATCCGGGGAACTATAAACTGATCATCCTCACCTCTGGAAAAATCATGGAGCGTGTCCTCAAGAAATCCATTTTGAAGCACCTGGAGGAGCGGAAGGTGATCAGGAACAGTCAACATGTATTCACCAAGGGCAAATCATGTATAACCAACCTGATTGCCTTCTATGATGAGATAACTGGCTCTGTGGGTATGGGGAAAGCAGTGGACATGATATATCTTGACTTTAGCAAAGCTTTTGTCTCCCGCAGTATTTTTGCCAGCAAGTTAAAAAAGTATGGGCTGGACAAATGGACTATAAGGTAGATAGAAAGTTGGCTAGATCGTTGGGCTCAATGGGTAGTGATTAATGGTTCGATGTCTAATGAAGATGTTGAACAAAACCGGTTCCAGGACAGACCTCTGGGGCACTCCACTTGATACCGGCTGCCAACTAATTATCTGGATGATGGGATGGACTGCACCCTCAGCAAGTTCATGGATGACACTAACCTGGGGGGAGAGGAAGATATGCTGGAGGTAGGGATAGGATCCAGAGTGACCTATACAAGTTGAAGGATTGGGCCAAAAGAAATCTGGTGAGGTTCAGCAAGGACAATTGCACAGTCCTGCACTTAGGATGGAAGAATCCCATGCACTGCTACAGGCTGAGGACTGACTGGCTAAGCGGCAGTTCCCCAGAAAAGGACCTGGGAATTACAGTGGACAAGAAGCTGGATGAGAGTCAACAGTGTGATCTTGTTGCCAAGAAACCTAATGGCATATTGGGCTACATTAGTAGGAACATTGCCCGCAGATCGAGGGAAGTGATTATTACCTTCTTTTCGGCACTGGTGAGGCCACATCTGGTGTATTGGGCTCCCCACTACAGAAAGGATGTGCACAAATTGGAGAGAGTCCAGGGGAGGGCAACAAAAATGATTAGGGGGATGGGGCACATGATTTGTGAGGAGATGCTGAAGGAACTGGGCTTATTTAGTCTGCAGAAGAGAAGAGTGAGAGGGGATTTGATAGCAGCCTTCAAATACCTGAAAGGTGCGGAGGGTTCCAAAGAGGATGGAGCTAGGCTGTTCTCAGTGGTGGCAAATGACAGAACGTTAAGTAATGGTCTCAAGTTGCAGTGGGGGAGGTCTAGGTTGGATATTAGGAAAAAATATTTCACTAGGAGGGTGGTGAAGCACTGGAATGGGTTACCTAGGGAGGTGGTGGAATCTCCATCCTTAGAGGTTTTTAAGGCCCGACTGGATAAAGAGCTGGCTGGGATGATTTAGTTGGGGTTGGTTCTGCTTTGAGCAGGGGGTTGGACTAGATGACCTCCTGAGGTCTCTTCCAACCCTAATCTTCTATGATTCTATGATTGCTGAGTCTGACCAGTGTAAGAAAGGTATTGCACACAGGACTGCTGGTGGAGTGGTCTTTATTTCCTTGCTCCAGTCACCCAACATAAGCGAAGATTAAAAGGGGTTGTACAAGGTCCAGCCTCTTTCCACGAGCTACCACTTGGGAGATCCCATTCCCTCTTGCTGCTCTCTGTGCTTCTAACACCTCAGGAGCATCAGGCAGGGCCTTGTTCGTGTCTGGTAGTGCTGAAGACTCTGCCTAAAAAAAAAAGGTCTTTCCTTGCACTATAACTTTGCATCAATGCTCTAATGTCACCTGTTGCACCCACAGTAGTTAATATTTTTATGGCATGGTCTGCTTACTTCAGAGGAGTAATCTGAGCTCTCCTGTTTTCTACAGGTGTTTGCTTGTTATACATCATGCCTTTTTCCCCAATAGGTTTATACAGATTGCTTTGGCACCCAACAAAGAATGGCTGAATTGAGGGGGATCATCTTGAGAGCACTTTTTGTTTAACATTCAGACTCTGAAGATATAATGGTCGATATGAGCTTTTATCTTTCATATTCTCTCCACTCACCTACCTGTTCTTACGAAATGGTCTCAAGAAAGCAAATGGGAGCTCTCTAGACTTTCCTTGCTATTAGCATGGCTTTTCCAGTTCCCAAGGTTACTTTAGTGGGGACGGATAATCTAATGGTTAACACAAATATTGAGAATTGGGATATATGGGTTCAGTTGTTTCCTCTGTCACTGATTTATGATTCTGGCAAATCACTTAAATTTTCTTTGTCTTAAGGTGCCCATTTGTAAAATGGGGATTGTAATATATTTCTACTCAACCTGGGGTGCTATTTCATCAGTATTTGTGACACAACTGAGGTCCTTGGATAGAAGGTGCTGTGGGCTTATGACATGTATAAGTAGGGGCATTGCCAGCAGATCGAGGAACGTGATCGTTCCCCTTTTTTCGACATTGGTGAGGCCTCATCTGGAGTACTGTATCCAGTGTTGGCCCCACACTACAAGAAGGATGTGGAAAAATTGGAAAGAGTCCAGTGGAGGGCAACAAAAATGATTAGGGGTCTGGAGCACATGACTTATGAGGAGAGGCTGAGGGAACTGGGATTGTTTAGTCTCCAGAAGAGAAGAATGAGGGGGGATTTGATAGCTGCTTTCAACTACCTGAAGGGGGGTTCCAGAGAGGATGGAGCTCGGCTGTTCTCAGTGGTGGCAGATGACAGAACAAGGAGCAATGGTCTCAAGTTGCAGTGGGGAAGGTCTAGGTTGGATATTAGGAAACACTATTTCACTAGGAGGGTGGTGAAGCACTGGAATGCGTTCCTAGGGAGGTGGTGGAATCTCCTTCCTTGGAGGTTTTTAAGGCCCGGCTTGACAAAGCCCTGGCTGGGATGATTTAGTTGGGAATTGGTCCTGCTTTGAGCAGGGGGGTTGGACTAGATGACCTCCTGAGGTCCCTTCAAACCCTGATATTCTATGATTCTATATTATTATACATAAAGGTGAACAGCAAATGATTTTTTTTTAAAAAGACCTGTATATTTATAGGGTTCATTTTTTAAGTTAAATAAACTAAATTTTGAGTTAATTTTCCTCCCCAAAATTTTGCTATGCACTAAAGCTGTCCATAAAAATAAATCAGGGAACACTTTTGACGGAGTGTGATGGGGCATCTGCCCCACACTGACAGAAGGAGGGGTTAAAGCAGCCCCAAGGAGACTGTGCAGGAGGCAGCCAATTAGGAAGGGCTTGTAGAGACAGCCAGGCTGGGCCATATAAGAAGGGCTGCTGAACGGAGAAGTTTCAGTTACTCCCTGGAGTTTGAGGAAGGACTGCCTGCCCTGAAAGAGGGAGAAGAGACAGCACCATAGTCAGAGCAGCATGAGTGAGCTCCCAGCTGACCGCTGCCAGATTGGGGCCCTGACTGCCGCCCCCCCTCCTTTGGCCCCAGTTGCCACTGACACAGGTGGCTAGACCCTGGACTGCAGCCTGCCAATGAGGCAAGTGACTGGACAGAGGACTGCTGTCCTCCTTCCCTCCCCCGGAAGTGGGGGAGAGAACCAAGTGGGGCACAGCTGAGGGCTGCGTCCAGAAGAGCACACTGTGGTCCTGAGAGCAACATGGGTCCTGACGACAGAAGCAATGGAGGTGAAATGCCACTAGATGAGGGCGCACTGATGAACCAGAGCTAATTCCCAGGACAGCCAGCGGGAGGAACCGCAGTGGTGAGTTGCACCCCGACACACGTGGTGGAGAATGTGGGCATATAGTCACCCCGATACAAGGGGAAGATAGAGGACTGTGGGGACTATTGCCTGGTATAGATGTTTGAGAAACTAAGGGACACATAGGGTGGAGAAAATGGAGTCAGAGGCTCTCTTTGTGGAAGGTCTTGGGGCCTTCCCAAACTGGACTCCAAAGTCGGTACCCCTGTGGAAAGGGTCTGACAAGCAGCAAGGGGCGCTTCAGATCCTGCTACAGCAGGTGCTCACAGCCCAGCAGAAACCATGGGAGGCACAGGAGTACCTGCAGACTATATGGCTGGACTATCAAAGCAGAAGTTGTACCTGTTTAAGTCACTGTGAGGGGGAGTCCGTAAGAATCACAGGGAGCAAAAGCGGAATTCCAGGACCAGGAGGCTAGGAGAATGTTTTGCTTGTGGGCGGCAGGGACACTTTAAGAGAGAGTGACCCTTCCAGAGAGAGAAACAACAGCCTCATTCGGAGAATGGACAAGAGAAAGAGCCCAGAAGAGTCCCCCCTATGAGGAGAACAGGGAGGCAACGGGCCTGTTGGGCTTGTGGGCAACAGGCGGACCTGAAGAGGGAGTGCCTGACCCAAAATTGTAGGGCCCAGGCTAGCCCAAAGTACGGTTCTGAGCCAGAGAAGGACTATTGGAGGGCCATGGCCATGGGGAGGTATGTGCTTCTAGTGCCACAAGGAGGGCCATATAAAAAGGCATTGTCCCCAGAAGAGAAGGGGGAGGTAGGGAGGTGATGGATAGGATGGTTGGGACAGAAGAGACCCAGACAAACAGGGAAACCTATGCAGGAGCAGGACAGGCTATGGTGGGGACCCAGACCCTGGAAGAGGGAAGCAGGTTGCTCCTCTTAATAGAGATCCTGGGGCAAGAGAGGGATAGCCTGCGGTCCCAGCTGTGAGGGAAGCTGGGAAGGTAGAGACCCCGCCCCTGGGTGTGTGGTCTTAAGGGGGACGGTGTGTGATGAGGCATCTGCCCCAACAGAAGGAGGGATTAAAGCAGTCCCGGAGAAGCTGCGAAGGAGGCAGCCAATTAAGAAAGGGCTTATAGAGACAGCCAATCGGGAGAAGGGTTATAGAGACAGCCAGTCAGGGCCAGGGTGGGCCATATAAGAAGGGTTGTTGAACAGAGATGGTTCAGTCACTTCCTGGAATTTGAGGGAGGGAGGACTGGCTACCCTGAAGGAGGGAGAAGAGACAGCACCATGGTCAGAGCAGCATGAGTGAGCTCCTGGCTCACTGCTGCCAGACTGGGACCCTGATACAAAGGCGGAGAAGGTGCTAGGGCTTCAGAGAAATGGCGCAGGGAAACAGACGACAGGGGTTGGAGGTGACACAGTGTGTGACTGCTGTCCCCCCTCCTTTAGCCCCACAGGTGACTAGACTCTGGACTGCAGCCTGCCACTGAGGCAAGTGGCTGGACAGAGAACTGCTGCTGGAAGTGGTGGGGGGAGAGAACCGAGTGGGGCACAGCTGGAGGGCTGCATCCAGAAGAGGACACCGTGGTCCTGAGAACAGAAGTGATGGTGGCAAGACGCCACTAGATGAGGGCACACTGATGAACCAGAGCTAATTCCCAGGACGGCCAGCAGGAGGCGCCACAGTGGTGAGTCGTGCCCCATCACATGGAGTTATTTCAGGAGTTAAAAATGAATGGCTCTTTCAGTCTGTTATAATGGGTAAAGAGGATAAGGCATCTTCTTTCAGGCGTAGCATGAGCAATAATAGTTGTGATGTTTTTCATTCTGGTAGAAGAATGACAACATCTGCAATAGGAGATTCCTTAATATCAGAAAGAGTTAATCATCACCTTCATATTTGTTAAATTACAGTGCCAAATATATGTTTTTAAATAACAGTTGCAGATATGTTCCTCTTTGGGGATCTTGCAAACAAGTTCTTTTCAGCAAAACCTTTGCAATTCACCTTTTAAAATCTATTACTTTCTTAAACGTGAAAATGGATGGGCCTGGCCTTTAAAGAGATGGACCTTGGTTCAGATGGGACCCATTTGTATTCTGTCCATATTCTGGAACCCTGTTCTTTGCAAATTATCACTGGATGTATTTTTACAAGCAGTTTAAAATTGATTATATGGGTTGGGAAAGCAGAAACCTTATGACAAGAGTATCCTTATGAAACAAGCCTCAAAGTAAAGGCTCAGCAAATATTGTGTGTGCCGTGCTACCTAAGAACCTGTACTTAGTCATTCTCTTAAATTTCTCAGTGACTTATTGCTGATTTACACTAATGTAAATGAGAGTAATAGCTGGCTGAGATTCATTTTCAATGGGATGATAGTCCAAAGCTGGGTGAGACCAGGATAGTTGTTTTAGGAAACCTGCTAGGGTCCGGTAATACTTCTGTCAGAAGGACACAAGAACTCTATGGGGTGACATTCCAAAATAAAAGACCATTGGAAACTAAAGAAGCCACATTAGGATAAATATTAATAAAGATGTGCAGAACAAACACTGTATTTGTAATGTCATATGTAAGGAATCTAGTTAATATTTCAGTAGAATTCAGTCAAAAGTTGAGAGAAAAAAATGACAGATTCATGGTATCATGGTATAATATTTGCTGATTGAGAGGCAAGCAGCTTTTTAAGAACAGGGGGACATAATGTGCAACTTATTCTTTGTGAAGGGAGAAGCCCCATGACAGATTTCAAGTCTTTGGCACAGCTTTATAACTTTATCAAAGAAAAGCATCAAAGTAAAAACTTTATTCTGGGGAAGAAAAAAAGCCAGAAAAAAAATAATCAATAGAAATCATAATAAAATATAAGATCAGGATAATCATGTTGTACCATCAAAAAGGTACATCTTTGTGTAATGTTTTCTTCGTGACAGTTTGGTCTCAATGGCACAGTGAGAAATAACTTTCCTGTCTTAAGAGTGACATGGAATTTAAATGTCAGCAAGCAAATGCCAATAGAAAAATATCTTGGACTGCATATTGTCTACCAATATGGAATCCACCTCGTATTCTTGTAAGTTCATGGGGTAATTGGCCCCACATGGTACCTGAAAAGTACAGATTTTGGTATTCAGTACCAGGAGAAATTACCTGGGAAATAATTGTATGTGCTGACTCATCAATACTTAGTGCCACTGCCAAAGCAAGATAAAGGAGAAAAATGGAAACTGAAGAAGGCGAGAAGATAAAAGCAGGCCAATAAGAAGAATAAAAAGATTTTTAACTGTCTAATGAATTCTCTTTATACTGAACTCCCATTCTGCCCATCATAATATAAGCAACGATCGTGGCATTGTTTTGTGTTTGAATAGCAGCACAGAGAGCATGGGGTAGCTGGAACATGTGAGCCTCACTGTTGATAAGACTTGTCTTGCTAAGCTCCTTTTTATGGTCTTCAAATTTCACTGAGGATATTCTAGCTGATCACCCCAACTTTTGTGTTTATAAGAGCATCATTCCATCTACACTTATATTCATGGAGTAGAAATAAGGGATCAAATTCATCCTTGCATTCACTAATGCAGTGAACCAAGGCACCCAGGAATTTGAGAAGAAGGGGTAGAGTAACTGGCCACCATCTGATTTAGAACTACTATTTCTCCAAGTGGTTGATCATAGTTCAATCTTTAGGCCCAGGATGACGTTTGTTTGTGTGCTGCAGTATTTTTAAGTTTTAGTTTTTTGGTGGCACCAGGGATGGGGGTGAGGGAAGACAAAGCAGGGAATTTGACCCCAGATGTTAATTCTTTCCTCACAATAGGTCCTGGAGACATAGATCAAATAATTATCCACAATTACAATTATCATTTGCTTATTTGTTTTTAAACATTCCACCAATATTTGAGTCTGAGAGGAGCTTATTATCTGTCAAAACAGCAATGACTGGATTTTACTAGAGCACACTGAAAAATGGTGAACATTTTTTCTGAGAAATTTCAACCAGCTCTAGATTGATTTGTTTGTTCCTGCAGCCAGTGCAGGTAGTATGTGAATGGCAGCATTACAGATACAAGCTGTCATCACCACTGCCTTTTTGAGTAACGATGGAGAAAGGTTACTATGTGCAGAGATGAAGAAAACATATGCTCTCCCAGTTCTGAGTTTGGAAGATATTGTAATTATGTTGGGTTGAGGAGCAAGCTCAAAGCATGCATAATTGTCATATGACAATCATAACATTTTTAGTAGTAAGGTAACCACACCGGTTACTACTGCTGTTCCTCAGGAGCGCCGCCAGCTTTTCTGCCACCCTAGGCAGTGGAAGGTCCCACCTCGAAATGCCGCCCCCCACAGAGGCAGCGGAAGGTCTCGCCACCAAAATACCGCTGCGGTCGCCACCCCCCAAATTGTAGCGCCCTAGGCGACCGCCTATGTCGCCTAATGGGTTGCGCCGGCCCTGGCTGCTCCCCAGGACTGCTGCTGCTCCAATGGTCCCCAGGACGGCCCGAGAAGCTGGCCTCAGGGCCACTTCAGCAGAGGCCGGTGCACTTGGCTCTGGGGTCAGCCACACCAGCCGCTGCAGCTGCGGAAGTCAGGAAGTCCTGGAAAGTTACAGAATCCGTGACTTCCATGACCTCTCTGACAGACTCGTAGCCTTAGTCATTGATAATACTAAATGAGTGGACAAAAATAGTTTGTGTATATAATTAATATTATTTTTTTGCATTAATTATGTTGACACCATAGCCTAATGCAGTGAACCAAGGCTCCCAGGGATTTCAGAGGAAGGGGTGGAGTAATAACCACATTCCCATTTAGAACTACTATTCCTCCAAGTGGTTGATCATAGTACAGTCTTTAGGTTCAGCTTTTCAGTTAGCCTTCAGATTGTTTGGGTATAAAACTCCCTGGACCATCCCTACACAATCTTCATCTGTGCACATGAAAAAGGTGATCCAGTTATGACCCTGGCCATGGTGCCCATGCCCAGGAGGTTAGGAATGTATAATGAACCCTCATAGCCCACTGTTGTATAAAAGCCAGGGACAATCACAAGTTCTGCTCCTGGGGAAATGCAGGGATAGGTCCCCTCCAGTGTGCCCCTGGGGGGGCATAAATCACTTTGAAGGGTCAAGGAGGAACCTTGGTTCACTCACTTTTCTGCACTAGCCTACAGAGTAGCTTCGAAGAAAGGGAGCACACAGCACCACATAAGAATGAATGTTCCGGGAGGAAGTGTAGTTTTCCAAGATTCAGTCCCTCCAAGGGCTCCCCTTTGATTGGTATGATTGCATTAAACCCCTACTGCAGCTAAGCATCACAATCTAGTTCTCAGTGTCTCCCTCTGCAGCATGCTAGTAAGTTCCTTAGTTCTTAGTGGGTCTGATCCTGCTCACATCAAAGTCAGTGGGAGTTTTGTCATTGCCATTGGAACATGGCCATTGATAATTTCCAGTCTGCTTAATAGTGGAAGAAAAATGAAAAGGAATACTCAAGCCTGGGTGGTGGTTAACAGCAGATGTTCTTTACTCAGGTTGTGAGCCACCAGTGACATCTTCTGCAGGAGACAGTATTGACACTGATGGTACCCAACGGTTGCTAAGTAAATATTGATTTAGCAACAGCAGCTGAAGTGGTAACATGCACTTATTCTGGTTTGTTGATAAATCATAAAAAAATAGAGTGCTTGCGAGATCTGGTCACTGGCATAAGATCCCTCCCCCCCATCATCTATAGGAATGGTCAAAATAGCTTTCAGATAAGTTACCCATCCCTTTATAAAGTTATAAAGTTATATTCTTATCTATATTGTTCTGTTTTCTGAATGTTTAGTTTAAGGATAGGAAAAGCAAGCTATATTTCATGTGTGTGTTATGTTGTCCCTACTTCTGCATACCATCAAAAATCTCTCATTAATGATAGAATGGCTATAACTAATGTACTGGCAACGTGCATTTTCTTGCTCTAGTCTTTTTTATCTATAAAACAATGGAAACCTTTAATAATAAAAAAGGAAATGCTAGCATTCTCCTTTAGTGATACAGATTTTTCCCTTTTTATTCGGTCTGAGATTGAGAAAGGGTATTGTTAAGAAATACTGGTTTATTGCAGTGGGCTGGGAGATGAGATAAGAGTGAAATACTGAACACACACACAGAAGCAGAATGTGTGAAAAATTGAAATGATAAGGTTTTTGAAGTAGGTTGCTGTTAAGGTGATTGGGGTACAGCACTTTTTTCAGGGGAAGTTGAGGAAAATAGTGATGTAATCAATTAAAATGGATGCCAATGTTCCCAGACAGAACTGTCTAAAAGCTAAATACTAATTGTGTGTGTGTGTGTGTGTGTGTGCGCACATATAAAATATATATAATATTTTTTTTTCTTTTTTACTTTGTCAAGGTTATGTGACTTTGCAGCATGCCTAAAAAAAAGTATGGGCCAAATCAGAGTTACTCTTTTGTAGGCAACTGGAAACTCAGAGAGCTTGAATTCATTCCCTACAGGGAAGGAATTTGTTCCCCTGAAGAAAAGCCATGACAGCTGTACATTTCCCAAAACCTGCTGGAGTCCTTGGCCATTTGTGTGAGGCCCCTGTAATTCTATGCTGTATCTCAGCCTGGCCCCCTTACCGGTAGTAGCCCCTGGATGTTGTGTAATGAGGAACTAGAATACATCACTGCTGACCTTAACAGCAAATAAATAGAGTGTCAGATTCTTCAGTACCCTGCAGCTGTGCAAAGTAGTCCTATAACCGGCTCAGCTTATTCTCAAATTCGAAATGATTGAGCAGAGCTAAACAGCCACTTTTGCTTAAAATAAAACTGCCTGGGAAATGTTTCCTCATTCTCCCCACCAAAGTTCAATTCCCTCTCCAGCCTCCTGAAAAATATACATCTGCCTCAGGCCCAGCACCAACAAGGCTGCAAGCATCCTTCTTAGATTGTATGCTCCTCAGGTCTAGGAGCATATGTTTCTGTGTGGTGTTACAGTGCCTAGCATAACAGGGCTGACTAAGGGGCCTGTGGGACCTACTAGAGCAGTGGTTCTCAACCAGGGATATGCATACTCCTGGGAGGTACATCAACTCATCTAGATATTTGCCTCGTTTTAAAACAGGCTACATAAAAAGCACTAGCAAAGTCAGTACAAACTAAAATTTCATACAGAGAATGACTTGTTTATACTGCTCTAGTACTATACGCTGAAATATAAGCACAATATGTATATTCCAATTGATTTATTTTATAATTACATGGTAAAATGAGAAAGTACAATAAACAATGTTTCAGTAATATTGTGCTATGACACTTTTGTATTTTTATGTCTGATTTTGTAAGCAAGTAGTTTTTAAGTGAGGTGAAACTTGGGCATACGCAAAACAAAGCAGACTCCTGTAGTCTGGAAAGGTTGAGAGCCACTGTATTAGAGCATAAATAACAAATAATATTAATAATGATGGCTTTTTTATACATAAAAGTGCCACAATTCCAATGTCTGATATCTCACAGCCCAGCAAGGCTAGAAATGGAGGATTTTGCACCACTGGAAGTGAAGATTCCGTGCTTTGCAATAAGACATAGTAATTGTTTCTAGTTCAAATATAGAAAAGCTCTACATTTTAGAGCTCCAGGTCCTGTACGATTAAACATATTGGGCCAGAGCCTCAGACCGCATCAATCATCCTATCTCCAGCAGAGCTGATTTACATCAGCCGAGGATCTGGCCACTGCTCTCCAAGGCACGAGGACTTGTAGGCAAGGGGATACAAAACCCAGTCTCAATAAATGCATATAAATCTCTTCACTCCAAAAGATGGCTTTCTGTAATCCACATGTGATACACAAAACATATGAAAGGGTGGTGTAAAAAAATTAATCAGCACTTGTTGAGGGTAATGTGATTCTCATGCAGCAATGTGTGCAGCCCAAATTCATACCATCCTGTATTCCATATCTCTATATTAAACATGATACTATCGTCTTTCATTATTTGTAGCTCAGAAAGTGAACTGGCATTCTAACTCATGATTTTTGTGGCAAAATTAATTAGATGCTTTAGTTATTACAGCCACTGTGCCTGAACAGAAATTCCACGCAGCAATGCCTCTCTCCACCAGCACACCAATGTTCTCTCTCAATTACTTTTTTGTTAAGCAAATATGTACTGTGCTTTAGGTGCTGCATCCAGTAATTACACTGAACATGTCACTATTGTGTGATGGCTTTTTTACAAGCCCTGTCATTATAAGTGTCAGATGAACTTTAAACACTTGGCATACAGTAAGACTACATTTATAAAAACACTGGGAAGATTATTTTTATACATACTACCTGTTGTCAGAAGAATATTTGGGAGTGCAAAATTAAGTGAAATCTAAGCACCCCAAATGAAAGAGCTGGCCCATAGAGTGGCTTTTCTAAATTCCATGGCATCTTGTTATAAAAAGACACAAAAATACAATTGCTTCTAGATATACATTTATATATGAGACATCTACACACAGACACACACTCTGTGAATGTTACTGTTTCAAGAAACTGTATTGTTCATTGAAACTGCTGTGATTCAGGTGCCAAGGGTGGCTAATGTTGCAACAAATTGTACCTGAGGAATGCAGAGCCCCAGGTTCCTGGGGAAACGTAGTTTTATATACAACATTAACAAATAAATGGCATTTCTCAGTTGTTTGTATCTAATTTTGTATTTCAGCAAATAGCGCTATGGTAATGTTTGAATTTTCTCTATAGAAATCTGATTCATCATGAAGTTTATGTTGCGATTATCTATATTCTTCACAGTATTTATTAAGTTTCTATAGATAATTGAAATTTTCAACTCAAACTGTCAAAATTCCAAAACGTATAGGGTGACATCCATGAAGGGACTTAGGCATTGCAACACTGAGTGTCATGGCACCTAGAATCACAGGAACAACACTCTAATCTACAAAGCCGAGTTAAGCATCCTAGGTTCCCTATACAGTGAATGAGGAGAGAGAATGTGATACACAAAAACCAGCACACTAGGTGGGGAGCAGCCTAAGTTTGCCAATGGGAGATGCCAACCAGAGGGGGGTGTGATAAGTACCACCCCCTTGGAGATAGACATGTAATTTCAAGCTGCAGGGAGGGGCCTAGCTTTCCTTAACAATCCACAAATGGGAACCCTATGGACTTAGGAGGCTTAGGTGCCTAAGCAGTTTATTGCAGGAATGAGTTAGGCACCTGCCTCATCCAGCACACAACATCTAGAGGAGGAGTAGGAGATAGTGGTGCCCACCTTATAACTGTAGTCCCAGTGGACAGAGCACTTGCCCGAGATGTGAGAGACCCAGGTTCAAGTCTGCCCTCTCTACCACAGGGAGACAAAAGGATTTGAACAGGAGTTTCCCACCTCTCAGCAGCATGTGCTAACTGATGCACTATGGGGTAGTCTTCTGATATTCTTCAGTCTCTCCTCTTGAAGCTTTTGAACCCTGGATACAAAATGAGTGATTGGAGCAGGGGGACTGGACCTAGGATGCCCCACCTCCCAAGTGGGTGCCCCAACCACTGGACAATAGAGTCATTCTTTCTCTCTGGCCCAATGACTGTTTAAGTAGTTATCCACAGTTGTATAGTCATTGAGCCAGGAGGGAGAATGAGTGGGAATAATTCTGTAGCCCATGTACTAGAAGTTATTAATGTGCCCTCAGTGTTTTCTGGATAGAGACCTCTCTTCTTCAGGAATCCACCCCATAGTAATTAAGACAAATGAAAACACAGTACAGGAAAACTATTTAAATGGAATGTCTCTGAATGAGATTATTTGAGTTTAATGATTAATGGTAAGTATTGCTGCTTAATTGGTCAGTAATTTTGCTTAATTGAGGTGCCTTTAGGCTATTAAATTATGCATTGGTCTTTTGTGTGTGTGTCGCTCTCATTCTGTGTGTTTGCTTCTTTTTACAGTGTCCAATCCCTCCATAGCAGTGATACACATAAAGATCTATTTATATCACAACTATAATCTGGTCAGAAGACCCAGACTCTCCAAGGCTTTAGCTTGGTTATACACATTTCAGTCAGGTTGCCAGGCCAGGAAAGAACCATGTTGCAAACGGGCTATTCAAAATATTTGCAGTTAAACTCCAAAACCTAAGTCTTATGATTTAACCTTTCACCACCAATTCACAAAAATTGGTGTGAGCTGGTGAAAGATCTGTGAGACTCAGTTTGGGCTCAACAAGGGCTAATTTTTGACTGACAATTTTTACTCACAAATAATTATATTATCTAGGACCTCTGCCTTGAAAATTTTATGAAGACAAGGATCTGTTTCTAATGTTCTAATTTCTGCATGTTTCAGTGAGAAAATAGCTATTTGATTTTTTTTGAGGGAGAGTGGGGGAATAGGAACTGGCCTTACCCTCAAAGCAAACCTAACCCCAACCTTTTTTGAGGTTCAGAAAAGTTCAGATTCTTTTGGCAGTAGGTGTTGTGACCAATATTGCAGCCTCATACAGTATATTTGTATTAAATTGATGAATGCTTTATCTGTGATTGTTTTCTACTCCATGGGGGAGGATTACTACAGCTCCTCCAGGATCTAAAAATTGTGTGTGCGGAGGGAGAGGAGATGAGTCACTGAGACTAGACAACTCTAGAGATGAACTACCCTGTGGAGTGGTTTGCCTATACAGGCTGGGTTTTCCAGACTGCAAAAAAAGGGGGGGTTCATATAAAAAGATTAATTTGAACTGACTTGTGGCCTTCATCTTGATTCAGCAAATGGACAGGAAGTTGGAAAGGCTTTTACTTACTAGGGCCTTATAAGACCAATGGGTGACTCCTGGTATATTTAGTGTGTGTTTAAATCTGTTTATTTTTGTTATGTTTTCTGTGTAATGCTTTTACCTTAATAGTAAATGTGCTTGCTTAGAAAGAGCTGTGAGTTAACTTGTAACTGCTGGTAATACACTGTTCAGAGCCCTCAGAGGGAAAGCAAAGCACAAGTGCTGGCCTGTGAGCAGACTGGCTTGCGGGGGATATCAGGGAGCTGTAAAGACTTTAAAACCCCTGATCAGAAGGGAGTGGAACAAGGGTCTCTGTCCAGAGACAGGTGATGACAAGAGTCCTGAGACCCAACTGGACACTCCTGGAATGGATCATAGAGGAGAGGATACAGGGGCAGTTACCCTGAAATTATGACAGTCATTTTCACATGTTTCTGAAGTTCCTGTTTCCTGCCATGATCAGAAACAAAGCACCAAAATGGGGGAGCTGTTGTGATATTTCTATCCTAGGAAGAAGCAGGAACTATCATAAATCTCTTGGGAATGCTTATTTTTTGTTAGATCTCTTGCCAATTTTTCTAATCCGAGTGATATAGATCAAACATTCATACATTTGAGTGTTATGCAAACTGAACCAAACCTCTGATGTTCAGGTTCACCCATCAAAAACTACTACCACACTACCACACTTGAAGTATCTATCAAAGAAAGTGATTTACTTGGAGTATTTGATCAGTACAGCATGCTGCCTTCACTGCTTTAACTTTGTGAGTCTGTGAAAATAATAGACATACAGAATATAGCCATTAAATCAGTAAAACTGTTAAAGAGGATGGGGAAGAAGCTTATAACAACCTAAGTGGCAAAATTATGTCTAGAAGATAAAGGACCAGAGCACTAGAACTGAATCTGTTGATTCAGTGTTCAGCAGCAACAGAAGAACAGGAAAGAGATATTACAGAAGCAATTTCTGCACCTGTGACAACAAAACCAATGGCATTTGCATTTCCTCACAGGATGTTGTGCTAAAAGGACTACCCTGAGGATGCATGGCTAATGACACTGAAAAGCAGACAGCAATTTCTTTCACTCAATCACATAAACTGTTAGAGATGGTCATCAAAATCCTGTTTTGATTTTGATCATTCAGTGCTGTCTTCTGTGGGTGGGTAAGACAGAGGAGAGAGAGAGAGAAAAAGAAGTAAAATTTAAGTGAATGTCGTTGTCCCTTATATTCTGCTGATGTAATAAATAGATAAAGTACAATGAAAAAAGAAGAACAGGAGTACTTGTGGCACCTTAGAGACTAACAAATTTATTAGAGCATAAGCTTCGGATGCATCCGAAGAAGTGGGCTGTAGTCCACGAAAGCTTATGCTCTAATAAATTTGTTAGTCTCTAAGGTGCCACAAGTACTCCTGTTCTTCTTTTTGCGGATACAGACTAACACGGCTGCTACTCTGAAACCTGTCATAAAGTACAATGTTCTTTGCACAGAACTTTAGATTGTTGACTCCTCAGGATTAAGTTCATGAGCTTTGGAAGCCAACTCATCTGTGGCCATAAAAGAGTAAGTTAGCCTACAGTTGTGGAAAGAGCTGTCACTTACTATCTATATTATCACACACACAAAAGATATGGTAAAGTAACATTAAGATTGCAAAGTCTAGCACTCAGAAGTTAGGAAATGCCATGATTAAGGTTGTCTGAAGAAACAGAAATTGCATCGTATGGCATCATATTGACACTCACATGGTTCATTGGCAGGGTTGGAACTTTTCAATTCACCACACAGACCTCTGTCACTTGAACTAATGAAGTAACCAATTGCAGTAGTAGCTTATTATCCTCTATCCAGCAATAGAGGGGGATGAAACACATGCTGTGCCATTGGGATTCATAGATATTTGCTGACACAGAGGAATGATGAGATGAAGGAATCTTGAGTTCCATTCCTGGCTCTGGAAGGGATTGTGCTCAAGTAGTCATAGTCCACTTTGCCCATGTTCAGACTAAGCTTGTCCCATTCTGTCTCTGTGTCTTCCAGCCTGTCCCTGTTCCAGTGCTCTCTTTCCCCTATCCCCATCGTCTCGCCCAAGTCACAGACTCCACATTCCATCCCAGTTTCTTTGCTCATGCAGTCTTATTCTCTCCCTCTGGGCTCCCCATCCTAGTCCCAATCTTCTCCTCACCTCAGTTCCCAGCTGTAGGCTCCCTGCGAGTTTCCACTGAGCATGTGCACATTGCAATTTTTCAAAGGCTTATAACTTGGCCAAATGTGGGCATTTTTTCACATTAACAGCAAAAGCCACATCCCTGACACAAAGGCCACCTTCCAGTGCTCAGTAACACCACTGAAGCCAGCTTCCCTCACTCTGCCTCCCCTCCCCCACTATCAGCAGGCATGGGTTGTCTCTGCCTGACACTCCCCCTCTGCTCCATTTGCAACATGGCCCTATATCATGTGTTGGGAGATGGGTGACATAAAACCATCTACACTGACTTTGTATCGCTTAAGATTGTCCTGTGTCAAGGTAAATGCTCATCTGCCCCTTTAGGGGTTGAGCCTACTGTGTATATGAAAAGACATAAAGGGTCTGGAGGGCGGGGTATTATCTCATGCTCTCAGAAGTCACTGAGATACCAAAGCATTGGTAACTGTATGCAGTACCATTCCGGCATCCCCTAGTTTTATTTGACTTTGCTTTGATGGATTTTGCTGCCTCCCTCTTCACTGTGGAACTGCTGAAAATGTTAAATACTAAAAGCCTAATAGATCCTCAACTGGTGTAAATTGGCACAGCTCTACTGAAGTCAATGAACCAGTTGAAGAGCTGTCCCAGTATCTTCACTCTGATTTTTCTCTATGGCAAACAGATAATTTATTTTAATGTTTTGCATGTCCACTGAAAGGAAAACCTAAACCAGTAAAAGCCTGGGCCTGGTGAAAATAAGGAGACTTATACACCATTCTCCTGCAGCTTGTGCAGGCATTTAAACCTGTACCAAATGGGTGTACAAAGCTAGTAAATCATTATGGAGGAATTTCACATCCATTTTTCTGTACTTTGCATGCTGTCAAAAGCTACGTAGGGTGCAGGGCAGGGAAGAATCAGGCCCATTATTTTTGAAAAACCTGCTTCAAAAGCAACATCCTTCCACAACTTGGTCCTAGCTTGCCTATTTGGTGGGCTCCCAAATCACTGGTATGTTTCTGAATTGCAATTCAATGAACAGCCCTCAGTACACTTTCTCTGCATTGCAGTCTTAATGAACTTAATTTAAACAAGTGCTTCCAAGAAATTTCATGGCAGGAAGGAGCATTCCTCAGCCAAATGTTCTAAATTAACTGTTGCATGGGGATTGTACTGTACCAATCCTCTATAAATCTGCTCAGGGGGTGCTGGATAATGCTGGATAAAACTGGAGGTGGACAATACCTGCCCACCCAACAGCTTTTAACTCATCTACTCAAACGATAGTTTCAAATATAGTTTCGAATATTCTTGTGTAAATCTTAGAAGAATGTATCTGGCAGCAGAAGCGGTGCTATCACAATGCATAAGTAGTTCAAGTATAGCAAGATATTCATTTTAAGGGAATTAATTTTGGCAGCCCAACAGACATAAAGCTGTTTTCATCTGGTCTTCTAAGTCACTGATTTACTTAGAAAATGGAGAATATTTTATTTTTAAACATAAAGCCTGATCCTCTCAAATCTTACTCATGTGAGTCATCCTTATCCATCAAAGTAGACCCACTGCAGGTAATGTGGACTACTCACATTACTCATTGAGTAAGGTTTTGCAGGACTCAATCTGTGTTTTGTGTTAACAAAAATTATAATTATAAAGCTCTATTGCAAGCTCTACATAACATTCTCAATTATACAACCATTGATTCGGAAGCCTGAGGTTCCTCTTCAGTGATTAATATACATATAAGGGTTGCCATTGAGTTTATTGATGGGGACTTGAACTGTGGCTTAATAAATAGCATAGATAATGGTGATGGACGTGAGGACCATGGAGATTGGCAATTTCAGATATTAAAGCGTGGCTAAGATTTGCCTTGGTGATAGGGGCCATATGTGAACTGAAATAGAATTTCCTCCTAGAGGATATGTGAGCAATACCAAGAGTCATGACTCCCTAGATGAGTTCTACCGTCTGTAGCGTGGTTCAGAATACATCAGAGCTGTCTGTTGAATAGGACTGGTAGGAAATTTTCTATCAAAATGTTTTTTTTCAATGGCGAATTGATTTTTCAACTAGGTGAAATTATAGAAAGTGCCTACTTACCTTGAACATTTTTGATTTTTTTCAATGGAAAACCAAAGCCCAGTAAATGTTCAGGGTTTTGTTTTTTCTATTAAAAATCCTAATTTTCCACTGCAAACTTTGTCAAAAATGGTGGGGGGAAATTTAAATTTGTCGAAATTTTTCCAGGTGCAGGGGAGGGGAATTCCAACCAGCTCTTCCGTTGAATACATTTTTAGGGGCAAATTTTCAGCCAGGCTTTGAGCGCATGGAAACTGCATGCATACATTTTGGTATGCATACATTCTGGTACATGCCATAGTTTGCTGATGTAAGCACCTGCATTCCCACTAGTGCTACAATCACAGCCATAAACCCCTTTGTCCCAGTAGATACAAATTCTAACAGTTCTGTGTAAAGAGATGTTTACACTTGCAAAGAGTAAGCATGTGTATATATACATGCAAGTGAAGGCTGGGGCCTGGATATTTACTCATAACTGTTTAGAATGACTATTAAAATCTAGTCATCATTGGCCATGTAGTGCTGTGAATAAGGATCCCGGACCACCTCTGGAAGAACTTCACTAAAGTCCTTGTCATCAGAGGTATTTAGCAGAGTCAGACTGATACTAGAAATTGATCTCCAACTTTCCATTAAGACATGTGCCATTATGGAGCTCCCTAACTTAATTAATGGCTTGAACTTTGAATTCTTAGAGCCACATTGATTGTGAGAAAATGTATTCTGTCAGCTTGGAGAATACAAATCACACTAAGCCGCACAGTTTTATTAGATATCACCAGCCTCAAAATGTATCTTGTATCTTTTATGAAGTAAGAATCATCTATATGAGAGTTTTGTGTGTGTGTGTGTGTGAGAGAGAGAGAGAGAGAGAGAGAGAGAGAGAGAGAGAGATTACAAATGAATGTCCCCAGTTTGCCTGCCAGTATAAATATACCATGTAGACTTCCAGGTTGACAGCTCATTGCATTCATTAGGCCCCAGAACCTCATCCCAGCATATAGCCCAAGCAGCGGGGTTGTGCATAAAGGGGATTCTTGAATTGTAGGTTTTGTGGTTACAGGCATCAGACCCCCTCTGCACATGCCAATACAGCATCAGAGTGTAGCAATAACCACATGCCGCTGCTGCCCTCCTTTCTGATATGATTAACTAGTTGCCATCCAATCCCTTTTACACCCTTTACCTTCCCTTAACACAACCTCAAGCAGGGAGCTGAGTTCTGTGGTGCAGCCGAATGTAAGCTCCCAAATCTCTCCACATTGAGTAAATTTTATAGGCCATAAATCACAAGAGGAATGTATCAATAATAAATTTAATTACTTATTCCATTATTTTGTTAGAAAATGTGAATGTGAGCAGTCTGAGATTCAAGGATCAAATGTAATTGTCAACATTAGAATTCTGCTGTAATGTGCTTTCAACTACAGTTGTCTTGGTACGTTCCTGTGACTCAGTCGTCCACTCTCCCTGTTCTCTAGCCTTTAAAAATAGAAACAGATTTATTTGTAAATATCTTCATCTTCTGCATCCACATCCCTCTTCATTCCCTACGCATATGTTTCCTTTCTGTCATTATACCATCTACTAATAGGTTTTGTTGAAATCAAAATCCATTCATTTTAAATATGAAATGCAGAGATGGGTCCAGACCATAACCCAAGACCTAGATATTCAACACTGAGTATAGGGCTTGAATTGGGGTGGCTTGTGGCAGCTTAGTGAACCCACACTCTTTTGGAGGATGTCATCTGGTGCTTCAGAATCTAAACTGTACTATAAAAATGTGTAGCTGGTATGGCTGAGGAAATAACCCTGAAAATGTGAAAGAAATGTAACAAATATAGTGATGTCTGCCTGAGTTTGCAGAGAGCCTGAAATAATAGCTCTAAGAAATGTGTGAGCTGTCCCATTCATCTCAATGGAAGTGTTATCTCAGAGGCCCAGTGACAATGCTATCACGCAACACTGTGCAAATCTGAATATGTCCTTCCCTTTCCTTATTTGTTAATTATTTTGCCAAAAATCCAAGCCCACAATCAATGATTGACATCAAAGTTTGCCACAACCAGCAGGTGTCAGTGAAGAATAGCACCAACACATATATTTTCCCAATCTGTCTCATATAACCAACAAGAAAGAGGGTAGAGCAGGTGTCTGAGTCCCATCAAGGAGGAGCTAAGTTCAGAGAGACCAGTGGGGCAGCCAAGTCTTATCAAAGGGCGCGGAGTTTAATAGGACATCTGATGGTAAGTCAAGACTGAGGAGCACAGTGGAGTTCAAGTCTAAGTTCAGCACAGTATGCATGATATTAGAACATTTGCACTATTTCTTACCAGTATCATCTCATTTTGGTGTGGCAGATGGAGGCTAAGTTTGGGAGAGTACCATTGCTTTTGTATTTCTCAATTCAACCCCTGAATGAGGGTTTCCAAAGCCAGAGCTAGATCCCAATTTTGTGGCATGGACTCTCTCTAATATTGCATTTAACAATGCACTGAGTTATGCTGGCTTGTGATTTCAGTCTACTTCCCATAAACTAGCACTCCAACTAGCACCCTCAGCAGAGCTGCCCAGGATTGAATTCTCAGGAAAACCACTAACCTGTCAGCCCTAAAATGAAGCACATAGGGAAGAGACCCAGCAGTAGCCTGATGCCACAGCTCTACTCTCTGATCAGAGAGTGTACAGGGGAGATGCTGCTGCTTGAAGCAGCATTAACATCTCACAGCTTCTAGGGTGGTTCTTCCACATTTTGAGGGTGAGGCATTCCAATCCTTAGCCACGCCCACCCTTCTTGTTTATCTGAATTTTATGCATTGGAGGAAAAGATTGCTTCATAGAGCAGGAACAGCCTGAGGAGCTTCTTCTCCCCTCTCCTTGGCCCGATCGTGGCTTTTCCCACAATTTCACAACCCTCTGTGTTGCACAATAGCAAGTAACATGCAGCATTTGTTAATGCTGAGTTTAGCAGCAGGATTTAATTGTCTATATCAAATGCTTGACCTCTCTGGGTTACCGTAAGGAGGTTAGCTATAACTGCCCCCTGACAGGGGCAGCTCTAGCTTTTTTGCTGCCCCAAACGCGGCAGGCAGGCTGCCTTCGGCGGCATGCCTGCAGGAGATTCCCAGTCCCACGGCTTCGGCGTACCTGCCGCCAAGTTGCCACTGAATTCGCTGGACCGGTGGACCTCCCACAGGCATGCCGCCGAAGGCAGCCTGACTGCCGCCCTCATGGCAACCGACAGGCCGCCCCCAGCGGCTTGCTGCCCCAGGCACGCACTTGGAGCGCTGTTGCCTGGAGCCGCTGCTGCCCCCTGTTATAGTATTATTTCTCCGACATTTGGATGTGTGTGAAAGCATTTTGGAAGGACTGCTCTTGTACAGAATTACTATTGCAAATGTTAATAATCAAGATATCCTGCATATACTTCTTCACAAATAAAAGCTGTCTCATTTGCCCTCAGCACCTGTAAAAATCTCACATTGCAGTCATGAAGAACATGCAATACATTGCAGATCAAGATAGGTATCCTAACACTGTTCACCTTCTCAAAGAAACCTCATGTTGAAATAATTACAATTTTTGTCACTTAATAGCATCTCTTATGGGAAAAAAAATAAACAAATGAGTGCCCTACTTTTTAAAGCTCTGACTGGGATTTTCCTTGTTCCTCATAAAATGACACTTTTATATTAACGACACTAATTTAAGCCTATTGACCAGATAAGGACATATTAGTTATACTACTATAGGCACCAGAATTACCAAGGAGGAAAACAAACAAACTGAACCCACCAAACCTATTCCTGACAACCATGGGCACAAGGAGTGAAACCTTGGCCCAGTGAAGTCAGTGGCAAAACTCCAGTGACCAGGATTTCACCCAGCATGTTTAGACAACACATCCTTAGGGGCTCCCAGTTTGACAAAGGGAAACATACAAGATGCAAATTGATGTACTACAGTGTTTGGAACACTGCCTTACTGCTGTACTACCATTGTCAATCAGTTCAGAGAGTCCAAAAGCAATCAGGCCTAGAAACTAGAGGTAACGAGCAACACTAAATCCTAAGGAGTTAGTTATCAGAAACAATAATAAATAATAATATATTAAATGAGCCAACTATCGTTAATTGCAGGATTAATCTCAGATCTTGGACGTCTTGCTGCTTAACTTCCCACACAAACGCTCTCCCTTCCCCCTCATTTCTATTGATAACAGCCCACCATCCTCATTATTGCCCATTCCTGCAAGTCTTCTACCTATGAGAAATCTATTCCCCATGAGGTCACTGGGACTTTAGAATTCCCTCTATTCAGCCCCAATTAGCCTGATGCCATTTCAGCATTTGGGAGAGGGCCAAGGTGTTGTGGTTCATGGTTTTGTTTGGTATCTGTGCTGCAAGGGATTTTGCATTGTAGTGTTTCCTGATGATTGGCTGGCTTATGTTGGGGGAAAGGAGACAGGAAACTGCTGCTGCATTTGATGTTTTGTTTTTCTTTAATGCTGAAGGTTGAATTTCCCCTGGTTAGCAGGGTACCCAGAGCCAAAATTTAAGATCCTTATCCTCCCTTTCATCACTCAGCACAGTCTCACCTGTCTACATCTCCATAGCTTCTCTCTGCTTCATTCTCACTCTTAACAGCTCCCTTTCTTTTAATTCTTGGTTTTGCATCTTTTCTTCTGCTGCCCCGATATATGAAACAGTAAAGAGTTTCACAGGCATAAAACTCATGTGTCCCATCTCTTTGTCAGTGCATGGTTATTCCTAACAGAGTGTTCGTTAGTGCTGCAGCTTGCTCAGCCTATTTAAAAAAGTTCCAAGTGATGGTTCACCACCTCCCTTGGGTGACTATGCACTTCACTGCCAGGCTGTGTTAGCTGGATATTCAGCCTAAATGTCTCCTCTTCATTTCAGCCCATTACTCCTACTAATTCCTCCACAGCGAACAAGTCCTCTTCATCCTGGGTGTTTACACTCTGCAAATACATTTATAGGCTGTTACCCGGCTTAGGCATAGTTTTCAAATAGCTGTTCCTTCTTTATTTTCATGGTTAAGTAAAACGTGAGCGATGACTGAGAATAATGCAGCCTGTTGAGAAGTATATTGAAGATTATTCTCATTACTGCACAGAGACATCATATTGGAAGTAGAAGAGTTCAAGTCACACTCACATATTTCCTTCCGCTGTATTTCTTTGCAGCTCCACATGCCTATCAAAGGATACCTGAAGTATACAGCGTGCTGCGGTCTATAGAACAGAGGGTACAATCTCCATCAATATCACTATTTGTGTTAACGTAAATGATGAACTGATAAAATGTAGCTTTTCATTACTAATACATATAGATCTGAAACATGCCCTGGCCAGCACAGTGAAGAGGAACAAAGACACGTCTTCTGTAAAAGGACTCTTGTAAGGGGAGATTTATTATAACTGGCTAGGAAGTACAGTTTTCTACCCCTTGGAACAGAAGTGATGTATATTTCTGCCTAGCAGCTCCTGCTGTCTCCAGCAGTCAGTACATTTCCCCTACCCACAGACTACACTCCTCTGAATACATGGGCCCTGATCCTGCAGTCCCATAGTCCTTACCCCCAAAACAGCTGCAGGGGATTCTCAGTGCTACTGTAATATAAATAAATATTAATAATGATAATGATACAGTAGGGAATAGTCATCTGAGTAACGACTATTGACCTGAGTTAAGGGTTTGCAGGATCAGACCCCTGTGTGAATGTCAGCACATCAGCGGGCAATCGACTTAGCATTCTGTTCAGAGCTCGGAAAAGATCCAGCCCTGATACATACACAGGGAATAATGCTCCTTAAGTCCTCTTACCCATCCTTCTCCAATCCCTCCATGCATCAGGATAGTAGAGAGCAACATTTAGTCCTGAGTTTCTCTAAACTTAAGGTTGGCAAAAACTTTTATGGTTTGTCATGTATTGACTTGGACTTGAAAGGGATTTTGTACAGATGTCAGGCTTCAGCAATACCCAAATGGAAAGTACAGAAATGGAGGCGGAATAGGCTCACAGCTGACAGCACATGAAATGCTAAGAGAGAGCCACAGAGAGAAAATATCAAATACAATTATATGGTCAGATCCTGAGTTCTCTGACTTCATTTGGCCTCCAGGCAGACAAACTCCAATTGATTTCAATCAGAGTAAAAATGGAGGCAATATCTCAGGATTTGACCTAGAAATTAAACGCAAAACCAAAGAAACAAACCATTGTTTTAAAAATAATGACATAGCTACCTGCTAACGTAGAATTAGATGTGAATAAAGTACAAACAATCTATGTGTTTAGTCATTACATGAATAAGTGAAATAAAATATTAATTCTGTAAAGCAGCAGCAAGAGGAGAAAAGAAAAACATTTTGCTGAGCGGGTACAGTCACAAACAAAATCCTAATTGTCCTTGGCAGATATCTGGAATTGAATGCAATCGTTGGGGCAGGATGTGAGAGCTTTGCTATTTCAGATCCATAACAAAAAGACATTTTTTAAACTCATTTTGCTCTTACGGCCTATTTACACTGATAAAAGCCTGCAGGAGCTGGTGCACACTAGCTACTCCGCACTAACTCCCCATGTGGACACTTACTGCATGCTAAGACTGTTTTTGTTCTTCTTATCTTAATTCACTTTGCAAGTGTACTAAGGTAGACCTCCCAAGGGCACTCTTAGTGCGCAGTAAGAGTGTCTACATGGGAAGATACAACGTGGAATAGCTGGTATGCTCTAAATTCACACCCTATCTTAGGGCTTGGCTACACTTACATTTTATAGCACTCTAACTTGCTGGCTCAGGGGGGTGAAAAATCACCCCCCTGAGTGCAGCAAGTCTGAGCTCTTTAAAGCGCTAGTGTAGACAGGCCTCGAGCGCTGGGAGCATGGCCATGCTCCCAGTGCTCGGAGCTAATCCCGTCATGGAGGTGGATTACAAGGAGCGCTGGGAGAACTCTCTCAGAGCTCGCACGTGACCACACTCGCACGTCAAAGCGCTGCCACGGGAACGTTCTCGCGGCAGCACTTTGAAGTTTCCACTGTAGACATGTCCTTAGTGCCTGCTAGCTTCTCTGTATAGGTGAATCCTAGTAAATTAAAGTAAACTGAATAAAGGCTACCTGCATTCTGAATGTGAGTGTCTACAATGGAGTTTAATGCAGTTTGACTAATCCACTTTAAATTCATGCCTTTAGTTAATGTGGATTAATTTTCCTGAGTGTCCCCATGTAGACCAGCCCTTAGGCACAGGCCTAAGTAAGATTGGTGTGCAAACTGTGTGAACCTTGCATTAATACTGGAAGGCTTTGTGACTTGGCCTTGTCTACACAGGGGTATTCAGAAAAGTTATTCCAAATGAACTAAAGATGTGAATTTAAAGTGGATTGGTTGAACTGCATTAATCCCCCATGGAGGTGCTCTTATTTAGAATTAAAGTGGCTTAAAGCCACTTAAGACACTGAATTAAATTCAGTTTATCTTAATCCACCTCAATAAATTAAAGTAAACCAATCTAAGGCTACTTTAATTCTGAATAAGAGCATGCACCAAGGCATTTAATGTGGTTTAACTGATGCACTTTAAATTCACACCTTTAGTTCATTCAGATTAACTTTTCTGGACATCCTCGTGTAGACAAACCCTAAAGACATAACTCTGAATCACAATTCCTTCTTATTCTGAGGGTGTAGTGAGTGAAACACCCTCCATGCCAGCTCAACTGTGCTGGCCAATGAATAGATGGGAGTGGAGCCATGTCTCTGCCCATTCCTTGCCCTTCTCACCCCTCCCACCTGCTTTGAGGAATGGGTAAGCAAATGCAAAGCACCTGTATAATCCCATCTGCCAAATCTGGGAAGCCCATGCAGGGATGTTCAGAGAGTTTTACTTGCTGTTACTCCTTAGCAGGGGAGTCCAAGTCAGAGTGTATCCTTTTATATATGTAGTCATAGCTGTTAAACAAACAACTGGATATTGGATTCCTTGTGCACCCAAACACTGGAAGCTTTGGGTGCAAATGTATTGGAGGAGAAAACTTGTATTTGCCTTAGCGATACATATACAGCATGACTATGACTCAAAATAGAATTATAGAGCAATGAGGAGAGTGTGGATCTACTATCTGATTTACATTAATGTTCATTAAAGAAGGATAATAGTAGATCTCCCCTCAGCCATGTAACCAGGGAATTGTACAGGAGAGATCAGTTGTGTTATGCCTGTATTTTCTTTCCAAAGTCTATCCCAATCTTTCAGTGCTTCACAGTTTGCTCTGTTCACTCCACTCATTTTCATCTCTTCCAAGAGCGCATTAGCAGAATGAATGATCCGGAACATGACTGCTTTATCATCATGAGACACTGAGTTTGGTCGGGTACAAAATCATGGCTTCTGCTCTTTCAGTGGTGAATTGTTTCCTCACTCTTTTAATCTGTATTGCTGGGCAGATGTTAGGAAATAAATAGTATCGTAGGTGCCTTGTACTGATGAAGTGGGCATTCACCCACAAAAGCTTATGCTCCCAATACTTCTGTTAGTCTTAAAGGTGCCACAGGACCCTCTGTTGGCTTTGTTAATCTTAATATTTAATAGCTTTCCATACTCTCTCTTTGCTGTTCCCATGTGAAAAAGGTACTATCATGGTAACTGCTGCCTCTCCACTATCAGATGACTCTCTCTGGAGCAATCTAAAACACCTCCCAATTACTCTTGAGTAATTATGTTGTACGCAACATTAGTAGTTAAAATCATCTGCCCAAATTCTGCTCTTCTTACACCACTGTAAATCTGGAGTAAATTTATACTCACAAGCATGATTTGGCCTCTGTTTTCTTTGCTGATATATGTGAACATTTGTATACTTTAAGCTAGGTGGCCAATAACTACATTATTCATAAAATATGTTTTTAAAAGTATTATAAATGGAATCTGCTAAGCAATTGTCACCCCAAGTTGGTTTAAACCATAGGTGTGTAGAAGACAATAGCACAGACCTCACCATTTCTAGCATTTGTCTGTTTTCACTGGGACTTCATGCAAAGCAGATGTTCAGAAATGAGGCTGTCAGGACTGCAAATTAGGTAGCAGTTTCAAGTTGAAATTGAAGCTCATCTGACATCATGGGTGGGGCAGATTTTCCCCCACAAACTCACAAAGAGCCTATGCCTGTAAAGAATTCATGTACTGAGGAATGATGGCATGACATCACTATGCACTCATCCTTCAAATCCCTCCCCTAGACCCAACTACAGAAATCAGCCAACCAAGGATGGTTGACAGGTACAGCTGATTCTATTTATTTTTTTAAAAGGGAACCATTTGGAACCATCAACGTGAATAGAAGCTAGCCTATTAAAGCAAAAACAAAAACATGATGATGAGTCTTGTCTCAAATTGGATTGCAATTTCTGGGGCAGGGGCACTCTTTACCTTTTGTGTCTGTACAATGCCTACATACTGGGTCCCCACTCTTGATATGGATCTGTAACAGTGCAGTGAGTTTATTTAATCCCTGAGAAGGCAGTGAAATTTGATTGCAAAATCCCTTTCTTGCCAAACTCAGGTTCACTCAGAATATGATCGACTATCAGATACAGAATGAACATGGGGGCAGAGATTACCAAAATTGTGAGCCTAAATGACATATTTTGCAATATTTTATAACAATAACTGCAGACAAACCTAGGTGCAAATTCACCATCCTCATGCTGTTACTAGTATTGTACAATCATGCTTTTGATTAGGAAATATATAAGAGCATCCACTTATCTTCATTAGATTAAAGTGATGTCATATAGAGCCGGGTTAGAAAAACCTTTATGTAATATTGTTCAGATATAAACTGCAAATGTTAAGCTTGTGTGGTTTCTAGGTTTTGCAGGAAGAAAAAAGGCTTTTGAAATACACATGATCAGGAGGTTCTGGACAGAGAGCTGTGTAGCATTTGTGACTTTGGCACAGAACCATTTTCCCCTGGTGTTTGGAACTCATTTCCCCTTTTTATTGTTCTCATTTGTAACTGTTCACATGGTGTGGTGTTAGAACCAGAGCTTACTGTGACCTGAAAGTGATTGGGGCACGTACATTGCAAACAATTCTCCCTTAAACTGTGGAGAGTACCTGTTTGATTAGCTTGCTCTCTCTCTCACTCTCCTCCATTTCATTACTAAATATCTTTTAAACTTAAAATGATGACTGTAATTAGTAAATAACTCGATGTGGGGTGACTCTTACCTCCACACTGGTGAGTGGATGCACACAGGACAAACCCTGCTCTTATGCACAGCCAGCATATATAATCCACTCTGTGATTGCCTTTCAACAAATGAAAGCAAGAATCTTTTCAAGGACCAAGCATGATGTTTTCCATCAGGCTGGACATTAAAACCCTACTTCCTGTGAAGCCACCAGACAATATTTTCCCATTTGAGATTACATCAGTCAGAAATTAATTATTTAGGCCTTTTTTAAAGAAATATGCCAACAACTTCAAAACATTCCACTAACGCAGATGAAAGATAATTGAAATCCTAGAGAAATGGGGGCCTGATCCTGACAAGCTTTTAGCACTCACAACTTCCATTGGGAACACCTCTGATCAGGTCAATTATAAACTCTTTTGTGAAAGCTCTTAATTAGGAATACTTTTTCAAATGCACAACCCAGAATTTGAGCTTTACACATTGACTACACCAACATAAGCACATGTGGTTATATACATCAGTACACTTCTACACAGGTATATGGCTATTTACACATCATTATACACACTCATAAATCTTTTATACCACTTCATGTTTCACTTGATTTCATTTCTCAAGTGCAAATAATCCAGTGGCTAGAGAGGTAAATTGACATTAGTAAACTGCCTGAAGGACAGATTGGGGAGAAAATGGAGCTTTCCGGGCTGTTTGCTCAGTGCAGATGTGGAGTGTTGTGCCTATAAATGCAAGTTTAAAAGTGATTAACAGAACAGAAAGTGCACTGGGATTTGATCCTGCATAATGAGAGTACAGCTGCATGGCTGTCAAGTTATTCCTGTCTAGTGCAAGATAAGGCCAGTGGAGAGCAATTGGCATCGCAGTGATGCAGTTGCATGCAGAAGATGACAGCTCAGACACACCCATTCCTCCACCTACTGTCCTACCCTTTTTTACATCCTGAACTCTTGAGACTTATTTCTGCTTGAGATGGAGAACTATGCTTAGCGCTTAGTTATACCTACACACACACATAATTTCCTATTATACTACAAAGCAACAGCCTTGCCTTCTTACTGCCCATTCCACAAGCCATTGCAGGGATAAGATATTGATATAGCTTAGATTCCTTGGTAGTGTTGAAGAGAAAGATGAAAGCTGAATTGTTTGAACTGGGAGTGGCAGATGAACATTCCATGTTCTGTTTTGGAGAGGCAAATTAGGGCTTGCTGCCTTCTCCTTGGGTACCTGGGGAGAAGGGCTAATTATTGCTTATTTCTATTCCTCTGCAAATCAAAGTAATATGCCCTTTCCATAGCAAAAACAAAACAAAAAAACCCAGACCTCTCCAAAACACATGTTCAACAAATATGTTGGCTCTACTTGTATTAGTACCTTAAATCTCGGACACTATTCAGGAGCATGTTCATTTTCTTGCCACGGCACCAGCAGAAAATAAAAAGAGGCTTCTAAGCCATTGTGGATTTACCTGCAACTGGAAGTGATTTGCAGGCAGGTTGTATGTGCTACTAAAAAAGTGATTGCTAATGTTTTCACTAACTACAGTATCTCAGCTCTCCTTGTGTGGAATATATTTTCAAGTTGTCACCAATCAGTCAAGTGCTGAAACTGTAGCCAGGCATCTCCAGCTGTCTAGTGGATAAATGTGTTTCTAGAATGCTTGCTCTTAACAGTAGTTTAATGAGTGTTAATTGTATGTGTTGATGTATGTTGTAGGGAATATGAGAGATCAACTGAAGGCGTATTTATTGACACCATATGGCAATTCCATAAATCATGGCCAGTTGCAATTCTGTGTTTTCTTCCCCAGGTGTAAGCTAATTGAATAATATGTATGCATCAGGTGTGTGGTGAATTCTCTTGTAAAATGTAAATAAGTGGTACCGTGATTTTTGGAACAGGATCCTACACTTTCCCTGCCTGCTGCGGGGGGCATAAGAGGAGAAATGATCTCAAGTCCATTTGCAAAGAGGTCTTTGATGGTTCAGTAGGCTCACCTTCTAGCCACAAGTTTGGTTACAAGTGTTTAGGTGGGACAGGTATTTAATAATTCAAAATTGATTAATGGTAGATAACTACAAGGGCCCAGATCCTCACCTTGTATAAGCCAGCATAGCTGCACTCCACTCAGTGTACATCAGCTGAGGCTCTTGTCCATTGTATTTAGATGAGTTTGATTACTCATCTGTATTGATGTTTTGGTAACCTATGTACAGTGATTGTGTCTATTTAAGTTATGATAAAACTGGCTCTTATTCCTCTCTATTTGTATTTTGACTCAGCTCAGATCTGTCACAACCTAGAGAATAGTAGTTTCATAATATTTGTTTTTCTTCCTGACAGATCCTGAGTCAGTGCTGTACCCTGGCTATAGCAGGTTTTAATATTTAGTGAGATTTATCTGCACTAATATTTCTTATTCTTTGGGTTAAAAATTGATTTTCATTCTCCTTGGCGCAGAATGGACTCTTTGCTCTAGGATTTTCCCTAGATTGTGACTGAGGCCAGGTGGGCCACAAAGTGTCAGCAGTCCGGTTCCCAGTTCAGCTGAAAGATAATTGCAAAGAGAATTACAAAATGGAATCCCATCAGTAATGTTCAGACTTTCAGCAGTGGACTTTCCTCATTCATCCTAAGAGTGTTCCATTATTCCCTTAGTAGCTGATACATATTTACATGGTGTAGATTAAAGTCTAATTTTAATTAAACACATGTTTGTGCTTTGCCCTTTATTAGGTGAAAAAACATTTGTAATCCCATGGACGTTATAATTTATGACCTAGAGCTAAACCAATGTATGACTATGCATTTTAAACTTTGGAAGTATAGAATTCTACACAAAATAAACATAACTTTAGAAAACCTACACCGAATGTGGCTCTCTTTGCCTAGGTACCTAGATGGCCACTAACATGGTAGCATTTGAGTACCTCCCACATACATGCAAAATAGAAATAATAAGAAAACAGTTACTTACCATGGTATCAATACGGTTCCTCATGAAAATGGCCTCCGCCTGTTCCTGATTATAGAATGACCCATTTGCCTTGATTACACTGAGCCTTGGGAACCTTCTGGAAACCAGTGCCACACAAGTGTCCTTTCTTGACACCAAATGTCAGCAGTCAAGTTTATAAAAGAGACTGATCTAATATTTCCAGGGACTGGGCATGTAAGGCCTTCTCAGAAAGGAAAGCACAGAGCATTTGCAGCCCATTAGCAATTATCTTTAAAAAGTCATGGAAGATGGGAGAAATTCCAGAGGACTAGAAAAGGGCAAATATAATGCCAATCTATAAAAAGAGGAATGAGAACAACCTGGGGAATTACATACCAGTCAGCTTAACTTCAGTACCCGAAAAGATAATGGAGTAAATAATTAAGCAATCAGTTTCTAGACACCTAGAAGATAATAAGGGGATATGTAACAATGAGCATGGATTTGTCAAGTACAAGTCCCGTCAGACCAACCTCATAGCTTTCTTTGACAGGGTAAGAATCCTTGTGGATAGGGGGAAGTGATAGATGTGGTATATCTTGATTTTAATAAGGCTTTTGATACTGTCTTGCATGACAAACTAGGGAAATACAACCTAGATGGAGCTACTACAAGGTAGGTGCATAACTGGTTGGAAAACCATTCCCAGAGAGTAGTTATCAGTGGTTCACAGTCAAGCTGGACATATCAAGTGGGGCCCCGTAGGGATCAGTTCTGGGTCCGATTCCACTCAATATCTTCATCAATTATTAGATAATGCCATGGAGAGTACACATAAAGTTTGCAGATGATACCAAGCTGGGAGGGGTTGCAAGTGCTTTGGATGATAGGATTAAAATTCAAAATGATCTGACCAACTGGAGAAATGGTCTGAAGTAAATAGGTTTAAATTCAACACTGACAAATGCAAAGTACTCCACTTAGGAAAGAAAATCAGTTGCACACATACAAAATGGGAAATGACTGCCTAGGAAGGAGTACTGTGGAAAGGGGATCTGGGGTCATAGTGGACCACAGTTACATTATTCACCCATATTTAGCTCTGTTGCAGAAAAAAGCAAACATCATTCTGGGATGTATTATCAGGAGTGTTGTAAGCAAGACACAAGAAATAATTCTTCTCCTCTACTCCGTGCTGATTAGGCCTCAACAGTTCTGGATGCCACATTTCAGGAAAGACAAACTGGAGAAAGTCCAGAGAAGAGCAACACAAATGATTAAAGGCTTAGAAAACATGACCTATGAGGGAAGAATGAAAAAATTGGGTTCGTTTAGTCTGGAGAAGAATGAAAAAATTGGGTTAGTTTAGTCTGGAGAAGAGAAGACTGAGGGGAGACATGATAACAGTTTTCATAAAAGATTGTTACTAGGAGGAGGGAGAAAAAAATGTCCTCTTTAACCTCTCAGGATAGGGCAAGAAGCAATAGACTTAAATTGCAGCAAGGGAGGTTTAGGTTTGACATTAGGAAAAACTTCCTAACTGTCAAGGTGGTTAAGCACTGGAATAAATTGCTTAGGGAGGTTGTGGAATCTCCATCATTTGAGCTTTTTAAGAGCGGGTTAGACAAACACCTGTCAGAGATGGTCTAGATCAGGGGTCGGCAACGTTTGGCACGCGGCTCACCAGGGTAAGCACCCTGGTGGGCCGAGCCAGTTTATTTACCTGCTGATGTGGCAGGTTTGGCCGATCGCGGCCCCCACTGGCCGCGGTTCGCTGTCCCGGGTCAATGGGGGTGGCGGGAAGCTGCGGCCAGCACATTCCTCGCCCGCGCCGCTTCCCGCCGCCCCCATTGGCCCGGGATGGCGAACTGCAGCCAGTGGGGGCCGCGATCAGACAAATCTGCCACGTCAGCAAGTAAATAAACTGGCCCAGCCCGCCAGGGTGCTTACCCTGGCGACCCGCGTGCCAAACCTTGCCAACCCCGGTCTAGATAATACTTAGTGCTGCCTTGAGTACAGAGGACTGGACTAGAAGACCTCTCAAGGTCTCTTCCAGTCCTGTGATTCTCTGATTTGTGCAGGCTCCACACTGAGCAGAGATCTGGGGAATGGCCATCTCTCAGTCAGAATAAACAGAAATGCTCATCCCCCTCCTGCAATGTGGAAGCGTGATGTGCACTGCTTTAAATCTATCCTTCTTATCCGTATCTATAACCCTTATCAGCCATAACCAAATAGGTCCAAACAAAAGCTGAGCATGTAATACTTTCTAACTACAATACACTTTGCCAATAAAAATAGGGGAGTTTTGGATAGAACCCCACAAAAATCACTCCAAATATCTAGAGACATTCCCTTAATCCACAGCTAGCTGTGACAAGGAAAAATTGAGGCAGGTGGGGCCATCTGTCTCTTATAACCTTATTATTAGGTTCTGTAACTTGAGAGCCCCAATTGACAGCTCAGAAGTATCAAAGGTGCACATCTTATAGTGGAAATGTGCAGAAACCATCTTGGAGAACAATCTCTCCTTTTTCTTCCTACCCAGACAGGACGAGAAATAATTTGTGAGAATATGGTAGTTTGTTTGCTTGGTTCTATAGCATTGTGTTGTGGGATCTGTGTGTCTGTGGAGAATTAAATGATTGAAAAACTAAGCAAAATAAATGAGTTTTGCCCAAACAAATCCAGAATTCGCAACAGCAAATATAATTATATTCCCAAACCAATAAAAAATAACCTCGCTCCAAAAACCAAACAATGTCAGTGATTTACAACAACCAAACTTACCTATGACATCCATTTACAAAGCCCAAACAGTTGAAAGAAAGGAAGTGGAGAATTAATAGCATTAGAAATCGAACACTTCCCACATAATAAATAAAACATTCTTATCAATTATAAATTAAAATGTATTTAAACACAAACAACCTTAACTCTGCCCCAAAATTAATACTATTCTTTCGCAGTAATCTCAAAATAAACACAACAATTTTGCATCTCCATAACCTTTCACTTCCCCACAAGGGAGGATACTTGCCTAGCACAACTTTTCACACCAATACCCAAGTTTGACACACTCTTTTGAAAGCCTGTTAACATGAAGAGTATATCTGAGTTCAGAAAATCTAGTTGACTTTACTTTGACATTGATATTAGAAATGTTTCCTCCAGTAACTAAAATTATATACTACAGCATATCACATGTGGCAGATTTCTTTAAATCACAAATCCGAACTATCGCAGTCTATTGTCCAAGCAGAGATTGAGTGAATAGCAACTGTATATGCCTCACCAGGTACATTTAGAGTAGCTCTACAATACTACCCTAATACATGATCCTCTGGGATTACCTTTTAAGAGCAGCATATTTGTTGCAATGATTCTACCTATGTGACTTTGTGGATAGTTAAGCAGGTCCTGATAGTTTCTATTTCTTTTGTCTGTGCTTTGTAAGGAGACTGGAAACTCAGTGTAAAGCCATTTCCAGTTCTATATTTTTGTATACAAGCGGTGCTTTCCAAAGAACACAATACGCTGTTTTATTTAAGCTAAGGCATGGGTCTGAATTTCTGCCATTATTTATTTGTTGTACTGCAACAGTGTGCTTGATGCTGAACTGAACAAGTAGGAGTCATGGGGTCCTGACCTCAAACAATTTATGGTCTAAGATCCGCCCCTACACGGTGCAGGGTGCCTACAGGGAGATGCTGAGTGCTTTCAACTCCCAGTGAGAGAAGGGCACACATCACCTTGCCACTCTAGACTCAGAGCTCAATGCCATAAGGCACTCAGCACTCTGGTGAGGTGCCGAGCACCCTCAACTCCCACTGTACTCAGCATGCATTGTGAGGTGTAAATCCTGTGTATCTGCCATAAAACTTCTTATTTTGGAGTGGCGTATGGATAGGAAACAAAATCTTGTGCTTCTTGGGGGTCCGGGGGAATACATTTGCTACATTTGTCTCAGAAGATTTGTAGCTATTACAATATAAATTGTGAGGAATTTAAAAAAATCACTTTGGAGAGTAAAATTAAGAGTTCACCTTTTAAAGTCATCTTTTTTATAGTCTCCATAAATGCAATTGAAATGCTAATCTTAAGAATTTAAATACCACAAAGAAACAGTAGCTAAACTATTACATTATAAAGAAAGATCACTTACTTTGTTTTAACCTTTATAATGAAAATTATTTTCTTATTAAAAAAATCAAAGTGCTATTACTATATTCTTGGGTTTTTAAAGAAGTAATGAGCAGTAAACATGGCAATTACTCACGTACATTACTAAATGTCATTTGTTAAACAATTGCATACTACGAAGAGGAAGAGATATCTATTAAAGGAAGAAACTTTCGTCCGATTTCATACTCTGTGAATTCTAATTCTTTAATGTGATGCTTGAATAATTTTATGCACAGCACTGCAAATAAAGGTAGAATTTTCTTGATGTCTGTTTGACTATGGGCTTAATTGAAATGCTTCTTACACCATCTTGTGTGCTAATTCAACCAGCAAAAAACCCCAGTGTGCTTTTAAACTATACAAAACTAGATAGTATATCACACTTTAAACATGATATATAGTAATATTAAAGAATTTGTGTTGCTTTTACCAAACCACTAGCTCAGGGTTTTGCAGATCTTTTTATCTGCAATAATAATTATTCCAACAAGAACAGTTTTAATTAAATGTCGCTCTTTAAAATCAAGAAACATGTACAAGGTCAAGTATTCTAGATGAAACTTGCCAGACTATTTTGGGTGATTATTTCAAAGTTTTCTTTCGTACTCTTTATTATTCCTGATGTTATTTAAAGGATAATAACTGTTGTAACATGTTTATTCTTTTCATCATCATTATTGTATTTTATTGATTGCGCTTTTTAATTAGAATTTGGTTATAGTAAGATCTTCTACACATTTGTAATGAGGAACTGTATTCACTGTACAATGTTCACCTGTAAAAAATATTTAAAATCAACATACAATTGTTGCTATTAAAAAGTCTGTATAATCTAGCTGTAGGTCCTGATTCTGCACTAACTCAAATCTTGCAGATTAATTTACATCTATGCAAAATGAGTGCAAGGTGGATGCCAACAGCCACCATTCTGATTTGGTAACATTTTATACTCACTTTATACAGGTGTAAATCACCGCACAACATTGAAAGCAGTAGAGAACTGGGGCCTTGGTATTTATAGGAGGCCAATCACCATAGTACATGGGACTCATTCTCCAGATTTACATAAGAATAAAAGTGATTCAAAATGAACTCTGCTCTTGCCCATGCTCAGATATCACTGTTTGTACAGTACTTAGATTTTCTTTCTTTCTTTCTTTCTATTTCTCCTATCTCCAATGTTGAAAGGCTTGATCCTGCACTCATTGAAGTCAATGGCAAAAACTCCCATTGACTTCAATGGTGCAGGATCAGCCTTCAGGCCTACTATAGTGCTTACTTAAAAATAAGAATGTTGCTCAAGACTTTGAAGACATCATGTTGGAGTCATAGAAGTGGCAATGAGGTCCTGGAAAGTTGGGTCCGAGTTCACTGTGATAGAGGATGACAATAGTCCTTTTTTATGGTTATTTTCCTGCTCTTCCAAAGGCACCAGTGCTGTCCTTCCAGGCACTCTCCAGTCCAGTCAGCTTGCCATCTTCCTTGATGTCTGGACTCACTAGGCTTGGAACAATTCCTGCCACTCTTGAATCCACTCTGGTGGCCAGCACATCCAGCATGTTTCTGACATTTTTGATTTGCTCCTTAACTCAAGAATATAGAAGTCTATTTTCTCTTGGTAGGTTGTGGGCCTCCTTCATCATCAATGCATGGGTGAGTATTAGAACCAGTGATGGTGTAACAGAAGTTATTAGTGTTGGTATAAATGTTAGGGTCTGGGCGAAATAGCTCTCTATATTCAGACATGCAGACTTACTGCCTCCAACCAAAGTCTGTACCTAAAGGAAAAAAATCACGTTAGGCAGGCTATTGCAATAGTGGTACTGTAAGAGCTTCCTTTAGACATTTGAAATAAAAACAGATATTGAGCAAACTGTGGATTGTTCCTTATATTGGGATATGCACATGAAAGGGCTTTTTTTTTTCCCTAGGTGAAGAAATACAGAATACAAAAGTGTATTCAGTAATGTAGAATTGTGTACTTGAGAAAGCTACAATATGGTAATTCTTTTACACAATGACCCAAAGCAGACAGTCATCTAAATGCAGCCCACATCCAGTATATCTTCTGTGCTTTTCATATTGTAGAGGCTATTATAATTGATAATGCACAATATGTATCAGTAAAACATCGACTGTGATGCACTGCATTGCATTTGAAATTGGCTAATATTAATTTATTTTACTTGTATGCCACACATTTCCTTATTTTGCATATGAACTTGATTAAATTAGTGTGGCAACTGATTAGATGTTATCCATCTCGTCTATGTTTCTATCTCAACTATTTCATGCACACATTTTACTTTACTATTATGAGTAGTCCCAATTATGTCATAGGGACTATTCACGGTAATAAAGTTAAACACACATATAAGCGTTTGCAGGATTGTGCCTTGGTTCCTGTTGTATCTCCAGCTACGGGCAGCCTACAAAAAAGTAAGAAATATTTGGTATATCTCAGTAATGCTTCATCTTTGTGTCAAATACCTCCTATGGAACTCGGCAACAAGCCTGATTAAGGAAAGTTCTGTGCCGTACTGTGGAGGTAGGAAGGTTATGCAAGTAGAACGGGAATTCTTATACCGTGCATTCAGTAACCATATTTTACCAACATATAATTTACATCCTGGAGCAACTTTTGTTGTAATAAAAATAAACACTTAGCCCATGATTTTCAAAAGTGAGTGGTAATTTTGCTTCAGTGTTTCAGTTCCCAACTTGAGACTCCTCCAGGATGGGTGCTCACCACTTTCTGAAAATCAGGCCCCTGGAGTCATCTCAAACTGGGCAACAAAAAATGGAATCATCCAAAATCACTACTTGCATTTGAAAATCTTGCCTCTGAGCCTGTAGTGAACATGAAGTATAGTGTGAGGGGCTAACAGACATCTGACTTTCTGAAAGATAGTAGAAATAAATGCTAACCAGGAGCAGCTGCTGTAAAGAGGCAGGACAAGAGACTCTAGTGATCATGTGTGGACTGCGAGTCTGAATAAGACAGTGGACTTTGAATTGTAAAGTGTGAAGATATTTCCATTCCCGAAAACTTGCAGATGGATGGAGACTAGAGACACTTGCTAGGTAAGTAAAGGGCCAGCAAGGAGATTACTTTGAAAGGGGAGAAAGTGCTTTGATTGGAAAGAATTCAAGTAATTAAGGAAATAAAGGTCAAATAAAAGACCCCCCCCAAAAAAAGAATCCTTGAAAGTGTCAATGATGTGGTCTGGTAAAATGGAGGGAAATCATGTTTGGTAAAATAATTACTGGAAGTTGTAAAATTAAAAACAAACCCCAAGCACCTTTACCAATGAGAATGCTATCTAATGAACTTTAATTGCTGATAGCGAAAGAGAACTGTGTTATTCCAGGAGCAAAAAGAATCAGCAGAATTCTTCAAGTAGGACAAGGGCACACAAGGCAGGTTTACCTCTGGCTTTGGTTGTCCACAGCCAGAGTGCTAGCATCTGGCCCTCTAGCATCTGAAACTTGGTTCTGCAGCTCTACAGCATTTACTTGGGATTCAGACATAACCTCCCATCTATTGCAGCCCATTTAACTTCTACAATCATACATTTCTCCTGGTCTCACCTCCAAATTGTGCAGGTAAGGACAGAAAAAACAGGCCGTTTGCTGAATCAAAAGTGATCAGATGGGTAACCCTGGCTGAATTTAGAAAAAACGGTGATTTCATGGGGAGCCATGGTATTTACCTTAATGGTGCTTGTTAGGCCTAGAGGAAGTATGATCTCTACCTTCTGGCAACTGCCAAACCCTGATAAAACTAGGCTTTGAGATGAATGATGAATATTGGGTATCCCAACTTCCGCAATATATTTAAACTGAAAGACCAAAAGCAAGTAGGGTTGCCCACCCTCCTGGTTTGGCTGAGAGTCTCCCAGAATCCGGCTTGATCTCCTGGAGACTGAAGCCAATCCGGGAGACTTTGAGCCGCTAAAAGTCCAGTGGCGTAGCGGGGCTAAGGCAGGCTCCCTACCTGCCCTGACTCCACGTGGTCCCGGAAGCGATCGGCATGTCCGGAACAGTTCCTAGGCGGAGGCACAGCCAGGGGGTCTCTGCACACTGCCCCCACCCCCAAGCACTGACTCCACAGCTCCTATTGGGTGGGAATGGGGAACCAAGGTGCAGCTGCAGGCAGGGGCAGCACGCAGAGCCGCCTGGCCGCCCCTGAGCGTAGGAGATGCTGCTGGACATGCAACCTCTTCTGGGAGCCACCCAAGGTAAGTGCCGCCCAGCCGGCACCCGCACTCTGCACCTACACCTCCTGCCCCAGCCCTCTCCCGCACCCAAATTCCCTCCCAGGAGGAAGCCCGCACCCCAAATCCCCTCCCACACCCCAACCCCCACCTCAGCTCCGAGTTTCCTCCCACACCCAAACTCTCTCCAGGAGCCTGCACCTCTCACCCACTCCTGCAGCCCTGCCCCAGGCTCAGCCCGGAGCTCTCTCCCACACTCTAAACTCTTTGGCCCCAGCCCAGAGCCCGCACCCCCTCCCACACCCCAACCCCCTGCCCCAGCCCAGTGAAAGTAAGTGAGGGTGGGGGAGAGCGAGTGACGGAGGGAAGGGGGCTGACGTGAGTGAGGGCGAGGCCTCAGAGAAGGGGAGGGTCTTGGGAAAGGAGCGGGGCAAGGATGTTGTGTGATTAGACAGTTATCATACCCTAAAAGCAAACAGGATTTCCAGATGTGACCAGAAAATATCTGCTATAAACCTGGTGGTCTACAATAGATACATTTCCAGTCCTAATAGGACATTTAACTGGCTTTTGGTTTCCTGTGGTGTTGGAGGCAGCAGAAAGAATTCCCAAACAATACCCTATTCATGTCTATTTGACATCTCAGTGGAGTATTTTATTTCCTACCAGTCTTCTGTTACAGCATTATATTTTACCCAAAGAAACTTCCCCTTTGCTGTTGTTTAGACTAGACCTCTGGTCTCCATTTCTCATATTTAAAAGGTTTAACAGAAACTTTTCTGCTATCTTTAGACCTCCCTCAGGACCAGAATCATGCATGGAGGTGATTATGGTTTGAAGAGAAATATTTTCATTGCAAATTTCAGCATCAGGATTACAAATATTTTGTACCACACTATACCATAGCAACAGCACCATGTCTGCTGCAGCTGCAGATGTTTGTGTAAGAATCCTGTAACACTTTGTTTGACAAGTTAGAAGTGAGGGGACTAATAACAAGGCTTTTTGAAGTATGGCTATTTATTATGAATTGAAAAAAGAGGAAAGAGGGATGAAGTCAGGCGTTAGAAAGGGCTAAAGGTCCAGAAGGTCTGATTGTGGGGAATTATAAATTAAACATTGCATTTCCACAAATTACACAGGGTTTACCAGTCACTACAAAATGGCCTCATGCCAGGCTATATCGGACAGACTAGGTTTCTTCAGAAAGAGAAATGCTTTTTTCAACATATCATTAAAATCTTTGGTCGTTTTACAAAAACATACATTACTATAAATGGATGTGGTGGTTTTAGTACATTTCAAAAGCTTAACTGTTTCTTTTAGTGTTTTACGTGTTTATTTTCTTTCATCAACCAATTGATTTGGGGCTTGATTCTGCACTTGTTGAGAAGTACTTTATTCCATTGTAGTCCCATTGAATAGAGCTACTGGTGGAGCGGAATACTATCCAACGTGACTGCATTTAAACTCCAATTCAGCAAGGCACTTAAGCATGTGTTTAATTCTTGATGATTTCCAGGAATCATAAGCATTTATTTAAAGTTATGCATATGCTTAAGTGCTATGCTGAACCAGTGTCCTAATGAATCAAAGGACTCTGTACAAGTAGGCCTGAGTGAGCCAGTTCAGATATAATAAGAACCAAAACAAATGCTTGGATAACTTTGAAACAAACAACAGCTAGGTTAACTTGTACATTTAAAAAAAAATTGTTTGGGAGAAAAAGCAAAAAGTACTGAGAGAAACTCTGTTCTTGTGGTGTATTCAGCCCAGTTTCGCAGATCAAAGAAGTCTGGACAGCCCGCAGACTTATGGCTAGAGAGGAGATTGTTACAACTGAGACTGAATTTTTGGTATGTGTGTCTGTGAATCAAGATCTAAGTGTTGGCTCTCAATACAAAGCTAAACCTAAACCAAACCATAAGCACATAGCATATATGAATTCCATCATTAGCAACCACATGAATCTTAAGATTTCTTACACCATATGTATTGCATTGTACATATTTCAACTCTTAAAAGAGAATCTCTCCTAAAATATCATAGTATTGCCATTTGTTAGATATTCACTCTAGTATTTAAAATACAAGCACAGATATATATTTATATATCTTCCAACTGTAGCTGGAAATGCACCCAAAAGAGGAGAACCACAGGAGACCAATGGTACACACAGTGCTAAATAGAATTAGGAATATTCAGTAGGGAACCCCTGATATCCCCCAAACAGTATTTCCCCAAGTTTTCCTCCATGACAATAAGAAACTATGAGCCAGATTCAGAGGTGAGTCTGGGAATCTTCTTGTGATCTCCTCAGTGTCTAAGCTGTACTGAGTTAAGTTGGTATCCATTTTCCAAAGTGTAAATTATACCTACCTCTGACATCTCTGAATTTAGCCCACTGAGTCTGAGATGGTCTAAGATGATGTAACTTACATCCTGAGGGTCTGAGAAAGAGGGAGGTAATATGAAAAGAAACTACAAGGAGGGTGAAAGTTAATGAAGGCCACCTACTTTAACTTACAACTTGTTTTGGGTCCTAGATGTGTAAATTACACATAAGTATTTTTGTTACATTTCACCTCTACATTTTGCTTTTTGTTTTACTTTGCAAGATGATATATAATAAAGAATAATTCCAGTTACTTCAATGTGTTCTGATGTATTCAAAATGACACGTGGCCTTGTGGAGGGTGTGGAGTAGACAGGCCAGAACTAGGAGTCTGAAAAACCCCTTTTCTATAGTTAAGAAATGTTAAGTTTGCTAAGTTACAGAGGCTGTGTGTGTTGCTTTGATTTTAAATTAGGGAATTGATTCTTGTGTGCTCAAATGCAATCTGGATATGAAGTTTAAACAGTCATCACAGTAGTAAATATCTGTCAAATCTCATGTGTTCCGTCTCTCACAGGAATTCCTTATGCATTGAACAGGCATATACTTAACTCTGCTTTTCAAATGGGCACTACAGCCCACCAGTACACTTTTATGAGCTCTTGGGGGTCACACACTGCTTTAGGTTTTTTGACTGCTCATCAGTCTGATTTCACACACAGCGTAGCAGCAGAATGGTTTCAACCTCTCCAAAAGAAGTGGTTAAATCTAACAGCCTTTATGGGGGACACAGAGATAATGTACACTCTACAAAACTTTTTAAAATACATTTTCTTTTTAAAAATTTTGACAGGAAATTGCTGAAATGATTTTCTTGGTGCGGCCCCCAAAATGCAATAACTCTAACATGCCTTTTAAATTAACTAGAATGACTTTAATTGGGTCTGAATAACAATAAGAAAGAAACGTGAAGTCATGACATAAAACATATAGGTTCTTTATAACAAACTTCAGCATAGGTTCCTTCACCAGCTAACTCGTACTTCATTTAATGAATCTTTTAACTGTGCTACACAGAAATTGCTTTGCCTTAACATGGAAATTACTTTGGGAAAACACTCCCTTTTGTCACCTACTAGTAATGAAGAGGTGAGAGAGGTAGAGAACATTTCAATTTTGGGAAGCCTGCTCTGTATCTTCTGCTTCTATGGTAATATTTGCAAAATTCACACATCTTATTAAAACGGGTCAGAAAGTTCCCATTAATATGTTTTTGAACAGAAAAGGCTTTTCAACAAAAGGGGAATTTTCACAAATAATTTTGATTATTGTCAAAATCTGGGGGGAAGGTTGTAAAACAAAATCAAACTAAACCCCATTTTTTAGTTTTTGGCAACTGAAAGTTTTCAGTTTTCAATTGATAAAACCCTAAAAATATTTGATATTTACTTTTTTGACAAAGATCTATACATTTGATGAAAATAAATCTTTATTTTTATTGAAATATTTTGTAGGAAAAAAGTATTTCACAACTAGTTCTACTTCTTATCACTATCATCCTCTAGTGTACGCAATTTAGATAAAATGACTAACATAACAAGGGTCCTATCGAAGATATGTTCCTCTTGCCTTGGAAGAAATGCCTCATATTTTAGATCATAAGGGGGCATGGTGTTGAATATTCCTCTAGAAAAATGAAGTGAACAAGAGTAGAAAGAGCAAAGTGAATGCAAATGACTTGCAACTTGCTCTATGATAAACACAATGGGTTTCAATTCTGCATGAACAGTATAACTGGTAAAAGTTGTTCAACTGCAGCAGCTTATGCCTTCTCTTTCTGTACCTTAGATTTCATTTCTGACAATGTAAACCCCATTCCTCATTCTCTCAATGCAGATGTAGTTAAATTAGCTGTGAACTGTTGGTCTCTGTATCACTGACATACAGTTCAATGAAAGGTGAACATAATATACAGATATCCTTTCCTTACACTAACAGCATCCGTGTGGATGCTTTCTGTCAATATATAATCATGCATCATCACACCTGATGGCATGTACAGAAGAGATAACACAGAAATATTCCTCCAAAAAGTGTTTCTACATAATGTAGCCCCTTCCCTGAGGTGTGGCTCAAGCCTTCTCCTTGCTGATTGCCTGTTGAAGTGGTTTCTCCCCTCTCCATATATGGGTTTGGTCCTGGGTTCTTTGTTGTGGCACCTGGTGCCACCATCCAAAGTGACACCTCACTGTGTCCAGGACACAAGGGGTGCTGTCCCTTGGAAAACTGAATAATGCTACTATTGCTGGCAAGCAGTATAAAACCTCCAGTACACAAGAAACAATAAAGTACATTAACACAAACCCCAGCAAAGAAAAGTCACACCAAAAAATATAACAAAAGGGAACTCTACTGGGAGCAGGAAAAGGCAAATGGTACACTGAGGGTGAGTCTGGAAGTGATTGCTGTAGTGCTGTGAATATTGACTGGCTCTAACAAAAAAAAGGGGTCCTCTTACAGTGTCTTTGCCTCTGGGTAGGATAAGCTCCTCCCCTGACTTACTGGTCTGGAGACATGCGGAGGTCTCGGCTGGCTCTCGGTAGTCAGCGCTGGCTCAAATCTCTGCCATCCAAACACGGATCTCCACAGGGCTGGAACTGCCTGAGCCATGCACTAGATCCCACAGCAGTTCAAAGACTCCCTTTGTGGGGAGGGGAATTAATAAGAGACTCCCTGAACTGTTCTGCATCTCTTTCAGCTCCAAACTCAAAGCTTAAAACTGAAAGAAACTAAACCTACTCTCTTTGTCTCTGGGTCAGCCTGTCTCCTCCCATGGAGGGGTTGACCACGCTGTCTCATCACTGGCCCAGCAAACTGTTTGTCCATAGCACCCCTGCAGAAGCTGTCCCATTGGCCGCAGCTGTAGTTTCTAGTCTGTTCTGTTTCCACCCTGACTCCAAGCATGCTGGGAAATGGTGTCAGAGGACAGCCATTGTTGTTGTAGTGATGGGGTAGGAGCCCCTAGGAGTTGCACAGAGTTCCAGGAGCTGAGAAACTTCAAGTGTGTCGCAACTGTATGTATTATAATTTTGTTTATTTAATTGAACAGTATAATAAACTGGATTATGGGACTGACTGAGTTTTGGAACTTTGGATTCATCAACTATAGAATTTGGAGCAGAGGATGAAATATACTTTTTCTTTTTTTCCAAATGCTGTATAAAAAAGCTTTGTAAAGGGAAATTGATTCTGTAGGGTTTCTGCCTTGACACCTACTTATTTATGGTAGTATGGTGTAAATTCCAGTATCCCTTTGTCTTTAAGGTCTTGTGCCATATTCAAGCGCAACAGGCTGCGGGAGAATATAAGATTTTCAGTTTGTGGGATATTTGAAATTAAAGATATTTCTATTGTTTCTTGGCAATGCTGAAGCAATCATCTAACAAGGAAATATGCTTGCACATGCACTTTGGAGACAATAATGAAGAGCTTCTTCTAACCTTACAGAGCCATTTATCATTGTCTGAAGTTTGGATGTCCTTGGGAAGCTTTGTAAGTTGATATAATATTAGTGGACTTGAGTGCTGGCTTGGGCACGTTCAAGAATAATACTTACTGTTATAATAATGATGCCCGTTCTTGATTTGCCAGCCACAAGATGATAAAAATCTCCCTTTTTCTTGTCTCAGGACTAAGGATACGATGTAGTCCCGGAGGTCCCGGCACTCACTGATGGCGTGACTTTACTAGACCTCTGTGACTTCTTTGGCTTCAGCTGTCAGCAGCTGAAGCTAGGCCTGGAGCTGGGACTGTGCACCCCCCTGCAGCTTCAGCTGGGCCCATACACCCTCCCCGACAGTGGCAGCAGCTAGGGACTGTGTGCCCTGCATGATAGTGGGGTTCAGGCTGTCAGTCCCCCCCATGTGGCTCCAGCTGTCATTCCTCCCCCCAGCTCTGCCCCCTCCAGTTATTTTTAATAAAGTCTCGGACAGGTTAGGGGCTCCCATGAATTTTTGTTTACTGCCTGTGACCTGTCCGTGACTTTTACTAAAAATAATCGTGATAAAATTTTAACCTTATTCCTGACCAATGAAGATGTGGTTGAAATGGCAAATGACTGTCCTGTACAAGGGATAATGCATACCCGAGGGTAGTTTCTATCAGCTGTAATTAAAATGTTATATCAGAATTTATGTTGGTCAGCAGAGATCACTGATAGATTTATATATTTATTCCATCATATAAAATTACACAAACCTGTAATTAGTAATTAAGTATTTTTATCACACTTCTTTCATCTTCCCTCTTCCACTCACTCCCATCTGGTTCACTAACTTGTTGTATCATGCCTTAGTTGTCTCTTGTCTCTTCTGGGCAGTGATTGTACAGTGCCTAACACAATGGGCCCCTGACCAATGTGGGGCCTCTTCATATACTATAATAATAATCATTAATTGTGACAGTGTTATTCCCAGTCTTCTATCACCTGAAGGTGTGGCAGTATGTACAGCAACTGAAATAGCCTTACTACTCCTCCGGCACCTTTTAGCTCAAATTTCCAAGAATGTCTTCTAAAATTGCTATTACACTTTAGGGCTGTGCATTCAAAGCTGCAACTATCTCTGCTTCTATATGTGTTTATATGTTTTACTGACTTTTGAATGCCCGAGGAAGTTGTTTAAGGTGTCAGAATAACATATCTGATCTTCTCATGACAGTTTCCATATCTTATGCCTTATAAATATTTTTGTGTCATTTAAAAAAAAAAAGGAAAAATAAATATAAAAAATACTCAAAAACCAATACCAACACCTAGGATAGCCCCATATACCAGTTCTTAGTGTTCTTGTTTTGGTTTATACTTATATATTCTTTGTTTATATACAATAACCACAAAAATGCTCCAAAAAACAATTCCATTAGAGTCTGGAGATCATGTGGCTCTGACTTTGGCATAGCAAACTAATTTTCAATAAACAGAACATTTGTAGCTAAGAGCCATACAACTAGATATTGATTTATTAGCTCCGGGGCTGCTTTGCACATTCTTGGCAAAATTTCACCCCAAGACGTAGAAGCCAAGCTGAGATGCCTGCGCTTATCTCATTATATTAAGAGAGTCTGGGTGTAGTTAACGTAACTTACCAGAGGACCTAGTATAGATCCCCATTATCACTTCTGGAAGTGGAATCAGTTCTATTTCCCACCTCATGTATGTGTGCATGCTCATATAGGACAATCTCTAATAATTTCCATTTTAGAAATGAAGCATGAAGGGCCTGATTCTCCTTTGCCATGTGCTTAATGAATTCATTTACACCAGTGCAATCCCAATGCAAAATGCTACTAAATCAGAAATCTCCACTCATTCACATTGCTGCTAGCATTTTACTATGACTTTGTATAGGTGTAAATGGCTATAAAAGAGCAAAGTCAAAGGAGAATAAGTCCTAATGTCTTTTATACATCCTTGATCCTTTTATAATACAGTTCATAAACCACGAATTCCTTTGTCTGGCTTGTTTAGGTTCTGATAATAATACATAACAATATTCTGACATGGAATGTAATATCCCATGTTTTCTGCAAATTTTGGGTGCATTTTTTAAAACTGGTATAATGTATTTCAAAATTAATAACTCTGATTTATGAATGAGAATTTTCTTTTTTGCAAATTAAGCCAGGATTCTTTTGTGTGTGCGCTTTCAATTATTATCAGATTTAATTAAAAGATTCTGACCAAAAAGATGCTTTCCTGACATGAAAGCGTTATGAAGGCTTTTGGATTTATGCTCAAAATACATTTTGAACAAAGACAGAAAAAATAGATATACAGGAAAATAATAGTTTATAGTGGGGGGACATCACATTTTTCATACATCTCCAAGTATTGAATCCCATTCACTATTATTTTTGCAATACCTGTGGTCAATTTCACATTAGGGCCCTGATCCTGCAGTGGGTAAACCTTCATGCCTGCATGGAATCCCACTGATTTCAGTGGGACTTCATGCTAGAAGAAAGACCCAGGTAAATCCCACTGTAGAACTGGAGGTTAGCGGCTGATGAGGTGGCCTGGAAAAATGCCTACATGTGTTCAAAAAGTAGGTGGTCTTTTTAACCTTATATTTTCTGGAAAAATACTCCCCTTGATAATATAGTGCTGAAGACAAGAAGCCCTGGGAGCTAATAAATCAATATTTATTTGTATGGCTCTTAGCAACAAATGTTCTGTTTATTGAAAATTAGTTTGCTATGCCAAAGTCAGAGACACATGATCTCCAGACTATAATGGAATTATTTTTTGGAGGGTGTTTTTGTTGTTGTTTTGTTTTGTTATTGTACATAAACAATATGAAAGTATAAACCAAAATAATAACACTAAGAACTGGTACATGGGGATTTTCTAGGTGTGAGTTAAATAGTCCTTTCCCACCCTCCCCACCCCCTTCTTTTTTCTGTTAGTCACAGTAAATTCATGATTTGAACTATAAGCTTGAACTAAACTAGACAAAATAAGCTAGCATTAGAAACAGGACGTTCATTTTCTAAACAACACTTAGCTAACAAAATGGGACTATATGCATGAATGGGACTTCTCAGATGTGTGAAGATTCCAGAACTAGGCTGAGATATTTTTGTAATGTTAATTAGCTGACTTTCAGTATGTTTAATTGTAAATATTACCTGTGTTGTTTTCATTTCCAAGCTAAAGGTCTCTCCTAGATGTCAGAATAAAAGTAGTTACTCTTCAAGAAAGAGTATATTTGCTTATTGATTTGTCCTAGCCATTAATTATAACTTTAGTAAACGGACATAAGACACATAAAGACAAATGAATAGGGACAGATGCTCAGCTGGTATGAACTGAAGCCAATGGGGGTCATGCTGATTTGCACCAGCCGAGGGTCTAGCCCAAGACATCCACCTATTTTAATTAAATATTTAATATTTAATTTTCTTTGGATTTTTTTTTTCTTGATCTCTGCCATTTGCCTCTGGGTGTGGGCTCTATGGCAGAAAGCACTGATGTTACTGCTATAATAATTCTGAATTTATTAATGCTTTTTATCTTGAATGAGCCCGAACTGATTTGTGCAGTAAAAGGGGTCGGTCACCTTGCCACTGAAATGGAACATGGAATGTGGCTGCCATTCTGCTCCACCAACATTATTCACAACAGGTTTTTTCAGGAGATGTAGAGAAAAATATCAACTCCATCCAGTAACATTATAGTGGGAATTTAGGTACTTGGAAAGTAATTATATAAGTTGGAATCTGGCCAGGACACCAAGATTAACCTAACACCCTTGCTTTTATGAAAAGTGACATAGGATCTTTAATGACCACAGCTGCTCTGGGCCTCTGTTTTACATCTCATCCAGAAGACAGGTCATTGCTGGTAATATGGGTTAGACTCAGACCAAGAGTAAATGATGCGACAAGCTAAATTTAGGTTTGACCCTCTCCCCTTTCAATTGTGATGCTCTACTTTGAGTTTAACTAAGTGAAAAGAAGTTTCATTTGCAAAAATTGCTTTATACTATAAGCCGCAGTCCTAGAACTGCATCCAATAAAAATAGTACTCTTTTCCTCGTCACTAAATAAATACAAATATAAATACTATTAGCTGTTTTAATCCATTTAATTTCATTTCATATGTGGTCTTTCTTAGCTGTTGATGGTAAACTGTTATAGGTTGAATAACCTAGCACATTCATGGAAACTGCTTGCCTTTTAAAGTTTCAAATATTGACTTGTCTGTATGATATTAAACCAGCCAAACACATAAGCATTTGTTCAACTTTAAACATGCAAGTAGTTCCACTGATGTCAATGGATCTATTTATGTTAAAGTGACCATATATTCCCGTTTTATTGGGATTGTCCCAAATTTTTCATAGGACAGCCCAGTGTCTTCTTTCAGGACCTGAAATTAATTTTTTGCACCTGGAATGTCCTTATTTTTCATGTAATCAATCAAAACATTTGGTTGTTTTATAAGCACAAATGGTTCAAGATGTATTGCTATTCACAGTAGAATTTAGCAGGACAGTCCAGTGGAATAAGTGTTTAGGGTGATGAACAGTGTTTGGGGCAAACAGAAAAATCAAATTGCATTATTCAAGTTGTTTCTTTGCTGAAAGTGAATGCTAATGACAATTGTTCAGTACTTCAGAATAAATTCATTCAGAACGCTAAATTAGTGGGAAAAAATCCTTTATTGAGAAATGTATAAACACGTTGCTGTTGAGTCAGCAGCAACATGAAGTCAAGTATCAGGGGGGTAGCCGTGTTAGTCTGTATCTACAAAAACAACAAGGAGTCTGGTGGCACCTTAAAGACTAACAGATTTATTTGGGCATAAGCTTTCGTGGGTAAAAACCTCACTTCTTCAGATGCATAGAGTGAAAGTTACAGATGCAGGCATTATATACTGACACATGGAGAGCAGGGAGTTACTTCGCAAGTGGAGAACCAGTGTTGACAGGGCCAATTCAATCAAGGTGGATGTAGTTCACTCCCAATAATAGATGGGGAGGTGTCAATTCCAGGAGAGGAAAAGCTGCTTCTGTAATGAGCCAGCCACTCCCAGTCCTTATTCAAGCCCAGATTAATGGTGTTAAATTTGCAAATGAATTTTAGTTCTGCTGTTTCTCTTTGAAGTCTGTTTCTGAAGTTTTTCTGTTCAATGATAGTGACTTTTAAATCTGTAATAGAATGACCAGGGAGATTGAAGTGTTCACTTACTGGCTTATGTATGTTACCATTCCTGATGTCCGATTTGTGTCCATTTATTCTTTTGCGGAGGGACTGTCCGGTTTGGCCAATGTACATGGCTGAGGGGGCATTGCTGGCACATGATGGCATCTATAACATTAGTGGATGTGCAGGTGAATGAGCCCTTGATGGTGTGGCTAATGTGGTTGGGTCCTCTGATGGTGTCGCCAGAGTAGATATGGGGACAGAGTAGGCAACGAGGTTTGCTACAGGGATTGGTTTCTGTGGTGTGGTGTGTAGTTGCTGGTGAGTATTTGTTTCAGGTTGGGGGGTTGTCTGTAAGCGAGGACTGGCCTGCCTCCCAAGGTCTGTGAGAGTGAGGGATCATTTTCCAGGATAGGTTGTAGATTGTGGATAATGCGCTGGAGAGGTTTTAGCTGGGGGCTGTATGTGATGGCCAGTGGTGTTCTGTTATTGTCCTTGTTGGGCCTGTCCTGTAGTAGGTGATTTCTGGGTACCCGACTTGCTCTGTCAATCTGTTTCCTCACTTCCCCACGTGTGTATTGTAGTTTTACAGTTCCCAGGGGGAACAATACCAGAAAATTTGGAAATGGCAGAAGTGCTAAATGACTTTTTTGTTTTGGTTTTCACCAAAAAGGTTAGTAGAGATTGGATGTCTAACATAGTAAATGCCAGTGAAAAAGAGGTAAAATCAAAGGAAAAATAGGGAAAGAACAAATTAAAAATTACTTAGACAAGTTAGATGTCTTTGAGTTGCCAGGGCCAATGAAATGCATCCTGGAATACTCAAGGAGCGGACTGAGGAGAGATCTGAGCCATTAGCAGTTATCTTTGAAAAGTCATGGAAGACAGGAGAGATTCGAGAGGACTGGAAAAGGGCAAATATAGTGCCAATCTATAAAAAAAGAAATAAGGACAACCCACAGAATTACAGACCAGTCAGCTTCACTTACGTACCTTAAGTGTCTTTCAATTAAGAAAGATAATGGAGGAAATAATTAAGCAAACTTGGGTCTTACTAAAGACACTGGATTTGTGGCTTATTACAACAATCTGTAACCCATTACCCCCGCCCCCCCCCCCCCCCCCTTGTCCGATGACTGCAGAGATGTTAACAGGCCAATTCACCTTGTATGGTCTAGTACAATATGCGTTAACTACTTGAGATAAACAATCTTTTCCACCCTGTATTAAGCTTTCAAACTCCACATAGCTCTTCTTCAGGTCTGGGAAAGGTACTCAGAGTGTCACAGCTAGTCAGTTTCACCAACAGAAGTTGGTCCAATAAAAGATATTACATCACCCACCTTGTCTCTCTGATACCATAGAAAATGGTTAAATCCTTTAATCTATAGCAGTTTAACACCAAAAACATGGAGAGACCACATATGAAGTTAGCATTAGTGACTGATCAAAGGGTAACAAATTAGCCATCACTTCCTGTTAGGAAGCAAACTGTTGTTTAATAGGGTGAATGGTTTTCACTTCACTTCAGTGACTTCCAAATAGAAAACGTTGGAAGAATAAGAATCAGGGTTGTACAATAAAGATCAATAGAAATGCTTTTATTTCCTTTCATGCAATTGTGGGATTTTTAAAACTATGTTACCTAAGCTTATAAATTAATCTTTAAAGTCAATTCTGTATGTGGAATATCCATTAAATATAGTTTGTTAATATTTACCAGTAGTAGAATGTATTTTGAACAACGTGTGCTAAATAGTCTCTACGCACATACATACTGGTATTTATTAACATATAAATAATGTCTCTGTGTGTGTGTGTGTGTTTATATATCTATAGTATAGTGTGGTGTTATATTGTATAATGTTGGAATTGGACCGGGTGGAAGAAAGATATGACAGCAGAATGTGGTGTAAACATAACCTCAACTTCATTGCGTACATACAACTGGTATAATACAGTTCAAGTACACAGCTACAATACCAAACCTATTAAATTAAGGTTTTCTGCCACTTAAATCAGACTTATTTGGAGTCAGTACATGAACTACATTTCATGTAGTCTCCTGCAGTGGAATCATGGCCATGTTGAAGTCAATGGAATTTCTGCCCACCTGACCCAAAGTGTTTAAAGATAAAACAGCATGGACAAAATCATTTAAGGCTGAAATTTTCAAAGCTGCCTAAGGGATTTGGATATCAAGTTTCCAATAGAAATTAATAGGAATTTGGAATCAGCAGCTTTGAAAATCCCACTTAACACCATTGCATTTTCACCGGTGTCAAAACAGAAGAAAACGTCTTGCATGAAGCAAAGATGTGAATTGCAACACCTGTATTTCATGGAGTGTATCATTTTCAGAGATTTACCACTCCAGTTAGAATACAGTTTATGTAGAAATCTATAGTGGCCAGGGGGAAATTTCAGTAAACTCATTTAAAATATACCACACATAATATATATATATACATGTAAGTAATCAATCAATAAACATACAATTTAGTTAAGCACTCAGTTGTTTTATGCTTTACGATTTTTCACCTTCCCATTTCCTCACCTTTCCTTAGTTTCTCTCTTCTCTTCTCTCCTCTCCTCTTGTATCCCACTCACATTCCGGAAGAGCTAATTTTGCACAGTAAGGGTCTGTGGGATGAGTGGAGTGCAAATCAAAAAGACAGTTATAGAGATGGGGAGTTATATAAATCCAGTATGTAATAACTATACTTAAAATGTCTCTACAGTCAATGGGGAGTGACCTGCATCACTGAGTTATGGCTATGCTCCCCATAGTGATGGGGTCAGCCCATCCCATTGAAATAAATCCCGGTATCTTATTATACACTGGCTGTAAACTACACCTGATGCATATCTCACACACACAGACTCTGAGGAAATGGTTTGACTGAAACTGAGAGAAGCAAGGAAATTCCTTATTCAGGAATGCGACCTTCTTTTTCACCACAGTATTGCAGCAGGCCCTCAGGGCACTTCACTCTAAGGATGAAGTAATAACTTTAATTGCCTGGCTTTGGTTTGTTTCACATCGAACCCCTTAACTGTTATGTCAGTATCTTTTTATTTGTTTATTTAAACTGATGTTTAACACCAAAGTTAGACACTAGCATGACAATAAACTGCCACTGATATATTATTGAATATGTGGCTCTTTTGGATCAGATTTGACATAAACTGAAACCTTTTTTCTTTTCAAATTTCCATTGAAATCAAAGGATAATTTTAGTAAAAGGGTGGGATGATCAAAAGCACTCGGCATTGGCCGAACACTGCTTTCATCTAGGTCAGTAGAAAATCTCCCATTGACTTGAGAGGGAGTATAGTTAATGTAAAGATGACTACTTTTGAAAAATCCCACCCTAAATAGCTAGGTATCAAATGCCTGGCGCTTCATTTCAAAGGAGTTACACCTACATAACTCCGGTTTATTGCAGTGGTGAGTTAGGCCCATAGTATTGGATATTTCTGTTAATGTTGTGTTGAATCTGTGCATGACACAGCTCTAATTAGGAGTTGCAAATTCTCTTATAATTCAACAGTTTTCAAGGAAGTGTTTTTAAAGGAGACCAATGGAGTTAGCACTCCAAATCCCACTGAATATCTGATTGAGAGGAGCATGGGCACCGGAACAATTTTGTATAAAGCGGGTTACCGAAAACCATTGAATTCAGCTGTTATTATTACGTCAAACCAGGGGCTGGTGCCACACCCCCAGCACCCCTAGTTCTAGTAACCCTGCCAAGGAGCCACAAATCCAATATGTCAGTACCAGTTTATTGTCATGCTACTTTCTAACATCCCAGCCCCAATTCTTACTACTTATTATTTGATACAAGCAAATGAGATACAATCCTGGCCCAGCTAAAGTCAATTGTAAAACTCCCATTGACTTCAACAGCCAGGATTTGCCTTAGTGAGCTAATCAGTCTGTGAGTGACAAATATTTACAGTCTTTGCCCTGCAACCTTAAAATCTATAGGGAATGTCAATGGGATTTTACATAATAAAAGACAACACTGGGCAAATAGTTTTAATTAAAACATTTAACTAATTCAAACCCTGTAAGTATGTGTTATCCAAATGGCACATTAACTTTATAGGCAATGCTCATGGAACTTGCAAAGTTAAAATTACTTCTCAATTTAGCAATCCCAATCTACACTGTGAAGGCCCAGAGATGTAATAATAATATGCTCTGAATGTTACTGCAGTAAGTGCTGTTATAGTATGATCCCATTTTGGTTACAAACCTGGACTCTACTCCCGTTGAGGTCAATGGGAGATTTGCCATTGACTTCAGTGGGAGCAAGAATGGGTCTCTCTATGATGAATAAAGGTCAAACAAAGGTTCTTCCAATTTCCTTTGCTGACATGACTGCTCTAAGCGATTGCTAATCTTTACATGGTACTAAGTGCTCACGGTAATTCAAAGCAAATTTGAAAAAGCAGCCACAAAAGCACAGCACAAGAAGAAAGACATTTATGTTATGATGGATGAAATTAAGCTTCCATTTCCATTGCAAATGGTTGGACATATGGACTGTAATTGGGGAACTTTTAAGCAGATATTTCAGCTCTATCTCACCACGGCAGTTAGTGCAGCTGAAATGCCTGACAAATGAAAAATCGCATTGCTTCTCACAACTGCAAGGTCACCAGCAATTGATAGCTTGAATACATTTACATACATTTTTCAGCTTCTCTGTAAGGAGAAGCAGGGAGAAAACATACTAAAATGGAGGTGATTTTTGCAAATATTTGATGTATGCTGCTCACCGTAAAAGAATGAGACATATGCAAAGCTGTGTCTTCAGCGGTAGAACAAAGCAACAGAGAGAGATGTTTGATGCTTTCGTCACAGATCAAAGCTTAGTCATGTAAGTCTAGTGAAGGCCAGATATCTTAAGGCAAAAGTACAAAGCTCAATACTACCACTACAAGCAGGGCCACCATCACGGGGGCAAGTGTGAATGTTGTCCTGGGCCTAGTATTAGCATGGTGTCTGGGACATCTGCTGAGCTGACTAAATTATGCTTTTTACGGCTGCTGGTTGCCATTCAATTAAAACAAAAGCAAAGGGCATGGGACTGACTCCTTTTAGCACCGAATATCTGTCTTCCTCTCTCCCATTGGGCCGTGCCCCAGTTTCAAGCAAATAGGGAAAGGGCCAAGGGGATGATAGGGGTATCTTTCCTTCATGTTCAAGAAGAGGAGATAGAAAATCAGAACTCTCAGCACCTGTCTTCCATGTGGAGGAAAAGAACATGTCACTCCAATGACCATCCTTGAAGGGGATAAGATGATCTTAGCTCCCCCTCCTATTGCCTGTGGAAATGGAGAGCAGATTTCCCCACTCAGACTACATAGGAAAAGGTTTCTACAGAGTAAATGGGGTGGATGGTCATGTGCATGTGACTGGGAGATCAGTGTACAATGGGTGTACAGACATTTTGCTGTAAAACCATTATATGGGACTTTGAAAATCTAGTCCATTATCTAGTCCAAAATCTATTATGTAGCATCTATAAATCATGATTAAAAAATTAGAGCCCCATAATGGGGATCAGATATCATGTCTGAAGGAATAACTGTTTATTAATGGTAACTACTCTTCCAACGTTGTGGTACTTGTCACACTGTAAAACACAATGAGCTAAACTCTGGCTTCACTTCCCTCATGGAGCAGTGCTCCATTTGGAATCTGCAAGAGTCCTGTGCCTAGGTCTCTGGTAGAAGTAGGCCCCATAACATGTATGATCATATTTCTCATGAAATCCATATTCTGTAATCATTGAACCTTAACAGTCATATCTGGTGGTTTATTCCAGAAGAAGCATCCCCAGCAACTAATTAATTCACACATGTCACATAATGGAGTTCTGACTATGACATAATTTATGTAGCACTATATTTGTGCATGTTGCTGTACGGTAATTAAAAAGAGACAGGCTGGCATTTTCAAAGGACACATCACGGAGAATTTTGGTGATGTTTGGGTACATTAAGCCCCTTAGGGTGCTTTGAAAATCCCAGCCACAGTCTCCTGCCCAAGGACTTTATGTTCCAAGTTACAGGAACAAAATAATTGAATATAGTTGGAGGGGAATATTGCTTTTGGGAAGTATAGGTTGCCCATAGTTGGCATATCACACGCATCGATTGTTTATCATGGTTTCGTGAGTTACACGGGGACAGGATTTGAGTTTCTACGTGTGTGTGTGTTGCTTCTTAGTTGTTGTGTCTAGCACAATGGAGCCCCATTCTGTTTGGGGCCTTTGGGTCCCCAACTACCATAAGGAGCAGATTAACTAAAAGATTTTCAGGTACAGCTCTAGTAAAAATTTGTATATGATCCATTGATGGATAGTACACTGCACAATGTTACAAAGTGCACCGACTAAATTTCCACAGTAACTACTTTCCAAACTCCAGGATAGCTCAAGCTGCCAGGTGACAGCTAAAGGTTCAAACCATGAAATTCTTTGTGCTTGTTTTATGAAACATTTTTCACTCCACAGTAGACAACAAACTTCTCACAACCTTATCATCTAGCTTTTCTATATGTAACTTCTACATCAAAGCATGTACATATACAGTACCCTAGATCTCCAAGCACACTTATTGATCCGTTCAGGCCTTTCATATCCCAGTGACTGGTCTTTACATTTTTACACACACACACACACACACACACACACACACAGAGAGTCTCTCTAGATGGAGAATATTTAAGCTTCAATTGAATGGCCTAGTTTTTAAATGACACTATTCAATATTTAAGAGATATTTACATAGGCAAACTTTCATATACACCTCTACCTCGATATAACGCTGTCCTCAGGAGCCAAAAAATCTTACCGTGTTATAGGTGAAACTGCATTATATTGAACTTGCTTTGATCCATCGAAGTGCACAGCCCTCCTCCCCTCCCCCCCACCCCCCCGGAGTACTGCTTTACCGCGTTATATCCAAATTTGTCTTATATCGGGTTGCATTATATCGAGGTAGAGGTGTACTGCAAAAAATAAAGAAAACTGGAGAGGTGAGTGTAAGCATGTCATATTAGATTTTGTCTAAAAGAGAAGTTTTCAGAATTAGCTCTCACTGGCTCTCTCTGAGTGTAGACGAAAGAGACAGATCCTTTTCACTCCCTACTGGAATATAGTTAACTCTCATCACCCCATGTACAGCCCTCTAACCTGCCATCCAATGTCCTCACAAAACTTCCATAAAAGTCTCACTAGAAAGTTTAAAAGAGGCACCAGATGCTATTTTTCTGATGAGTATTCCTGGCTACTCAACTCAGTTTACAATACTTGTACACCTATGTTGACTGCATTCCTGGATCATGTTAATTACCTTCCTTTCTCACCCAGCTCAGCGTGTCCCTAATCCACATGCTAAGTCATTCTTTTTCCCTGTAAGCTGGTGTCTGTATATAATAAACTTTCTCCCGTCCTTTTTGGTTGGTAACCTAGTCTGACACATCCCCTTAAATTCCCCTTTTCCATATGTTTGTGTGAATACAGAGTTTCCGCATCCAGTTAACAAGCCCCTCATATGACACAAGGTCTCCTCAAGCTGTGACACCTCTCTAATCATTGCACATTAGTCTCTTCACAAGTTTTCATACACCCACACAAAACAATATACTGTGTACTGATGCCTGCATGCAGGGCCTTTGACACATATCATGATGCAGTATGGCTCTTATTTTCCTTGCTTTGGATTTGATTGCTTTTAAAGAGCATTTTTCAGGCGACACTTCTTGTTTTTCAAGATTTAAAATATGGGTGAATTTAGTGCTCAAAAACTGGGCTCTAGTTTCAGCCAGGCATATTGTGGGCAAAAGCCAGGAAAGCTTCCCACGCACCTCTGTATAACAGAGCAGTAACACTCCTGCTATCCATGTCCTGGGTCTCTCTTGAGCAGATGCTGCCAATTGTATTGAATTGTACCCAACTCTGTGTTGTTGGATTTTTTTTTCAATGTGGCCAAATGGGAAGTAGGACAAGGCTGCCAAACTCATTTTTATTTGTAACCTAAATAAGGATTTGAACCTAAGTCTCTGGAGATGCAAAAGCTATTGTAGTGACCTATGGTGCTATCTAGCCTCAATAGCTTTGTAGTTAACATTTGTTGTACAACTGTCTATCAATTACTTTTTGCTTAATTATTGTAGATTATGTGCATTTTTCATTTGCAGCCCAAGTCCAGTGACTTGCTTTGGCAATTGCAGCTTTCCTTACAGTACAAATCAATCTATGCATTTGCAGAAGAGAGTGAAAAGGCAGACTGATAGCTGTCCATCAAAGATGAAGCCCATAAATTATCCTTTACAGTGAACGTATAATACAAGATAGTCTTTTCAAGGGCTCTGAGATGAATAATGTCTGAGAGGATTCTATTTTTAATAGGCTACATTCATGTGTCTTTGTGAAAAGCTTTGTGAAATCATGAAAAGTCAAAAGAGAAATCATTCCCTAGCTTATATTTGTTAAAAGTATGATAACTGATAGCTCAAATACTAGGGTACCACCATTGTAAACCTCAATGCTTTGGACCATGGCTGTATAACATTGTGGTTGGTTTGTTTTGGTTTTTAATGATGGCCATCAGTTGAAATCAAACTGTCTACAATATTCTGTTTTGTGTCAACTGGTACATTTCAGAACCTGAACAGCAATATGATTGGTAGCGACCATTAAGCCATTTCTTGTGCTTTGACACAATTTCCCAAAGTGTTCCCTATTAAACAAGATCAAATGGTTGTTTTCCAGTATTTTGAAATGAAGCAACAGCATGTGTAACATGTTGTGTATCTCTTTGGCAGCACATCTAATGTTTTAGCTGTTATTAACTACATACCTGTGGATCTGCAAGCAGCCCCTAAAGACATGCATTCAGGGCAGAGGTGAAGAACCCCGGCTTTCTAGTCCTGGCTTCACCACTGATTTCTTCTATGCCCTTGGGCTAGTCCCTTAACCTCAGTTTATTGAAAATAAAAATCTAGCTTGTTGGAAAAGTAGCAGTAAAATGGAGGTTTGTATGGTGATGGTGAGATGATCCTGTTTAATTGAGAACACACTTGACATTAAAACTGAAAGACTTTGAATTGTTGTCTGTTTTGTTTTCTGTGAACCCACAGACAGGTGCACCTCCCCTGGGTTTTATCACCTGAAGAATTTAAATAGCAAGAGTGTGAGTTCATCACAGAAATCAATCCGCACTGTCATGGGAAATCTCTGCATTTGCTGGTACCTCATTGTTTACATATCTCCCTTTCTTCCGAGAAATTGTAAATTGTACATTTTATATCATGCTACTTTACATAATATAGACATTGAAGCAATGTGAAATGATTTTTCAGCATACAATGCAATTTATTTGTATGTAATTTCCTTCACATTAAATATCATAAAAGGCTTTGCATAAAGTGTTAATCTTAAGTTAGATAGAAAGGGCATGTTAAATGGAATGGATTCTGGTGAATAGCATTGCTCTGGGTTTACACCGGTGTAACTGAGGTCTGACTTGATTTAATGAAGTTACATCAAGGATGAATTTGGCCCCAGACCTCAGAGGGAGGGAGTTGTAAATAATAAACTAAAAGAAATGGCTTAGAGAAAAAGGCAAAACAAGAGAATGGTGGAAAAATTAGATTTTTGCTTGAGGCACACAATAAGGAAAGTTGCACTGAGATTATTAAGTAGAATGAGGAGAGAGAGAGAGAAAAAATCTCTGAACAGAAGAAACAAATAGTCATTACTGCTGGGAAATGGGTAACCTCAGCACTGTGAAAAGGCCAAGGGCCATATTAAAAGTACAAGTGAGGGAATAATTGATTTTTCAGTTTGCTGGCCAAATGGAAAAAAAAATCTGAAAAAAAAAGGTTTGTTTCAACCTGAAATACTTTTTTTTTGTTTTTTTTCCTCACAAAAAGGACAAACAAGCATCATTCAGGTCAAAGAAAACATTTCAAGTGTCAAACTGAATTGACGTTGTCTAAACAAAATTTCATTTTTAACCAATCGTTTTGAAGTGTCAATTATTAAAAAAAGTTAAAAAATTTAAAATATTGCAGGTTGCGTTTTTTTGAGGGGTAGCTAAAATATTTATTGAATTTGACCTGAATTTGCAAATATTTTCAGTTTCCAGAAAAACAAGCAAACATTTTTTTTAAGAATAGTCAATTTCCCAACAATATTTTAGCTAACTCTAAATAAAAGTGATCAAGGAGGAAAAGTTTGACGAGGTGGTCATAGGGCTAAGAGGATAATACAATAGTCAGAACTTTTCTAATGAAAGGGAGGTTGTAGATAGGGTAGCATTTAGAAAGTGAAAAAGATACATAGGAAGATTTGGTTTTTTTCCCAACGGAAAGGGAAACATTTGGGAGAAATAAAGTGGTGGTTGAGGGTTGGATCTAAGTGGCAAAGTCAGAACTGGTGAAAAGTTACTTTCCTCATTGATTAAATGAGACTGATCGCATTGTGATAGAAGCTGATTATAGTCAGTGGCATGGGGATGGGTGTCTTACTATTGGTAGATAAAGGAAATATGAGGCACCTGGTGCTCAGGTCAGTAATGGTGTAATGTATTTGTTGCTGTTTAGCAACAAGACTATAGCAAACTTCACACAATGGTCAATGGGGAGTGGGGTAATGGTCAATTTTGGGGAGTGGGGTAAGGAGTCATCAGCAACCTGGGCAATGATACACCGGAGAGATTGAGTGAGTTGTGCATTCCACATGGTTAATGGACAGTAAGCTCTGGCATATGGCCCCAGTTCAGCCAAGAATTTAAGCACATGCTTAACTTTAAATATCCCTGTTCAGCAAAATACTTAAGTATATGATTACCTTTAACTATGCATTTAATTCCCATTTGATTTCAATAGAACTTAAGCAGGTACTGAAGTTCTTTGCTGAATCAGGACCTGAATCGCTGGAGCTCCTGAAACTTTTAGCTGGAACCGGGTTGAGTAAAAGCTAGCTTGAGGGCTATCACAGCATATTTAATAGATGTGAGGGACCATCAAGGCAAAAAAGAAGTACTAACTCTAATATAAAGCCCAAAGCTGCCTTGAGACTAGACAGTGACCAGAATGATGGGAGTAATTGCTAATGCTTAAATCAAGGGTATGGGGTGGAGGTGGGAATAGGAGCACAGCCTCTGGCACACTTGCAGCACCTAGGTTTTCCAGCCTATCAAGAGTGACTATTAGACTGTGAGACTGCAAGAGTATCCAGGAGGAAAGGGGGTTACAGGGAAGATGGACAGAGGTGTCATCTGTGAACTTCCCAGTGTGATACAATGCATTAGAAATATTAAAAAGAACCTCTCCTTTTAACTGAATAGCACTCCCTTGTGATCACTGAAGCCTGTAATTCAGTTCTACAATGTGTCAGCTACTTATTATTCCAGCCTACCAGATTATAAAACAGGCAATCTTAATGCTTCTCCAGTCTATGCTAGTTTATCAATTATTTTCAAAAATTAGCCCAGACAAAAATACAGCACCTCATAAGCAAACAAAGCTTTTTAGGAGAGGGTCATGATAGATAAAAATGATGATGCACACTGTAGTGTCATAATCAAAGTATAATTGTCTCATTCATTAAGATCAATATTCTGTTATATATTGGGTCCGAGAGTGATTATGACTCAAATGCCTGTTAAAATGTGGGAATTTATCTTCTGGCTCACAATTTGCAGCCACGCAAAGCATTTGGTGAAGGTTAAAAAGTTCAATTGCTGCTTTAAAATGTATTTGAACTTTAGGCATAAATAATCATTGATCTGCTCTTCAGCTAACCAATTCTCAAATTCCAGTGTGGTGTGGGTTGTTGGGCTGTTTCCCCCCTGCCCCAGCACTCTAATTACTTTTCCAGCATGGGTAAATCTATTTGCTCTCTTCCATATGCAGTGACATAACATTGTACATAATGCTGCCTCACACAAAGGTGCTCCAAGTTACCAGCACTGCTATAATTTACTGAACATCCATTGTTCTGTCTGTGATATGCGTCTCTTGTATTGGGGCCGTTACAACCCACCTCTTACATGAACAGTAAATCATGCTGCATTATTTTGTGTGACATAGAACCACACTGAAGATTTAACACTCCACTTATTTTGATGCAAAACTGAGATACTGGATATCAAAAAAGTTAAAACACAGATAAGCAACATAGTTGTCGAAATGGGAATTGAATCATTAGCCAACTCATTCAGCATTACATACATAATTTGATGAGCACATGTAACTGCAAACACCTAAAAATTATTTTTTCACAAAATCTTCTGACAGTGATCAAGCTAATTTTCATAAATTCCTTGCCAAATGTGAAAAGCTTGTAACTCTGTATGTTCAGGAGTAATTATATCAAGATTCAAGCAATTTGCTGTAGGCCCTCAACTCAGATCATCCTTCATATGTCTTGTTGCTAGATCTGTCTTTAAATTTGATATAATGAGCTCAGCAGCACTATTAATAATACAGCAAATCATGGGAGAATATGGTTTCATTTCATCAGTATTATATGCACAATCATGAAGCTTTTTGCTTATCTAAAGTAGGTGACTGCTCGAAGCTTTATATCTTTTAATCATGGAAACCAAATATTAGGACACAGGAGTTACCAAAAAGTAAAATACATTTGCTCATTTTCAGTAACAGCTATGGGTTTAAAACATAAACTTTAACAGATTATTTGGAAATGGCATCATTTATATCAAATATTATTAGGGTCCTTTCTCTGTCTCAAGAGATTATTTTATTTAAACAGTGTAATTCCTGGTCTTAATAAATGTAGTGGATGAAAATTGATCCCCTCTAAATTATTCAGTTTCTGCATTTTTGAGTCACAATTGAAAGATTACAGTGACTGATTAAATATGGGACAGCAGCACACAGTGATTGTGACTTGTGTCAGCCTAGTGTGAAAGTTATAAGTTAGTTAAATACATCTTGCAGGAGATGGAGTGAAGTACTTTGGAATTAGTGTGACAAGTATATTTGCTTCACTTCAATTAAAATGAGATGGCCCCTTCATTGTGGGTATTAAGAGTTCAGGGACTGAGATCATTGCCTCTATAGTGTAATGTGTCCCCTATCAGTCACAAGCACAGGGAGGTGAAGGAGTTTAAAGTTCATGCTTTTGCTTTTCTGGAAGATCAAGAGGGAGAACACTGGTAGGTCAGATCACCCTTGCCTGTGGAAAAATGCCTGGAAGAGGAAGTAAAGCCCAGGGAAGGTTCTCACAGCGAGATTTCCCACAATCAAATCTCCCTTCCCATCTTCCCTCCACTGCAGAGTGAACAGAGTGTTCAGTCCCTAGGATCTTGGATCTCAGAAGGCACAGAGCCATTTGTACAGAGGCCCTCGGCCTCCATCCAGTTGCTGAGTACCGGGCCTTCCTCCCCTTTAGCTTTCTGGCTGTGTGGCTCCATTAGAGCTGTGCTGACATTGATGCCTCTGCCCACAGCCTTCCCCAGAACCTCTTTTGAAGGAGAGGGTTCCACAATGGGGAGGAGTCTCCATGCAGAAGGTAAAGCAGCTTCAGGCTGAGTTAGCTTTCTGGCATGGTGGAGGGGACAGTATATAGAACCCCACCATTACTGTCCCATGAGCATATCCCAGATCTATGAGGCTCCCTCTGCAGGATGGGGAGGCAGAGTGTGCATGATGGAAAGCTGACATCCCCCTACAGTGCAGCCAGGAGCAGATCCACATAGAACAGGTGTCCTCTGTACCCAGATCTAAGAGACACATTCTATCTCTGTTTATCCACTGTATTGTTCATTATATTTTGAAGGAATTGTCATTAAGAAGTCAGGTCTTGCCAAGAGCCAGTATCTGAGATACCACTTCTAAGTGCCTAAGTCTCTTTTCAAAATGGGACTTAAGCTCCTAAATCACGGAGTCACTTTTGAAAATTGTACTGAATGTGTCTTAGAAGTTCCATTTTCCTGCATATTTCTGGAAGGCCATAGAACCTTAATAAAGCCAAACTATTTCCAAGACTTCTTCATATAGTTGAACAGATGTTACTAAAAAAAAGCCTTTAGGCCCAAGAGAGAAATTTACAAGTGCAGCAGTGGGCTAATAAGGGTTGTATCTTGTACAGGTTTCTACTGTCTCCATGTTTTCAGTGCCCCCACGCAGAAGACTCAGGGTGATCTTACTGAAAGTTAAAAAAGCCTCAAGCTGAGAAAAGTCACCTCCTCTCCCAAAGCCTAGGAATTTTTTCTTCTTTCTTTTGGCTCTTTGAAATCTCTCATTTTTATTTTTGATGTAACAGTATGAAACGGTGAAGCTAATCATTGATTAGCTTGGCTTGACTCCTGGAGAGAGAAGTGTATTTCACTAATTGTGTTGTTCTGGGGCCATGCATTGACCTACCAGTCATTTTTTAGTGCCAGGCAAAGTGAAGCACCTGAGTAAGTAATGTGGGTAATTTAAAAGCACGAGTACCAAGAAGCTGTGTTTAAACTGCTGTGCTCTGTGTTTGCTGAAAAGCACAGCTGAGCAATTATTTTAAAGAGTATTTGTTTTTAACTTTCCTAAAAATGTTTTTTAAAGACTCCGTTGGGGGCCACCTGTTGCGGGCGATCATTACACACTGAGCTGCTCTGATTTGTAGCTGAGGCTTATAAACCAAGCCATTTGTTTGAAGTTTTCCATACTACTGTACTTGGAGTGGGGAGGAAGGGGATCCACAGACATTCAGCAACAAAATATTTAAGACATAGGCATCCAGGAAGCATGTTTCTAGTCTTGGTATGTGACAATTTCCTAAGCATACTCAATCTCTTTCTACTCTGCCTTGCTATTACTTAGACCAGTGGTTCTCAAACTAGGGCCGCGGTTTGTTCAGGGAAAGCCCCTGGAGGGCCGGGCCAGTTTGTTTACCTGCCGTATCCACAGGTTCAGCCAATCGCGGCTCCCACTGGCCGCGGTTCGCTGCTCCAAGCTAATGGGGGCTGCAGGAAGCGGTGCGGGCTGCGGGACGTGCTGGCCGCCCTTCATGCAGCCCCCATTGGCCTGGAGCGGCGAACCATGGCCAGTGGATCCGCGATCAGCCGAACCTGCGGATGCGGCAGGTAAACAAACCAGCCCGGCCCACCAGGGGCTTTCCCTGAACAAGCGGCAGCCCTAGTTTGAGAACCACTGATATAGAGAACTCAAAATCTAAAAGAACTATAGAGAAGGCCAATGTTGTGGCTTACATGTAACATATAATTCTGCTAAGGACTTAGAGTGCAATTCTTGAGTCCATTCTTTTACTTCATTGCCTGGCATGAGGTAGGAGATGGAGCATTATGGAAGTGATTCCCTTAAAGGCAGTGGAAAAGTCTACATCTACACATGGAGCGGAGGGTGTGATTCCCAGTGTAAGCAGAGTCAGGATGAGCTCTACCCTGACATCTGGTGGTGAATTGTGGCGAGTGTGGAAAAAAACTTCTGGAGCTGAGCTTGTTTGCATAGGCACACCTACCCCGCCTAGCATGAGCCCACAGCAGCCCAAAATGGTCACTTTGGCTGCTGTGGGATCCCCAGTTTCTCTGTTATTGGGGCAGGAGGAATAAAGTGTTGTTACCCTGATTATGTGAATCAAGGACAATGAAACTGTTTAATGACAGAAGGTCTCACCATCAACTAAGTAGCACTCATTAGACAAGGGACATGGGTTCCAAAACCCAGTAAATTGAGAGATGCTGGGGACAGGTATTTGTACCTGGTAGGACGGGTGCTGTTTGAGGGTCTGGAACACCAATTGCACCATCTCCTCTCTCCACTGTTAAATAGCAGAGCTAATTTTGATTCTATTAAGAGTCTAGTTACAGACTGCTGTGCTGAATTCACTTTTGGCCAATGGTGCACAAGCACTGGGGTTCCCCTACTACAAGCTGAAATCACTAAAGAGCTGCAGAACCCCACAGAGAGGTGGAGCAGTTGGCCTTGGACCACGTAAGGTGCCCCTGAACACCCTGCATGCCCTTTCACCCAGGCTGGGGGGGGGGGGGTAAAACTCTGCAGATAAACTTTTGAACTCTGGGGCTCCACTGATCAGGGACAGAGACTTTTGGGTTGTTGGACTTTTGGGTGATTTGGGGGTTGTTGGACTTAAGACCCTGAGGGGAAAAGGATACTGCCAAACTTACTTGGGGGTGGGTCTTTTGCTCATGGTTTGTGTTATGAATCCTGTTTGTGGTGTTTTCCCAACATAATGCCACATTGTTTCCCTCCTTTATTAAAAGGATTTTGCCACACTCAGACTCCATGCTTGCAAGAGGGGAAGTATTTCCTCTTAGAGGGGTGGTATGAAATTGTCCCAGGTCACTGGGTGGGGGCTTGAGAGGCTTTTGCATTGTGTTATTGAAATGGAACCCCTAGATACTGAACCTGGCCCTTGTTGCTGCCAACTCAGATGGGCAGAAGGGTTACACCAGCTTGAGTAGACATACTCACGCTACCTCTCATCAAGCTCTCAGTTAAAAGTAGTAGTATACGTCTGATAGCACGGGCAGCAGTGAGTGATGGTATGGACTAGCTGCCCCAAATATGTACCCACAAGGTCTGGGCAGGTTGGTATGTGACTAGCCCATTCCACCACTTGCCGTTGCCCTGGCTACCATGGCCACACTACTATTTTTGGCGCACTAGCTCTGTGAGTGCTAGCATGAGTATGTCTATTCAAGCTGGGAATCACACCCGTAGCTCCAAGTGTGGACGTAGCCATACTGTTCTTGTGGTTGCCTGTTGTCAAGGTTCCTTCCCCACTCTGAACTTTAGGGTACAGATGTGGGGGACCTGCATGAGAAGCTCTAAGCTCAATTAAAAGCTTAGATCTGGTCTGTCTGCCACACTCCCAAGCACTAATTTCCTTCCCTGGGTAGCCTTGAGAGACTTCACCAATTTTCTGGTGAACACAGATCCAAACCCCTTGGATTTTAAAACAAGGAGAAATTAACCATCCCCCCTCCTTTCTCCCACCAACTCCTGGTGGATCCAGATCCAACCCCCTTGGATCTAAAAAACAAGGAAAAATTAATCAGGTATAAAAAAAGGCTTTTAATTAAAGAAAAGAAAGGTAAAATCTCTCTGGGAGAGATTAACATACCAGCTACTCTCACAGACAACAGATTCCAAACACAGAGGATGTTCCCTAGGGCAAAAACTTAGTTACACAAAAAATACCCAAATACCCAATTTGATTATTCCTCTAATTGCACAAGACAAGTTACAAAGAAATAAACATAAACCTATTTATTTTCTTCACTAATACTCACTACTTAATAAGAGGCTGAATTCTGGCGCTTTCCCACTCCGGTCAAAAGTGAAACTGACCCAGACAAACGGAACTTCCCTTCTTCCTTTTGAACCACCTTGTCCTCCCATTGGTTCCTTTGGTCAGGTGTCAGCTAGGCTAGGTGAACTTTTTAACCCTTTACAGGTAAAAGAGGCATTAACCCTTAACTATCTGTTTATGACACGCCCCCCAAATTTCAGACAGTTTTGGACCTCACTGGCTGTGATTTCTTTCTAAACTTTAGAATAAACAGATTAATAAAACACATGCACCTTTACATATACTACTACTTAGGTAAAACTACAAGATTTTTCACATTTTAAGAATGATGTCCAGTTAATTCTGGGAAACTTTCATGGGAGAGTGCATTAGCCCTTGATCTGCTGTCGCTGCAGACGCCCGAGGGTCGTGGAGAGGTTTACCTCTTCCACGCCACCGTTACTTTTTCCTTTGTAGTAGACACCTTCATGCCACTCCACGTCCTTTGTTCCCTGGGCTGTAAACTGGGAAACCTTTAACTCTCTGGAATAAAAGGGTTTAAGAGAATGAACATGGTATATCTTAGGGAGGTTACCATAGGGGAGGCTATGAGATAGTTAACAGCTCCTAAGCGCTCCTGGACCGTGAATGGTCCTTTCCATGACGCTTCCATTTTATGGGCCTGGAGTACCTTTAAGACCATGACTTGGTCTCCTACTTTGAAAGACCGTTTTCTGGAATGTTTATTATGCCAGGCCTTTTGCTCTTCCTGAGCATCCTTTAGGTTTTCTTTAGCAAGGGCTAAAGAATGTTGGAGGGTGCTTTGTAGGTTGCTTACAAAGTCTAGAATGTTAGTTTCTGGAGAAGGCGTAAACCCCTCCCATTGCTGCTTCACCAACTGCAATGGCCCCTTAACCTCGCGGCCATACACAAGTTCAAATGGTGAAAACCCTAAACTGGGATGTGGTACAGCCCTGTAGGCAAAAAGCAACTGCTGCAACACTAGGTCCCAATCATTGGAGTGTTCATTTACGAATTTACATATTATGGCCCCCGAAGTTCCATTATACCTCTCCACCAGGCCATTGGTTTGATGGTGGTAAGGGGTTGCAACCAAGTGATTCACCCCATGAGCTTCCCACAGGTTTTTCATGGTCCCTGCCAGGAAATTAGTTCCTGAATTGGTAAGGATGTTGGAGGGCCAACCTACCCTGGCAAAAATGTCTGTTAATGCCTGGCACACACTTTTAGCCCTGGTGTTGCTTAAGGGTACTGCTTCCGGGTAGCAAAATCCATGAAAGTCAATATGTACTGCTTTCCTCTGGGTATCTTAAGAGGCATTAACCCTTAACTATCTGTTTATGACACCTGTATTGGACCATATATATGGGAAGCAATGATTTTCTGGAGAGGTCTTAGTGCCTGGCCTCAGAAAGACCCAATAGCAGACCTTACTGAAACATTTGTGCTAGATCTCAAAGAGAGAATAGCGTCCTCTTGGATAGGAATGCTCTTAGGAGGAGGAAGGGACTTGAAGAGTGAAAGAATAGCTTGTTATGAAGCCAAGAGTTGAATTTCCTCTGCTTCTCGACACCTAAATATTTCTTCTCCAAAGGGCTATATTACGAAATATAAGGAGCAAAAAGAAACCAGACAGCTGTTATCTGGAGAGCTTGTGCATTTTGATGAAAGGCAATGTAATTCTTTTTCAAAACAATGTTTAAAATGTCTTTACATTCAAGTGAAGTCCTCTGTTTGGGTGACAAGGGGTCACAATGTGGTAAATTACAATAGAACATTACAGTATTTGACATAGACCAGGTGTTGCCTGTGCACTATAGGCCCATAGGGCTCTGAACTGGTTAAAGACACTTCTTTCCATGGGGTTGCATTCCCATTATTATTTTATTTGTTTTTTAACAGCTGAAAGTTCAGGGATAGTCAGAAAAATTACTATGTAAAATTACCCGTTTCTTACTCAGCAGCTCTGCTCCTTGTATGTCTGATTCATATCTTCTGACTTGAATGCAATAATGTGTTCAGTCCTGGTTAACCTATCTTACAACATGAATAGCAGAAATAGAGGAGAGATTCAGATCAGGATAATGAAAATCATCAGTGGTATGAACTGACTTCTATTAGGAGAGATTAAAAAGACTGGGGCTGTTTAATTTATGCTCTGATTGCCCTGAAGACCAGTGCGCTTTTGCATTGACCCTTAGAAAGGGTTCAAGGTATACAAACTAATGAATAATACAGAGAAGGCAAAACAGGTACTGCTATTTACCTTTTTATGATACAAGAGTAAGGGTAGATTCAATGATGTTGAAAGGCAACTCATTTAAAATTGCTAAAAGAACATGTATGGAACTCAATGCTACAAAATAAAATTGAGACCAATAGCTCAGTAGATTAAAAAAAAAGGATTAGGTATTTACATGAATAATGAAAACATTTACAGTTATATGAAAGGATACAAACTTTTATGCTTCATGGAATAAATACACCATTAACTAATGTGGATTGGGAAGAATCTACCCCTATGGGCAGGGTTTTCCATAATGGTTCACTACATGGTTTCTTACACCTTTAACTGAGGCATTAGGAGCTGGCCACTGTCAGAGGCAGGATACTGGTGCAGATGGGTTTCTGGCCTGATCCAACATGGGAATTAGAGCTGGTCGGGAATTTGTCAATGAAAATGTATTTTATTGGAAAAAAACAGATTCGTTGAAAGGGTTTCTCAGGCTCAGAATAGAAATTCCTGCTCAAAAACACCACCAAGAGAAAGAAACTGAAACAGACCCCAGACTAGCCAACGGGTTAGGGCACTGATGTGGGAGACTCAGGTTCAAATCCCTCCTCTGCCTAATTCAGAGCAGAGACTTGAACTGGGTCCCTGGTAGCCCCACACAAAGGTTAACTACTGGATTATGCAGCTAGCTGCTCTTGTTGGTGCAATTAATATTGAATTATTTACACACAGTGGAACAGCTCTATAAAGAGTAATTGGGACTGACTCTATAGCTTGGTGGTTAGGGCACTCACCTAGTATGTAACAGACCTAGGTTTAAGTCTCTGCTCTAAATCTGGCAGAGCAGGTTTTGAATCTGACTCTTCCCCTGTGAGTGCCCTAACCCATCCTATTAGCTATTCTGTGGTAGCCCACTCTCTCCACTAAAAACTTCAAATGGTCTAAGTTTTGCAAAAGAGAATTCCTGTTTTCCAGCCTGGTCTAATGAGAATACAGCTGAGGAAGTTGGATCCTGTTCAACGTGGTGCATCATCAGTACAAGTTACAAGTTAAGCTCCAGTTACAGAATTTTTATTTCTATTGATTATAGCAGCAGAACTATAAGAGCTACAACTTGGACTCTCAGATCTGCAGTTGAATTTCCAGGGCTGACAGTTAGAATAATTGTCTTCTGACTTGTAAACTGAACAAATGTGATATGAATCTTTGAGAGAGACTAAATGTAGCACCCCAAGATGTCAGGTTCATTGAGTCATTTTCCTGGTGATTATCGTACTCCCGTTCCTAGATAAAAACCTCAGATTATTTTATTGAGTGAGGAATAACCATGCACAACACAGAGTCTCTTCACTTCACACTAGCAATCATGAGTTATGTACTCATCCTGCTCCTTTCTCGTGAGAATAAAAACACTCTGCTGGCTCTCATGTAGATTATCCCTTTCTCTATCACTGTACTCATACATAGACATGTGTATATATTCTATTGGTAATGGTGAGATCTGTCACAACAGTAAATTACAATTTCAAGTATGGAATAAATCCATCTGAAATAATCTATTTTTTCTTAGCTACATATGTGCAGTTGGCGCTTATGTTAAAGGGACCCATGCCTGTTCACAGTGGAAAAAAATAGACTCCCATCATTATAATTGGCCATCAACCACACATATGCATGTGGCATCACTACACTGTCGGTTATTTTGAAATGTAACTGGGACTTGTTGCAATGTTAATCCAGACATTGGCAAATGCTAACTCAGCAATGTTAACTAGTCTAGTTGCTCATGCTGTACTTGTTTTGTGGTGGAGGATTTAAGTCTTCTGGCCAATCTGTTTCCGATTTTGAGCACTAAATTGAATGGAGCGGCCAGTCCCTTTCGAAGATCAACCTTGCATATTTGAAGGAGGAGAAAAGTAGAACATAGTTTAAAAAAATGGTTCCTAATTTAAATCTGCCAGGGGGTGGATCTAATTTCCACTTTGAATAGAATATTGCTCCAGTAATTATCCTACTATTTAAGAACAAGAATAATTAGTATAGTAACCTCAAAGTCTAATAGTACTCACAGCCTGCTGAAGGAATAAACCCTACAATTAGCATTGGGAAAGAATATGAAACTTTTCTTACATAAGTAACTGTTTCAGTGCTTTGCTTTATAAGTAGACTATTATCATTATTTTTCAGGAAGAAAAACTGGGCAGCTTGGAAGGAAAAAGAGTGGTGTTTAATCAGTGAGAAACCTATAGGAGTTTTTTGTTTTTTTAAAGGACCTTTAAAAGTACACTGTTCCCAGGTCACTTTGACATGATCCAACTTAATGGTACATACATCTCTTCAGTCATTTAATAAACCAAGCATAAAAGTTTGAAATAAAATGTATTTTGCGTAGGGTTCTCTACTTCCTTCCTTTTTAGGTGCATAGCTCCCACTGATGTCAAACAGAGTTCTACTCACAAGGGGAGATGAGTTTTTTTCAGCATTATGCAAATGCCTCATACTACATAGAACTCATCTTTGAACCACCTAACAAACAGATGTTTCTCAACAACTAACCGAATCAGATTCATACATCATATGCCGTAGGCAGACATTCCTATATTTTTTCTAGGTTTCCTGAATTCCTAGTTCTTCTCTTTTGAAGATGGAACCCTATGGGCTCAGGGCTAGATCCAAAGCCCATTAATGTCAATTGAAAGACTCCGATTGACTTCAATGGGTATGGAACCAACCCCTCTTCCCTCTAATGGGAGAACATCACAGTTGACATTGGATCACAATTTCTTCCCTCTTTGGGACCAGCAATATGGATAAGCAGTTTTCATTGGCATTGTCTTGTGGTCATCTTGTGTTCAATTTTGACAGGGGTTTCTCAGGATCTGCTTAACCATGTTTCATTTAGAATATTTTTTTTCAAAACTACAAACAGTTTGTTAAATAAACAAGAACTGAAAACTTGAATTTTGCTAGTGAAACATAGTTCCACCATTGGATAAACTTGTAATTGACTTTTTCTAAGAGAGAAAATGAACTAGACAGGGATCTGGATAACTCAGGGGGATGCACATCCTTTCGCATCTGGATCATTGGTTCAAAAGTAATGACCAAATTATATCATTACCAGCTGAATTCCGTATGGATGTCAAATTAGTTATAACTCTCAAGTCATTTTCCGGTGGGTAGATTAACAAAAAATACCATCACAATTGGTGAGAGGTTTGGTATAATTAGAATTATTAGCATAGAGGTTGAATACCTCTATACCAACATTTTGATGCCTCACAACCACCCGATTTCTTTTTGTGACCCCACCAGGGGGTTCACAACCCACCAGTTGAGAAACATTGTTCTAGGTCATCAGTCTGGTACCTATTATGAGAGCTAAGCTGAATTTTAAAAATGAAAGTATACCCCTTAAATACAGAATAAATGTTCTCACACTGGGAGCAAACACACATTTTAAATTTAAACTTCCAGTTAGTAGGGACTTTTTATTGAGGTAAATCTATAATGTAACTGAGACATTCTTGGACAGTTGTTCAAATCTCCAGCAAAATGGCACCCATAAGGACATAGTCTATATATTCTGTTGTTCTAATGTCATGTTATAGTGTGTGTATTTTTAAACAATGGTGCCCTGTTGTGTCTGAGATATGGAAAGGAAGAGACCAATTAAGTATGAAGTTAGCTTACATATTGAATGCAGTGTCTGCTCATCTTTAGGCATTTCAGCAAATCCTCCTAGAAAGGTATGAGCTCTACTCTGTAGGGCAATCACAGAACTCTTTAATGTTCATTAAGATACAAGGTGTTCTCATTGTATTCAGCAAAATCTCACTGCATGTTAACGAGTACCACCATATCCAATGGAGAAAAACTCCTAGGCCCAGGTAGGAAAGAGATGTACTTTTGTACAGAGCATACTGTGTGTGAAATTAAAACAAGGGAGAGGTGTTGGAAGCTAGATTTTCAAAGGCTGGATTTGTAAATTATAATTAGAGTGGGCCCACCTGTTCACACATGAAGCAGAATTTGTAAATTTGAAGTTGACGTTCACTCAGCTTCTGGAGTCAGGTGAGAACATGAGAATCTCAGCCTTCATTTTTCTTCAAAATAAAAGTTTCTAGCAGAGAAAGCCTTGAAAACATGCACCCCAAAGGCTCCAAGATAGAAAGCAAATAAAAAGAATCCAAAGATTAATATTTTAAAAAAAATATTTTTAAGCCATTTTTAGGGTCTGATGCATGATTTTTGAATGCTTGGCTTGCCATTACTGTGATCGACCCTATAGATTTGACAAAGAATTCATGAAGGGCATGTATCTTTCAAAATCTGGGGTTCCTTGAAGACTGTCATACTTGACTGAATTTCTGAGCAGAAGGTGAAGGAAATCTATAAAACACTGATTCATATTCACCAAGATACTGTGTTTCTTATGTTTGACAGTATTCTTTTCTCTTTTTAATAAAGCCTTATATTTCTAACAATACAAAGCACATCCCTGAATATGGAATTCCAGATGCACTTGTCTTGACAATATGCCAGTTGGTGCACCAGATTTTGTATTAGTTAAATACTCAGGGCTAGACTGTAATTGGCCCTTGGGCAGATGTGCAGAGGATAATTGGGTTTAAGTTTCACTGCCCTACTCAAGAGCCAAGGCCAGTCTAAATTCTTGCGCACAGAGGAGCACAGGATCTGCTCCCTCTGCACTCACTATGCTTAAGCAGGTGGGGAGGGGCAAGTAGGAGGTGCAGTGATGGTCCCATCCCTCTCCATATTAGGCCAGACGTAGTGTGTGAGGGAGGCTGTACCATCCTAAATGTTGGATACAGCCTATACATTTAGGAGCTTGCGGAAGTCTGTGCTTATCTGGGAGGTCAAATCATATTTAGCTAGAACCTTTGTGGAAATTTCTTCATACAACCATCACTAAATACTGTACAAAGCTGATGTCTATCCAAGGTCATAATGTACTGTTGTCACACTGCTAAATCATAAATACACTTACAGGGAAACCCTTTTCCTGTGTGGAGGTCGACGGACAAAAAAGTAAAATTATTTAATAAAGATAATATCTATTCGTCTATTGTATCCTCCAGTGCAGATCTTTGAGAAGTATTTATGTATTTAAAATTAATTGTTTATATCACCACATTGTACCAGTCTATGTTTATGGTTGATTTAGTAGATTTATTTAAAAATAAAAGTAGGAGCATTATTTAGAAATAACTATCCTTTACCGTTCTGGTCATTATGTTACCTCCAAAACAGGAGTTCACATACTGGGGCAAACTATTGGTTCAAGAACATTATTAATTATTAATATTATTATTATTGATTCTAGAGGCCCCATCTAAGATCAGGACCCCCACTGTGCTTCTGCACAGTACAAACTCATACTAAGAGATAATACATACCCCAAAGAGCTTGCAGTCTAAATAAACAAGACAGGCAAAGAGTGGGAGAAAGTCCCGGTTCCTGCATTCAGCAATAGACAATGAGGAGATAATTCATAAGAAGACTGCACCTACCTAATTATACATTGCAATATCAAGAAGGGTTGGAAGGAAGGGGCAGAGGTGGGAGAGGATTCCTTCCTGACCCTTGCAAGTAATTAACCCTGAAATTTGAAAATGTATATCCTTTATAATTGTAGGCTGTAATTCCAAATGATCATGTACATATAGATTTTTATTGCAATGATTAGGGCAAATTTTCTTGGAGAACACTACCTGCTGTAATTACATTTCACTTAAGCTCCTTGGATCCTCATCATACTGAAAACCAAAGACATTTAAGGTTGATGAATTTTGCATAATTTCTCCCATACAAAGAATTTTCACTTGTCAAAGAATAAACTGATCCTTCATGCCATAATATATTGTTTTTTCCCTTGCATACAGATAGCTGAGCTTTCATTCATTTTAACTCTAATACTGTACATAACCATAGTGTGATGTGGTAAATATCCCTCCTATATTAAAATGGATTTTGCAGTTTGTGTTAATTAAGGTTCATATTGCTAAATCTTACAACCCTAGGTCCAGCAATAGACTAACTATTCAAACCTTGTACTAATTGCTGGGACCTGTTAAGCCTCAAGCTTATTGCAAAGCCTATTTTAAATACTTTTACATCTTATTTTCCCCACTTGCATTATAACTTAAATTTTTTTTATTACCGCTTCCTTAAGAATCTTAAGTTTTCCTAACATAGATTATAGTTTGATTCTAGGTATAGACCTCTCACAACCATGTCTGGGGTCAACGATCAACATACATAATCAACAGTTTTGAGTTTGTACAGGCTTCTGGAAGACAAGAATTAAAGGGAAGTATGATGCTAGTAGACTTGCCATAGATGGCCTCCCCAATGGAAAGACCCCCGTAAAAGACTGCATACCATCCAAGGTCATAAAATGCAGAAAACCTATTCTACTGCAACATCTTCATGAGTTGCTCTGCCTGTGCTAGAAAGAAGGTGAAGTACCACAAGAAATGAGAGACTCCATCATCATCACTCTCTAGAAAAACAAGGGAGACAGGAGCAACTATACCAACTATTGTGGCATTTCCCGTCTTAGTATTATGGGAAAAACCTTTGCCTGAATTGTCCTGAACAGACTTCAGAACCTTGCAGACAGAATCTATCCTGAATCACAGTGCGGCTTCAGAGCTGAAACATCTACTATCAACACGATTTTCTTGCTGAGACAACTACAGGAGAAATGCAGAAAACAAAAAAAGCCCCTCTACATAGCCTTCATCGATCTCACAAAGGCTTTTGACTTTGTAAGTAGAAGTGGACTATTCGCACTTCTAGAAAAGCTTGGATGTTCCTCCAAGCTCTTAAGCGTGATTCGATCCTTCCATGAAAACATGTATGGTACAGTCCAATATGATGGCTCAGTGTCTGAGTCTTTCTAGATTTGCAGTGGAGTTAAGCAAGGTTATGTACTTGCCCCAACTCTGTTTGGGATTTTCTCCCTGCTACTGAAACGAACATTTGGTTCCTCGACTGCGAGAGTCTACTTGTACACAAGATCTGATGGAAAGCTGTTCAATCTTGCAAGACTCAGATCTAAAACCAAGACTTGGGAGCCCTTATCCAACACCTTCTCTTTGCCGATAATGTAACAGTGACAATCCACACAGAAGCTCATCATCAAAGCCTAATGGACAGTTTTTCCAAAACTTGCCAAGACTTCGGGCTTACTATTAGCCTAAAAAGAAGAACATAATGTGCCAAGGAGTTGAGGAAGCACCCTACATCAAGATCAACAATTACAAACTTGAAGTGGTGAACAAGTTCAAATACCTGGGGTCCACTATTGCAGTCAACCTTTCACGTGAAACAGAACTCAACATTCACATTGGAAAAGCTGCTACAACAGTGTCTAAACTGAACAAGAGGATATGGCAAAACAACAAACTGACAGAACACAAAAATCTGTGTGTATTGTGCGTGTGTTATCAGCACAGTTTTGTATGGTAGCGAGACATGGACCTTATACTCTCATCAGGAACTTTCATATGCATTACCTTTGTCAAATCTTTGGAATCTCCTGGAGGGACAAAATACAGAGGGGCTCAAACAGGCCAGCATACCTAGCATGCAAACACTCCTCAAACAGAGATGCCCCACTGGCTTGGGCATGTATGCCGAATGAATGATGGGTGCATCCCAAAGGACATCCTCTATGGCAAATTGGCATCTGGAAAAAGACCCAAAGGATGTCCAAAATTGCGTTTCAAGGATGTGTGCAAGCAAGACCTCAAAGAAATGGACATGGATATGGACAAATGGGAAGATCAGACTCAAGACTGCAGCGTTTGGAAACAAAAGCTTAACAGAGATCTGCAGGGTTCCAAGAAGAAGCCGTCCAGCTTAGCAGAGGAGAAAAGAGCTCACAGAAGGCAGAGCCCAAAAGGTCAAAACATCACCTTTAAATGTGACAGATGGAGCAGAGATTGTCTCTCTCAAGTGGGTCTCTTCAGCCATGTTCACGGCTGCCATAAAACCAATGGAGTAAATTCTTTATCTCTCAGGGTCACATACCTATGGTCTGTCGAGACTGAAGGATGCCTACTACCTACCTACCCTATACTATACAGATTTCATGGGGAGACCAGTGTTACTGAAACTGGGGGGCCTGACCCAAAAGGGAGTTGCAGGAGGTCACAAAATTATTTTAGGGGTTCACAGTATTGCCATCCTTTTTTCTGTGCTGACTTCCGAGCTGAGTAGCTGGAAAGTTGTCAGGCGCCCAGCTTTTAAGACAGTGCCCTGCCAGCAGCAGCGCAGAAGTAAGAGTGGCAATACCATACCATGCCATCCTTCCTTCTGCGCTACTGCCTTCAGAGCTGGGCGGGTGGAGAGTGGTGGCTGCTGACTGAGGGCCCAGCTCTGCAGGCAGTGGAGCAGAAGTAAGAGTGGCAATACCATATGTCATCCTTAATTCTGTGCTGCTGCTCCTGGTGGCTCTGCCTTCAGAGCTGGGCTCCTGGCCAGCAGCTGCCCCTCTCCAGATGCCCAGCTCTGAAAGCAGCACCATCGCCAGCAGCAGTGCAGAAGTAGGGGTAGCAGTACCGCAACCCCCACTACAATAACCTTGTGACCCCCCCCCCCCGCACACACACAACTCCTTTTTGGGTCAGAATCCCTATAATTATAACACTGGGAAATTTCAGATTTAAAAAAGCTGAAATCATGAAATTTACAATTTTTAAAATCCTATGACCATGAAATTGACCAAAATGGACAGTGAATTTGGGAAGGCCCTACCTATACCTCCCCACACACACACACACATACTCTGCACTAGAGGGCCCACAGTCTCCTGCCACAGAGGTAGGTGGTGTTGACCTGCAAGAAGGAGCTGAGCACATTCATTCACCAGTCCTGCCCTGACTACAAATGAAAGGTGACGTCCCCATTTCTGCCTTCCCTTGCTCACCTCTTTAGAGTCCCCGTGGGTAGATATTTAGTGATAATGCACCCCCCTCCTTGAAATTCCTGATCATCTTTTTAATCCCAGGGAGAAGAGCATTATTTAAATGACTTGAGTTCTAATGGACAATTCTTATGGAATCTTTTTTGTTTTTTTTTAAAGAAAGTATTACTTTCATTTACCTCAGACTCAGGGAGATCTCCATTGATCTTTAAGCTAAATAAATACCTTACAATCATCATTTATGCCTCTGCATAGCTGGCATAACAGCTGAGGACAGAAAACTAGTTAAGTACAGATCTAATTAAAATATATAAATTTGCTGTGTAGGGGATGGATGCGCTTGTGCTGTCTCTTCATAGCCTTTGCCCCTGGAGCCGTGTGCAACCCCATGTGCGCTCAGGTTTCAATGAATTACAGTGCTGCCTTAAAAAGATGTGCTATCGAAAGAACTGGAGCACCTAATATAGAAAGACACTAGTTTCTAATTGCCTGTAAATTTTAAAATGGGGGAATATAAAAGGGAAGCCTGTCCAGGAGATCTGGGACTAGCCAGCCTTATTCAACCAGCCCTGTCTGTGCCATAATTAGCTGCCTCCTAGGCGAAGGGGTGTCAGGTGACAGCCTGGAGTACCTGGGCTTCATAAAAAGCCTAAGAAAACTCAGCTGGGATGAGGGGGGACATCAGAGGGAGAAGTGAGGCTCCTTTGGCAAGCACTGAAGTAGGGTCTGGAAGGACCCCAGGGAAGCAACCTGGAAATCTGGGCTCTATCCTGGAGCAGAGAGATTAAAATAACCGAAAAGACACTGGGAATTGAGCCTGGATGCTGAGCTGAAGAGGAGCCCAAGTGGGGTAGAAGAACCTTTATTTGTTTGGAGTTTGTTTCCCTGAAAGAGGACTGAACTCTGAGAGTGACCAGTCAGAGGGCTGAGCCACACATATCCCTGGGAAAAAAACAGAACACGCTGGTGAAGGGAAATTGAGGCCGGGAGTGTCTGCAGCACTATGAACAGCCAAAAAGGATTGCTACAGAGAAGACACACCCCATGACAGGAACCACCACAGAAAATGCAAGGAGCTTCCTGATCTTCAGCCTGCACACTATTCCAAACATGTCGGATAGAATTTTCAAGTTGCCTATGGAATATGGATGTCCAGTTCCTATTAACTTTATCTAATTCATAAAGATTCCCAGCAACTTCAGCAGATTTTAGAGTTGGGCTTTAATCAACTTTGAAAACCTTAGTCTTAAGGTTAGAATCTCTCTGGCCAACACCCTCCTACACACCCTGCACACACCCCATCTCTTATAGCTGTGTCTGCTTGAGTCCAGAGGCAAATCAGAAAGATTATTTTATTAGCAGATATTAATTCAGCTGCTTGAGTAGGCTAAGAAGCTAAGATGTTCTCTGATAGGAAAGACGTGTTCAGAACTCAACCTACACAAGGATGTTATGTTGCAAATTATTCATTAGAGCAAATTTTTCATTTCTGGCTGATCCAGAGGGTAGGGTGAACACTTATCAGCTCATGAGATCTGGATTTCACAAAGTATTACTACTTATTGAGCAGGACAGCTCGCTGGGGGGCACACGACACTACAGGATATGCCCCTGCTGCCCATTGGATTCTGGATGGAGATTGAAATGTTGGTTATGACCAATGAAACCCTAAATGGCCTGGGAACAGACTGCCTGAAGGATTGTTACTCTCGCCAGGCCATACTGTCATAGTTGTGGTCAGCAGGGGCACCTCACCTGAATTTCCCTTGTTATATGGTAGAGGGGGTATCTGGCAGGGTATTCTCTATGAGGCTCCAGAACTCTGGTACTTGCCTCTCCTCCCAGGTCCAGGATAGCCCAAATATATTGACTTTCCAGGCATGATGCAAAAAATGATTTTTCTGATAGGGTTTCTGGAGAAGGCTAAGAGTGTGCTTTCTAGGTAATGAAGAGTGGGAAGAGCAGGGCAGTCACTGTTGTGGAACTGATTTTAATGCTGGTGAGATGTAACTTATTGCATTTACAATATAGAGCCTTGGAAAGCCATCATTTTAAAAATTTTAAATCTAATTACATAAATACATAAAATAAATTAGCTCTCTCTAATATGTCACATGCACCAAAGCCCTTCCTTTGCTGCTGTCCATCTGCTCTCAGTAAATCTGTGGTGGTGTACTTCTGTTGGTCCCAGGATATGAGAGATGAGGTTTTATCGGATCAACTTCTGTTGGTGAAAGGTACACGCTTTTGAACTACACAGAACTATTCTTCAGGTCTGGGGGAGAAAGCAGAAGAGTTCTGTGTAGCTCGAAAGCTTGTACCTTACAACATTAGAAGTTGGTCAATAAAAGATATTACCTCACCCACCTTCTCTCTTGTAGCCAATTAGTTCATTTTGTCATCCATTTATTATTGTGTTACCATGGACACACGTTGTGCATAGATGCTCATGAGAATAAGGGGCACTAAGAAAACAACCTATGAATAATGGAGGAACTGAACATTCATGGGGTGTGGAAGTAAAAATAAGGAAAGAGGGTTGAAACCCCTATGCATGTGCATAAGGTGTAGGCGTGGTCACGACAACAGGATAAAATAGGTTCTCTGGTTAGGCTAAGGAGGGAGGAAGACCGATGAAAGACTTCATTGGGATGACTCCAGCAGGAACAACCCCTTTCTCAATGACCACCTGTTGAGAGATTCACCTGATTGTATGAAATCTTAGGGTATGTGAGTATGGATATGGCATTGGCCAGTGCATGGACTCTCTCAGGTTGTGTAAATGAGTATGTGAGTGCACTGGGTATGTTTGCACAGCAATAACCATCCATGGCTGGCCCAGGTCAGCTGTCTGGGGCTCACGGGGCTTGGGCTGTAGGTCTATAAAATTGCTGTGTAGATGTTTGGGCTGGGACTGGACCCTGAGCTCTGCCACTCTGCAGCGGGGAGGGGTCCCAGAGCCTGTGCTCCAGCCATAGCCCAAACATCTACACCCCAATTTTTAGCCCTGCAAGCCTAAGTCAGCTGACCCAGGCCAACCGTGGGTGTGCTGCAGTCTTCCATTCCAATGTAGACATACCCTTTGAGTCCTGGGCCTTAGAACTGTTGAATGCCTGTGTCCCCAGATCTGATCAAACCAGCCTTGAAAATGGACTCAAGATGTGCCCCAAAATCCCACTTTATTAAAACTATAAAAAATGGCATAAATCAAGAGAATCAAACACATCCCGTACCATAAAAGAGCTTACTTCCTCTAGCTAGATGTCTGGATTCCTTCTGCACTAGTTGAGTTCCACCTGGAAACACTCTGTTTGGTATCGTGGAGAGGTTTCCCATTATGTCCTGCTTTAAAGGGATCACTTCTTCGCAGACAGAATTGACCCCTATTTTTATCTCTGCAGAATTGCTGAAAAGAGGCAAAATAGAATGGGATAAGAAAAGGAACAGAAGCCTGTTGGCCACCATTTTTACACATCAAGAAAAGAAAGGAGAGGACAGAACCAGTGGTTGCGCAGCGCAGTTGGGGAATGACCTAAAAAGAAAGTAGCAAAGTTCATTGTTATGTCACATGGAATAAGTGGCAATATACAAAGCTAGCTGTACAAAAGCAAAAGTCACAGTTTGTCAACTTGCCTAACCAGTGCCGGAGATGCTTGAGTTTTAGGCATCACAGCCAAGTTTGATTCTCAGGAGGGATTTAAAAGAGGATAAAAGTGGCATTTTTATGAATTTGGACTGGGGGTGGGTGGGTTTCTCATAGGGCGGGCAGCTTGAAAGCTGCCTGGCGAAAAAGTAGGCATCCCTGCAATCAAGGCTGGCATTGGTGGCAAAGTAAAAGCAGGAGATGACAGCTCAATCAGCGAGTGGGTCTGATAGTTAGGGCAGGGTTATATGATGAAGGGCCTTAAAGGCAAATAATTCTATTCAATTGAAGTAATTCAGACTTCAGTTTGAGTATAAAATATATGGAATTGAAATTGGTTTGGTTCTAAGGGTGTGATCCTTTGAGGTGCTGGGCACCTTAATTCCCACTCATGTCAGTGGTAGCTAAGGGTGCTGAATTCTTCCCAGGACCAGGTCTTTACCTTGTTAGAGACTGCTACATACAGTACATTTAATACCCTTCTTAGCAGTGTATTGCCTTCTACCTATCCTACAACCCACTTACTCTTTTTTTTCATCTGTCATGCAGTATTTGGTGAATAAAACATTTTACTATAATAAAAATGATGCTGCTCTGAGTTTATTATCTTTTATTTCTTCCACCAGATCTTTGCATGGTTTCATAACAGGCTTTTCTTACCATTTAATATTCATAAAGTTAAAGTAGTTTTCTGTGCAAATAATTAAACATGCATTTCTGCATTCCCTGGGTCTTCACCTCTCTTCATAAAGAGCTAAACAGGGGAAAAAACATATGGAGGTGGCAGTTATAACAGGATAAAATAATGTTGACCTGTTACCACTTCCACTAGAAATTAGCATTTATTTTTTTTCTCATCTGATGTACTGTCATTACAAGGATGGTGCGTTCTGGTATTTTCATCAATAAACTTCACAATTTAACAGCTAGGTTAAAGGCAATTTTAAAGAAAAATAATATTAATTAAAAAACAGTGACAGCTTTGATCTGGTTTTCTCTTCTTGAAACAAACTGATTTTTAGAGTCTTCTGCATGTAGCCACCCTGTCTTCCAAAATACACAACATATGTGCCAAGGTTGGGGGGTTTGTTTAAAAGTTGACAGTTAATGCGCACAGTTTGTACTATTTTGTTGGATATTTTCACTTCACAGAGTCTTTTGCACAAATGTGGATTCATGCTGCTGCAGCCATGGGATTTACAGATTGCTAAATCTTAAAAGGTTTGCATAAACAGGCATCTTGCTATTGATAAGGCAGACAATATGACCATCTGTCTTTTTTCTGTAGCCAAATGAAAATGACATGAAGTATGGGTCTTGTCATTTGAAAAGTAGTAATTTCCTAGCTCTTGTTAGTATTAATTTAAACTCTTATTTTGCAATGTGCTGCTAAAAGGTGATTACTTTCAGAAAGTGTGGCATATCAGACTTTGATTTAGCTACACCACAAATCGCTGTTGGAGAAAGCAAATGGAGAAGTGTTTGATTCAGCTCTCCAGAGCTTAACCCCCACGCCACCCCACTCCAACATGAAGCTTACATCTTGGAATGTTGATCACAGCACTCCTGGTTCCCTGAAGAATTCAAAATGCCTGTATCACAGCTGTAGAGTTTCCAATATAACAGTGCAAAATCAAGGCATAGGAACCTTAGTGCTTTTTAATAACTAATAAATCAAAAAGTCTGTAGTGTTAGCTTTGCCTCTAACCTTATCTAAAGATAGCTCAACAGTTCAGTGTTTTGAGAGTTCTTTTATGCAGATTCCCAACTGTGTCACTATTAGTAAAGCCTTTAAGTTTCCTCTTTTGAGAGCCAGTCTCTAGGGAAGTCCAGGTTTGGGCTTTATTCTTGGCCTTTTCTCTCTCTCTCTCTCAGCTTTTCCTTTGCACAAGTTCAGAATGTACAGCTAGAAAAGATATTGTGATGATACTGCTGGTTTTTGGCAAATCAGAACACGGTATGTGGTAGCAATTGATTCAGTGATGTGTTTTGACTAAAGGTTCAAGGTCACTCACATCCGTCCCTGTTATTTTTCCTTCCACTCTCAAGAAAACTTCTCAATGGACTAGCCATCTTGCTTCGTGCGCTGAGTTCCTAAAACATGTACTAATTACTCTGGCTGCAATTCAAAACCAGATCTGTTTTTGCCAAGAATAAGACAGTGGGCCTAGAATGCACAAACAACAAGCTGGCCCTTGGCTAGTTAAGTCACCATGCTGGCCACTTCATCACAGACACATTTATGGTCCCCCAGGTGAAAAAGACTATATATATATATAACAGCTTCGAATATATATATTCAAAGCTGTTTATAATTAAGAGATGCTAAATAGGCAGCAACAAGCTAAATTTGCCACAAAGAGAATCAGAGAATGTTTTCTTTTTTTAGTGAAAAAAGAAATCATCAGCTCCTTCAACCATATTGCAACAAGCCCAGATTTATGTTGAGTGTGATAACAATCTACAATTTATACTGTATCGGGGATTTACAATATTGTTTTAATGCTGCAAAGCAGCATTATAAACAATAACAGTGCTTAAGGTCTCTCTATAAATCTTGGGTGGTTAATAAAGTGAAACTGAAAATTTACTGCATGTAATTCCAAATTCGCCTCCAAACTGGGGTATTTTTTGTTTTGTTTTTGTGATTGTCCCGGTGTCATTGTGCACACTGAACATCAAGAGACTCTGCTGAGACTTTGTCATTGAAATGGGGGAGTATGGTGGATTGCCCTCTTTCTCTTACCTCCCAGTTCATTTTACACTACCCCATGGCTTTCCTATATTTAACTCCAAATACAAACCTTGTTCTAGCAAGTCACCCAAGTACTGACTGCACTATTCACAAGATGTCAAGAGCCCTGAAATAATAATAAACCTTGACTCTTTCATTCTGACTTGTGTAAGTGTCATGAGATCAAGTTACCATGTGATCAGCTTTCCTGTGATGAGAAAAGCTTCATGCCCCTGTTGGAAAAGCCCTTTCTGTAGTTAATTTACTGATCCTGGGGACAGTCAAGAGTAAGGGCATGTCTAGATTCAGGAAATTTGCACTTGTGTAACAACATCAAGGTCTCTGCCCCATTGCAAATCCTGACTGTAGTTACTGTGGTAACATACTACGATAAATAGCATGGGTGCAGAGTAAGTCACACACGTGTGCGCCCCATCTTACACTAGTACATCTACACTACCAGTTAACACAGGTGTAGCTACACCGGTGCAAGCCCCCTCTCTCTCACACACATATGATTTAGTTGGGGTTGGTCCTGCTTTGAGTAAGGGGTCGGACTAGATGACCTCCTGAGGTCTCTTCCAACCCTAATCTTCTATGATTCTTCTATGATTCTATATACGTTGTATGGAAGAAACCCAATATATTGATTCTATTGTTGGAACTACTGATTATGATGCAAATAGCAGTCCTCACACTTGTAGGTACAGAAGGCAGTGAACGGTTACTCCTATTGTCGGTCTAAAGAAGGAAAGAAATGTTGCCAAGGAGGCAGCTGATCTTGCCTTTTTATGTGGATAGGGAGAGAGCCACACATGGAGAGGATCCTCCATACAGCAGCTGACCATGGTCATTTCCAATTCCTGTTATTTATTGTTAAATATATAATGAGCCTTTCAGCAGAGTAGGAGTTTGTCATTTTGTCTTTGGCCACTGTTCCCTCCACACCCTCACTTCACACATTGTCAAGCAATTTGCAGTGGGGCAGCTGTTTGCCATCCTCCACTCCACACGTGGCCACCCATAATTGTGTATTATGTGCCATATATATGGCATGATCCTGGAACCCCTGTTCAGACACAGAATCCCATCGAAGTCAAATCCTGAGAGGCGCCGAGTATCTGCAGGTTCCATGAACCTCAACAGGAGTTACAGCTGCTCCTTACCTCTCAGGAGCTGGTCCAGTGACTAGAATGTAAAAAGCAAAATTATTATCATCGCTAGTTCCAAATGCTGTGAAAAAATAGCTTCATTTATGCATGCAGTCCATTCTCCCAGTGATGTGTCACATTTACATCCATAACTCCCATTAGTAGTAATAGGAGTTAGCATACATTCTCCATGAAGCACTAGATGAATGGACTCTGATGAGTGAAACATTGTGAAACGCATTAGAATTTTAGTCTGTTCTGACATCATATGGCTCTATGAAACTCACTTCTAGTCATGAGTAGTATATTTATAAATGGACGCTAAAACAGTTTACTAACCTATCTTAGATATAGCAAGAAAATAAATAGCACTGTATTAGTAGTTATCATTCTAAACAGATGGTCTGCTAGTGATTCATTTATATCTCCCTTTCAGTCATTTTATTTATAAACAAAAGTTAATAAGCTTCTGAATTGTATACTCAGCTAAGATAGGTAACGGTGTGTTCCCATTACTAGCTGCCTACTATCAACTGTCTTTTATGTTATGATGGTACAGCCTGCAGGAAAAGGGAGCCATGATCCTGATTTGTGTCTTTGGGCACATCTGTAATACAAATAATAAATAATGTAATAATAAAATTGAGTTCCTCCATAGGTTGATAAAGAAATACAAAGCTGCAACTACTATAACATTTGATTAACCAATTAATTTTTTTAATAATCTATGTAGTATTTTAATTGCGCTAGCTCCCAGAACCAGAGCTGGCTGAGAATTTTTCATTAGATTTTATTTTAATTGGAAATATAGTTTCTGCAAAATTGAAATTTTCCAGAAGAAAATGTTATTTTTTGACTACATTGTCAATTTTTTGATGGAAAATCAAAACATTTCATTTTGGGTCTGGTTGACATTAAGTTGCGTCCACCTGAACTGCCACGGTGCATCATGGGAGTCATAGTTTAGATGTCTCATATCCGCATTCTCTCCTTCAGGCTGGGATTCTTCATTGGACTACATCTCCCATGATTCACCACAGTCTCTCCTTTGGCTGGGCCCCATTAGTGCATAAGGAGAGCTATAGTCCAGTGAGGAAACCTAATTCTGCCTGGTCTTTGCACAGAAGCACCAACTGTGGGGAGGGTGCACAGAGCCATGCATCCTTGCACAGGGACCAGGCACAAGGATTACCCTTTGCTTGTGTCCCATGGGGCACTAGACACCCTCCTAAACTGTGGTGTAGGGTGTGCCCTTCCACTGTACACCAGGGAGTTCTAGGAGGCAATTCCCCTCCCTGAATCACAGTGCTTCCCATTACTCTCCTTGGGTTGGTGCTGCTCCGGATTCCCCTCAAAGTAAGTGTGTGGCTAACAGGCCTAATATAATCCTTAAATATGTGTTTAATAATGTTGCTATTTTGCTTGTTAAAAACCAAAGTGAACCTTATTTTAACAGTTTGGTTTTTTAAAAGGTGATTTTAGCTTTTCACTTTGGGATGGTTGGGTGTGATAAGGCACTATGTAAATCTAAATTGTTGTTAAAGGGCTCTAGTCTCCTAATCTCTGTGCATGAACTTCCTTTGTGCTGAAAATCCTTAGGGCTGGTCTCCACTACCGGGGAGATCCACACTGCTGCAATTGATGCAGCAAGGATTGATTTAGCAGGTCTAGTAAAGACCCGCTAAATCGATGGCAGAGTGCTCTCCGGTCAACCCCGGTACTTCAGCTCTCCGAAAAGAGTAAGGGAAGCCGACCTGAGAGTGGCTCCCATCGACTCAGCGCTCTGAAGACACCAGTGTAAGTCGACCTAAGCTACATGACTCCAGCTACACTATTCACGAAGCTGGGGTAGCGTAACTTAGGTTAACTTACCCCCGTAGTGAAGCCAAGCCCAAAGTGAAGGCATGGAAACAGCTTCATAAAGAAGCAATCAGCACAGAGATGATTGCACATTGCAATAAGTAAGTGTAAGTGGAACACATGGATTTTTACACATTTAACTAAAGTGGGCAATATATAGGCCTTTTATACATGTGATTTTGTTAAATACCCAGCAAGGTTTCCAACTGGCCTTGCTTAGGGTAGAAGGAACAGAATTGTCTATATTGTGTCCTAGAATCATAATCCAGTGTCTCTTATCCCCGACAATAGTAAGATGGAATTCTTGTGTTCAAAGGCCCCTGCTTTCTTCTGTGCCTTTATTTTTTCCTACATCCTTCTCTTTCTTCACTATTTATTCTCCTTTTCCCTCTCCTGAAATTGTACCTTATTCCACACCACTTTGAACACCCTCCTGGTCTGTAGTGCGGGGATTTGGGTTTTGGCCTTGTTTGCTATAAAGCATGGTGTACAGCTCTGGTGCTACCGTTTATGTCCCTTAACTGAATTCAACATTTAATATAAAAATATAGGGAATTAATTCACTAATAAAGTCCAAATGGTGTGAGATTGAAGGCAATTGTGAATCAGTCCAGCCCACTCCATGTACAGAGAAGTCATGCTAATTTCAGCTAGATCTAAGTTTCAAAAGCCAGGACTTGTGCAACCCAGCCAGACAGCTAGCTGAGAGGAGGAAATCTTTGAGATCTTGAACTGTATTTCCAATTACTGCATGTATGATTTTAAATAAAATTACCAGCATCCAGAAGAGAACCTGCTGTTTTCTGTCAATCAGCAGTTTATGCTCCTATTCTAGAAACTAGTGGTACCTCTGTTACAGTTGCTCATATGAAACTGACCAGGCTACAATAGGAATGTTTTCACGACAAAAGAAGAGTTGAATTTCAGCTCTTTGGAGCCTGCAAAGTGGTTGTGAAAATAACAAAATATCCCCTAAAGCTTCGTAGGACACGCACGCTAGAAGGGAGCTCTAGTGAAAGGCAAACAGGATGGAGAGCGATAAGAGGATCATGCTGGAGCAGACTCCTATCCAGAGATAAAGGAGAGAAAGTTTTCAGTGCCTCCCTATACAGGGTCTGCTGGAGACGGGTGTAGTGATGCTTCAGTGAGCAGTATGGGGCTTTTCAGGGATGGAGAATGATGTGGCACAGGTTCTGATCTGCCTCTGACATATCCCCTCCATGCTCTGCCCCACACCCCTCGCTCCACTCATTGTGCAACCTGGAATATTCCCTGGTGTGGGGGCTGTTACAGAGGCAGCACAGAGGGGTATTCCTGGGGGCTGGTGGAGAATGGTTTACATCTCCTATGATCCTTTTGCAGCAGCCTACCTAGCACATAGGAGCCACGAAGAAATGATTAATCAAGCCCATTGTGAAATATTAGTATTTATATAAATAGGAAAATAATTACATTCAAACTCTTTTTATCTACTGTAAACCATATTTATGCCAAATGTATCATATACAAGTGCAAGTAGGAACTTATTTAAATACTTTGGGAATATAAGAAAAGGTCAACTAAAGACTTTTTCATTATATTGCTTTTTGTACCATCCCCACATAAATTGTGGAAGGAAATCAAATCCCAGCTCCAAATGCACACACAGTATATAACAATTCACAGAGTGAATGAGTGTTGATGGTTGATGGCAGGCAACAAGGGTGAAAAGTAAAAACACAAAGAACAATGCTAGTAGCAAAAGAGGTATGTTTAATAAAAGCTCATGGGGCCTTTTATGATCATGATGCTATCACATAGAGGGGAGTACAGAGACCATAAACATATTTGTTTTCATTACAGTCTTACCCAGTCAGCATTAAATTGACAACTATTGGATCCCTCAGGAGGGCTTCTGGGGCAGATGCATCATGTTCCTTGCTGGAGTCACTTTACAATTGATCTGGGGGCGGGGTGCAGAGCAAAGGAGGAGATTCATGACATCTGCAGATCCCCCAGACTCCACCCAGATCTTTGGGGCTCTACTGGATTGCAGGGGCTAAGCCCTTGTGCTGCTTGGAGAGGGAGAAACCTATGATTAGATGGCACATGAAGGTTAACTCTCTCATTTAAGTTTTAGGCCAACTTTTTTGTCTCATCGTAAGAACATTCTCCCTTACATCTTCTTCCAGTTACTTTCCATTTTTCACCTCAGCATATCTCTGCCCCATTAGCACATTGTATATCTCCCAGGCAACCTGAAAATCCTAAAGGAAATATGGACAGGAAGACATTTTTCTGAGACACATTTACATTGGTTTGCAAATATGTGACTTCTTTTCTTTTTGCAGGTGATAGTCATATATTTAACATCTGACATGTTTTCCCAGCCAAAACATCCCTCAGCAACCCAGCAAAAAGAATTTGCTGGTGACCTCCTAACCATGTAAATATAGGCACAACTCAAACAAGAGTTTTAGAAGGTTACATGACTGCTTTACCAGCACAAGTACGAGAAATCTTCACAGCAACAGAAAGGGAAAGAGAAGGGAAGAAAACGCAACTCTAAAAAACGAAAGATTTTTTTTTAAGCAGGCTCAAATGGAACTTTCTGAGAATTCTGTATTTGTAATCCAACTGAGGTGACTACAATTACCCTCCAATGCTAGAATTTCTCATTGTGCCTCGTTATAAAAGTGGAGCAGCAATTTCAGCCAATCAGAAGCCAAAAAAAGAAGCATCAAGTGAAACTCCAGAAAATTAGATTGTTTAATTTGATTATTATCAACTCTGATCAATTCTACAGTGCATACACGTTTGAAGATTATAAGACCACTGATAAAGAATTCAGATGACAGTATCTTATTAACATAAACAAGTTTTTATTTTCACAATAATTTGTTTAGCAGTGTTTCAAAGCCCTGAACTTGAAAAGACAAAACATCTTTGAGATCTAATTACTTTTAAAATTCTATTAACATAATTCAATATAGCTGTTTTCAGGGTATCCCTGTTTAGGGCTTTAGTTCCCATGACAACGGAACAGCTTTTAAATATAGCTTGGAACACCCAGAAAGTTCCAGGAGACTGGAAGTAAGCTAGTGTTGTGCTAATATTTTAAAAGGATAAGTGGGATGACCTGGTAATCATAAGCCTCTGAATGTGACATTGACCCAAGGCAAGGTGACGGAATTGCTGATACAGAACTTAATTAATAAAGAATTAAAAGGGTAATATAATTAATGCCAATCAGCATGGGTTTATGAAAAATAGATCCTGTAAAACTTGTTACCTTTTTTTGATTAAATTACAAGTTTGGATGAAAAATGTAATGGCATTGATGTAATATACTTAGACTTCTGTCAGACAATTGACTTGGTACCACATGACATTTTGATTAAAAGACTAGAAAGATATAAAATTAACATGGCACACATTAAGTGGGTTAAAGCTGGCTAACTGATAGGTGTCAAAATGTAATTATAAAAAGGGAATCGTCATCAACTGGGTGTGTTTCTAGCGGGGTTCCACAAAGATCACTTTTTGGTCATATGCTATTTAACATTTTTCTTAATGAACCAGAAGAAAACAAAATCATCATTGATAAAATTTTCACGTCACAAAAATTGGGGGAGTGGTAAATAATGAAGAGGACAGTTCACTGATACAGAGCAATCTGGATCGCTTGGTATTCAGGGCACAAGTATGCATTTTAATATGGCTCAATGTAAATATATGCATCTAGGAACAAAATATGTAGATCATCCTTACAGGGGGAATGCTATCCTGAGAAGTAGTGACTCTGAAAAAGATTTGGGGGTCATGATGGATGATCAGCTGAACAAGAGCGCCCAATGCTATGTGGTAGCCAAAAGGACTAATGCAATAAACAGGGGGATCTCATGTAGGAGTAAAGAAGTTATTTTACCTCTATATTTAGCACTGGTGCAACTGGTGCTGGAATATTGTGTCCAGGTCTGATGTTCACAATTCAAGAAGAATGTTGATAAACTGGAGAGGGTTGAGAGAAGAGCCACAAGAATGATAAAGGATTAGAAAATATGCCTTATGATGATTGTAGCGGGGCAGTTACCCCGCTCCGGTGGAAAAAGGCTAGGCTGATTGGGGAAGCAGCCACAGCTGGGGCCACGCCCCAATCAGTCCACACCTTGCCCTCTTATAAGGATTTAGGAAGGAGCTGGGTCAGGCTCTCTCCAGTCTTGTAGGGAGAAGGACCTAGCTGCCGGGGAGCACAGAGTACCTGAAACAAAGCAGTGCTGGGGAAGGGCAAGAGGAGCTGGGGAGCTCCAGCTTGGCAACGTGCCAGGCTGAGGCCTTGATAAGTGCCTATGCAGATAAGAACATAAGAACAGCTGTACCAGGTCAGACCAAATTAGGTCCATCTAGCCCAGTATCCTGTCTACTGACAGCGGCCAATGCCAGGTGCCCCAGAGGGAGTGAACCTAACAGGCAATGACCAAGTGATCTCTCTCCTGCCATCCATCTCCACCCTCTGACAGACAGACGCTAGGGACACCATTCCTTACCCGTACTGGCTAATAGCCATTAATGGACTTAACCACCATGAATTTATCCAGTTCTCTTTTAAACTCTGTTATAGTCCTAGCCTTCACAACCTCCTCAGATAAGGAGTTCCACAAGTTGACTGTGCGCTGCGTGAAGAAGAACTTCCTTGTATTTGTTTTAAACCTGCTGCCTATTAATTTAATTTGATGACCCCTAGTTCTTGTATTATGGGAACAAGTAAATAACTTTTCCTTATCCACTTTCTCCACATCACTCATGATTTTATATACCTCTATCATATCCCCCCTTAGTCTCCTCTTTTCCAAGCTGAAGAGTCCTAGCCTCTTTAATCTCTCCTCATATGGGACCCATTCCAAATCCTTAATCATTTTAGTTGCCCTTTTCTGACCCTTTTCTAGTGCCAGTATATCTTTTTTGAGATGAGGAGACCACATCTGTATGCAGTATTTGAGATGAGGGCGTACCATTGATTTATATAAGGGCAATAATATATTCTCAGTCTTATTCTCTATCCTCTTTTTAATGATTCCTAACATCCTGTTTGCTTTTTTGACCGCCTCTGCACACTGCGTGGACATTTTGAGAGAACAATCCACGATGATGCCAAGATCTTTTTCCTGACTTGTTGTAGCTATTTAGCCCCCATCATATTGTATGTATAGTTGGGGTTATTTTTTCCAATGTGAATTACTTTACATTTATCCACATTAAATTTCATTTGCCATTTTGTTGCCCAATCACTTAGTTTTATGAGATCTTTTTGAAGTTCTTCACAGTCTGCTTTGGTCTTAACTATCTTTAGCAGTTTAGTATCATCTGCAAACTTTGGCACCTCACTGTTTACCCCTTTCTCCAGATCATTTATGAATAAGTTGAATAGGATCGGTCCAAGGACTGACCCTTGGGGAACACCACTAGTTACCCTTCTCCATTCTGAGAATTTACCATTAATTCCTACCCTTTGTTCCCTGTCTTTTAATCAGTTCTCAATCCATGAAAGGACCTTCCCTTTTATCCCATGGCAGCTTAATTTACATAAGAGCCTTTGGTGAGGGACCTTGTCAAAGGCTTTCTGGAAATCTAAGTACACTATGTCCACTGGATCCTCCTGTCCACATGTTTGTTGACCCCTTCAAAGAATTCTAATAGATTAGTAAGACACGATTTCCCTTTACAGAAACCATGTTGACTATTGCTCAACAGTTTATGTTTTTCTATGTGTCGGACAATTTTATTCTTAACTATTGTTTCGACTAATTTGCCCGGTACAGACGTTAGACTTACTGGTCTGTAATTGCCGGGATCACCTCTAGAGCCCTTTTTAAATATTGGAGTTACATTAGCTAACTTCCAGTCATTGGGTACAGAAGCTGATTTAAAGGACAGGTTACAAACCTTAGTTAATAGTTCCGCAACTTCACATTTGAGTTCTTTCAGAACTCTTGGGTGAATGCCATCTGGTCCCAGTGACTTGTTAATGTTAAGTTTATCAATTAATTCCAAAACCTCCTCTCGTGACACTTCAATCCGTGACAGTTTCTCAGATCTGTCACCTACAAAAGCCAGCTCAGGTTTGGCAATCTCCCTAACATCCTCAGCCGTGAAGATTGAAGCAAAGAATCCATTTAGTTTCTCCGCAATGACTTTATCGTCTTTAAGGGCTCCTTTTGTATCTCGAGCATCAAGGGGCCCCTCTGGTTGTTTAGCAGGCTTCCTGCTTCTGATGTACTTAAAAAACATTTTGTTACTACCCTGGAGTTTTTGGCTAGCCGTTCTTCAAACTCCTCTTTGGCTTTTCTTTTTACATTCTTGTACTTAATTGGCAGTGTTTATGCTCCTTTCTATTTGCCTCACTAGGATTTGACTTCCACTTTTTAAAGGAAGTCTTTTTATCTCTCACTGCTTCCTTTACATGGTTGTTAAGCCACGCTGGCTCTTTTTTAGTTCTTTTACTGTGTTTCTTAATTTGGGGTATACATTGAAGTTGGGCCTCTATTATGGTGTCTTTAAAAAGTGCCCATGCAGCTTGCAGGGATTTCACTTTAGTCACGGTATCTTTTAACTTCTGTTTAACTAACCCCCTCATTTTTGCATAGTTCCCCCTTTTTAAATTAAATGCCACAGTGTTGGGATGTTGAGATGTTCTTTCCACCACTGGGGTGTTGAATGCTATTGTATTATGGTCACTATTTCCAAGCGGTCCTGCTATAGTTACCTCTTGGACCAGCTCCTGCGCTCCACTCAGGACTAAATCTAGAGTTGCCTCTCCCCGTGTGGGTTCCCGTACCAGTTGCTCCATGAAATAGTCATTTAAAGTATCGAGAAATTTTATCTCTGCAATTCGTCCTGAAGTGAAATGTTCCCAGTCAATATGGGGATAATTGAAATCCCTCACTATTATTGAGTTCTTAATTTTGATAGCCTCTCTAATTTCCCTTAGCATTTCATCATCACTATCACCATCCTGGTCAGGTGGTCAATAATAGATCCCTAATGTTATATTCTTATTAGAGCATGAAATTTCTATCCATAGAGATTCTATGGAACATGCGGATTTGCTTAAGATTTTTACTTCATTTGATTGTACATTTTCTTTCACATATAGTGCCACTCCCCGTCCTGCACGACCTGTTCTGTCCTTCCGATATGTTTTGTACCCCGGAATGATTGTGTCCCATTGATTGCTCTCAGTCCACCAGGTTTCTGTGATGCCTATATCAATATCCTCCTTTATCACAAGGCACTCTAGTTCACCCATCTTATTATTTAGATGTCTAGCATTTGTGTACAAGCACTTTAAAAACTTGTCACTGTTTATTTGTCTGCCCTGGCCTGGGTGAATGCCCTGCCCACTGATTAAGGCTCACCCAATTACCAGAGGCTTCTAGCCTTCAGACCTTCCTTTGAAGCTCACAGCTTCCAACTGCCAGCCACAGCACACACTCCTTCAAACAACCAAACAAACAAACAGACTGACAAACACAAGCTCAGCACACAGCAAGTAACCCCCAAACACAAACAAACACACACTACAGACAGTCACTTACCCCAAGGGTCCTGTATTTGCTCCTCCTTCACCTGGGGCTGGGAGGTGCAGCCCGGGAATAGGCAGATGTAGCGGTCTGACCCCCTTGCCAGTGATGAGTGGCTATTACAGACTGCAGTTTGCCCCAGTGTAGGGTTACCAGATAGCAACTGTGAACAAATGGGGTGGGGGGGGTAATAGGCGCCTATATAAGAAAAAGTCCGCAAAAATGGAACTGTCCCTTTAAAAATGGTCACCCATCTGGTCACCCTACCCCAGTGAGAGAGGGCTAGATGATGAATGGCAGTAGCCACGGAGGCAAGGTGGGTGTAGGGGCGGGTCCCCTGGGAGGGGAGACCAGAGCGTGGTCTGTGATGGGCAGAACCCCAGGGTAAGGGGTGCCGGGGTCTGGGAGGGGCATGGGGGCCTGAGGCAGGCAAGACACCAGCCACCAGGAGGCGCTCCGAGGGCTGGATGAGCTAATTCCCAGGACAATCAGCAGGAGGTGCTGCTCTGGTGAGTCTTCGCTCTGCTACAGTGATAAACTAAGTAGATTAAGCCCCCTGAGTCTAAAAAAAGAGAAGGTTAAGGGTGACTTGATTACAGTCTATAAATAACTGCATGAGGAACAAATAGTTAATTATGGACTCTTCACTCTAGCAGAGAAAGGTATAACACAATCTAATGGCTGGAAGTTGAAGCTAGACAAATTCAGACTGAAAATAAGGTGTAATTTTTTAACAGTGAGAGTAATTAACCATTGGAACAATTTACCAAGGGTCGCTTCTCCATCACTGGCAAGTTTTAAATCCAGATTGTATGTTTTGTAAAAGATCTGCTCTAGAAACTATTTTTGGGGAGTTTTATGGACTGTGTTATACAGGAGTGCAAACTAGATGATCACACTGGTCCCTTTTGACCTTGGAATCTATTAATCAGTTTGGTATGTTTTGGTTTTTCTTTGGCAGAAAATTTAGACAAAAATAAATTATTTTTTGTTCAAAGTTTTTCATGGAAAAAAGCCTCCCAATTTCTGAGCGGCTCTAGTGCAAATCCCAAAGTACCCTCCTCCAATGAGTGGCAACATAAACTGCCAGGAATATGCCTAAAGCACATCTATGCTGAAAATGAAGGTGTTGCAGCTCGGGTGGGCAGCCCCATGCTAGCTTTCATCTAGCTATCATGACTAAAATCAACCATGAAAACATGGTGGCACAGGGTGTAGTGCAGGCTAGCAACATGAGTACATACTGAGGTGGGCTTGTACAACCCACACTGAAGCCCATGCTGCTGCATCTTCACTGCTATATTTTAGCCCTGCTACCGAGAATGATGCTATTACAGGGTTTGCCTACCTGAGCTGCAATGACAGTTTTGATTACAGAGTAGACATACCCTTCCCGTCCCAGTGCTTCAAATTAGCTATTAGATGTTCAGGTCTATTTCTGAGGCATAAAATCATTCAGCCAGTTGTAGGCTCCATGGACTCCAATGGAGTTGAGTTAATATACTCTGAGGATCTGGCTTATTGTATTTCTCCCCCCACCCCTCTCCCTCCATCTCTCCAAATGAATTTGATGTCATAGGGTGATATATTTTATGCTGCAAAATCACATCTGAAAAATAGATGGAACATAGTGATGGATTTTCTTGATAGCAAGTTCCATCCCTGAACCCAATTTCAGGGAATAAGGCTAGAAAACCATTAGGGCCCTCTGGGATTGCCCACATTGCAAGCATGAAAACTGGGTACCATTATTTAAACATTGCTTTTTCATGTAAAATAGAGTCTTTGATAACCTATATACTCATTCCTAAATTAAAAGGCAGCATAGTCCAGCGTTTAGCACAGGGAACTGGGAGCCAAACTCCAAGGCTGAAATCTTGGGCCCATTGAAGTCAATAACAAACACCCATTGACATCAATAAGCCCAGGATTTCACTCCCAGATTGTATTTCTCATTTTGACATTGACTTGCTGTATAAGCATTGACAACTCACTTAATTGTCCTGCATCTCAGTTTACCTTTCTGTAAAATGGGAATAATACTATTTCATAGGGTAGTGTAAAGATAATGAAATGTTTATTATCCTCAAGTGAAAGTCATTCCATAAGTATAATGTTATTTGCTATACAATTGTGACATATGAGAAGGCTCACTGGAAAATAAGTTTGTGGAAATCTTTGTGAGAAAGAAAATACTAGGACTTACAGGTAGGAAGGAATAGCTGGGTCTAGTTTAGCCTCAGCATAGGTTGTCAAACAGATTTTTTCTGCCAATACATAAACGAATTCATGTCATCACATGTATCCAGACAACAAGAGTTTCCTGAGATGTATCGTATATGAAAGCACTGTTCACAGGCCGGTCAGAATGCCCATTGCGACTGATGCAAAGCTAGATAATAGGTTTTTTGTACAAAAAGACTAGATGTAAAGTAGATAATCACAGGATACAAGTTACACAGCCACAAATAGTTCTAAGGAGGTGATGAACTGGTGCTGTTCAGAATTCAACTTCAAGTTTCTGCTCCAGTGGTGTGGTGTTGGTTTTTTTAATACCCAGATGGGATTCTTTTCAAATAGCAGTGGTGATCCACCATAATTAATCCACATGCCCTGCCAGTTTATAGGGTGGAAGCAGCTGCAGCCAGCATCTTTGAAGCTTCAAGGTTTAATTTCCAGTGTGTGAAAATAGTCCCCAGATTAAAATGGAATCAGCAAATAACATCTGACATCAGGTAAGATCATGTAACACAATGGCATTCAGCACAATTGAATGTAAATTAAAGGAGACTGCATCTTCTAGAAATGAAACAAATCCAAGAATGTTAAGCAAAATGAAGAAATGGAAAGATTGTCAATTGGAATGATAACAACAAAAACAGGAAATATTTAGTTCCATAGACTAAATTAAGAACTAAAGACTGAATTAGGTCCTCAGTTATATGACTTGCACCCATGTAACTGATCACAAAACTGGGCTCCCTTTTTATTATTTTACCGAAATTTAAATTGCTAATAGTAGTAGGAAATAATACTTGCATATTAGTCCTACATGTTTGTCAGTCCCTGTACATCTTCAGAAAAAGAACACTCTTTTTCATTCTAATATATGGTTTTATGTCTTTAAGAGCCTTTTCTCCCTCCATCTGACTACTTTCTTGACAATTTCACACAAAAAGGGTGAAAATGTCAAAGTCAAATGCAGCAAGTATATTGTTGCCGTATGGCAGCTATACAAGACTTCGTTGTAAGTAATTATTACACTAACAAAAGTGAGTAAGAATTAGAGTTGCAAAGATCATTTCTAACAATAATCTCACCAGAGCTCAGATTCTATATGCACATATAGTTCCACAGATATATCTTCATTATTTGTTCTTCTTTATCCTCCACATCCTCAGGTGTATAGGGTGTTGACCAGTTTCCACCATTTATTTTTATCTTGTGCTGGTCTGCTCAGGCTACTGAATGTCATATTGATGGATTTGGCTTCTTTCTCTGTTGTTCGGCATAATGTTCCTCTAGCACATTAGCTGACCTCTGAAATTTCCTGGCTAGAAGGCAACACCTTTTAGGGAGTTCATTGTACATGGATCGGTTGCAAAGTCTGTTGGGTGGAGACATAGGGCCACACAGCTTGATGGAGTTCTCCATATGTTAGTATACTTTGAATAAGCATCCAAGTGCAGAATCTTTTGGAGTTCCTCCATCACTAGTCCTCTATAACTTGATCCATTCAGGCAGCCTCTTTTGCTTCTGGGCCTCAGTGGATCAGATTGCAGATTTGGGACTTAGCAAAACTGCATATATTATTCTATGAAAAGTTGATTTACAATGTGCTTTAATGAACACTGTTGCTAAGGTGAGGCTAGTTTCAAGGGCATCTGCTGAAAAAACATACTGTAGAGGGAGCAAATTGTTAAACTTACACTAATTAGTAATTCTTCACTCCATTATACCAGTTTTATACTAGTTTCAGTGCAGTTACCCCCATCATAAAACTGGCATAATAGAATGGAGATCAGTCTCTTTATGAATAAATATTGTAGGAATGTAAAGTTAAATCCACAGCTCATACAAATCAGTTTTCTTCCATTGAAGTCAAGGGAGCTACATTGATTTACACGGGTTCTGGATCTCATCCATTATGTGAGTTTATTTGCTAAATCTATTATATAATTCCCAATTAATGAAACACAGTTGTAGTTAAGTGATTTGGTTAGTAATTGACACAATCAGATCCTCTTTTATTTTTCATTTTTTCTACCAAAGCAATACCTTTCATCTTTCCAGGACTCTGAAGTAAGGCTGCTGCTTCACATACATTTACTTGTTGCCAGGCACAAAAGGTTTTAATCAAGAAATGATTGATAGCTGTAGTTAAACAGAACATTAGGCTAATGACGTACCAAGCTGCAGCACAGTTAACTTATTTATAAGTTTATTCTTTATTGAGGAATTGAAGTTGCCTACTTTAAATCCAAAGCCGTTCGGCACTCTCTCTCTCTCTCTCTCTCTCTCCAAATGTGTCCTCCAGCTTAGTAGGGCTGCTCAAAAAATTGTTTTGACAGAAAATGAGGTTTTTGACTAAATAAAACATTTTCTGAAAAAAATGTGATTTCCTCGAAAAATTCATTATTTCATTGAAAAAGTCTACATCCCAGAACTACTAACCCTGATGACTCAAGGGAATTGCAATTCATTTGTCTCATGACCCCATTCTTTTCTATGGGGCGGGGTCCCAAGTCAGACTTTCTCCCAGCCAGAGAACGTCCATTATCACTGTCTTGCCACAATGAGAGGGGAGGCTGTGGTCCTACCAGCGAGGCCTATAGAGGTGAATGAGAGCATGAGGCATTGTGACAGCATTTTCAAATTGAAATATTTTGCGTTTTAATCTTTCACTGAAAAGTTGAAATTTTCCTACCCACTGTACTATTTAACCTTCTTCTGACAGGCACTGATCAGACACAGTCCATTCAACCGGTCATCACTTAGCATCAACCATGGCTGCCCAGAGTGCTGAAGGAATGTCTGATGGTGCAAGTTGTGAGTGGAAAGGCAAGAGCAGTCAAGATAGCCATACTAATGTCTGAGCACTAATAATGGTATGTTCCAAAACATACACATAGGTTATGTTCTCTGTACATTTTGCCTCTTAATGGCTCACTCTTTAGACCATATTTCTTCTTTTAAATGTTTTTGAATGCATACATAGACTGAGTATCCGAGGGGTAGCCGTGTTAGTCTGTATCAACAAAAACAATGAGGAGTCCGGTGGCACCTTAAAGACTAACAGATTTATTTGGGCATAAGCTTTCGTGGATTAAAAAACCTCACTTTTAGATAGAGCTAAAAGTGAGCTTTTAGATTGCTACTTGGGATATTCATGCTCTCCCTCCCCAGCTGCTGCAGAATCCCTCATAGTGCACTGCCCAGTTGCCAAGGCCAATTACTGGTGTAATGCTTTGCCTTCCGTGCACAGCACAGACATGTTGACATTCCATAGGGATACATAATAAAAAGACACCATTTGAAAAAGTAAGAAAGCAAGGGAATTTGATTTACCAACAACAGCCAGTCTGTTGGCAGGTACAAGTGAGAACAACTAAGCTATGGATTGTGACTTTCCCAACCAACAATGGATATGAAAAGGCAGGGCCGGCTCCAGGCTCCAGCCGACCAAGCACGTGCTTGGGGTGGCATCTGGTAAGGGGCGGCCAATCTTGGGGTGGCGGGGGGCGCTCAGGGTTTTTTGTTTTTTGGGGGGGGTTCAGTCGGGCGGCGCTTGGGGGGGGTTGTTTTTGTTTTGGCGGCTGGGGGAGATTCAGCAGCAGCACTCCGGGGGGGAGGTGGCAGCACGGTGGGGCGCTACGCGGGGGGAGGGGTGTTTGGCAGCGCGGCTCGGCGGTGGGGGTGTTTAGCGGCGCTCGGCGGGAGGTTGTGTGGCGGCGGGAGGGTTCGGCGGCACGGCACTCCGTGGGGGGCTGGGAGGGTTTGGCGGCGCGGCGCTCCGCAGGGGGCTGGGAGGGAGGTTCGAGGGGTTGGCATGTTCGGCGGCGCGGCGCTCCACGCGGTACTGGGGGGCGGGTTGGCTGCGTGGCGCTGGGGGGGTTCGGCGGTGCGGTGCTCCACACGGGGGGGGGGGGTGGCGGTGCTATGGAAGGCGGCACTCTTTTTTTTTGCTTGGGGTGGCAAAAAAGTTAGAGCCGGCCCTGTGAAAAGGAAAGAAGAGATCAAAAGACTATCCTAGCATCATGCTAATCACTGAGAACAAGTGACAGGCATTTTGAATGGCCTTCTCTCCCTTAACTATGCAATTAATGTTTGTATTTCTTTTGATGAAAGAACAAAATTAATCATTAAGAGGAATATGACTGTTGCAAATGAAAGATTAAATGAAGCAATACAAAATAGATTGTCTTCTATATCTGATCAACAAAGTATGATATATAAAACAACTTTTTGCTTTTTCTTCCACAAGGAAGATTTCTTGAATTCCTTATTTTAAAATAAAATACATTCTATCGTGATTATTAAGGTCCAGTAGTTTAGTATGTGTCTGATTTGTGTCTGGGGCTTGTTTTTAGAATGAATAGGAAAGCTCTTTCCCAGGATCAGCAGGGCTCACAAAGGGTTGAGATAAAAGAAGACAGTAAGTGGTTTTTGAATGACTTTGACCTTTACTACACTTACTCCTAGTATGCAAGAAGCGATGATTTCTTTTCTTTCTTTTGAGAGATAGAAGGGTAGAGAGTGGAACTGTACTCTTCTGTGGGATGCTATGGGGTAAGAATGGTGCTAAAATGAGTGAGTGAAGTCTAGCTTTGTAAGTGACAGTTTGGCTATGAAATGATTGCAGAGGTGTATGTCATAGCATATATGTGGGGAAAGCATGAGAGGAAAGTGTATTCATAATTATTCTCTTTTAAACTAACACAGAGAAGGTGGAATTAGTGATATGTTCTCTAGACTCTACAGATGATAACATGAACTCCCATCATTCCCGCTGTTCTCAAAAATGTCATTTACATAAAAAAATCATATATTTTATATCATTTTAATATAATGTATAACTATACTTAGACCTTGTTAGGTACAAGCTACTTTACAAATATTAATTTAATGCTTAAACTGTAATTGACCATAATTAATGACTCACATGTCATAATACCTTCTATTAACACTCTCTACTAATCATTTGATGTTAAATTTACAGTCCCCACATTATAGTTAAATATCACCAGCTCTGGGATTACAAATGCTGAGTTATGTAGCATAACGACTTTTGCCAGACATTTTTATAGAACATTGGCTCCTGGAAACAGGCTGGCCACTTCCTGAGTGCCCCCTGGTGGACTGAGATATTGCTGCATGTCCCCAGCCTCAGTTTCTCCTTTTCCTGTGCTTCTCAGTAACTCACAAAAAGTTTCCAATAACAATACCCCTTCTTGGGGTCTGGTTTATTAATATAAAATAAATTAAAAATAAAGTCTTTTCCACCCCAGTCTTACACCCCTTCCTGTCTTTTTAAAGTAACTTTGTTTCACCCAATCCCAAGCCAGGCCCAGCCCCTCCTCCCTTAGGGTCTATCTGTTTCTCACCATTTCCTCCCTGGAGTTTCATAATGCTCATAATTTCACTCCCAACTCACAGGTTTGTCTGCTGGAGCACACCCTCCTAGCAGCTTCTGTATTCCACCTGGTCTCCTTAAGTAGCCACCTGCCTCTGCAGTTTCATGTTGCTACTACAGGGAAATCACTTGACCCCTGCTCAGGTGTGCCTACCTTGTAACTAGGATTGGCTGGCCCCCTAACGTGGGGCCACCCTCTCTATTCTGCCCTCACTCCAGAATGTTGCCCACCACAAAGCAAGTTCTACCTAAGGGAATGCTGTATTTCTTTTCTTGTCCCTTACAGGTTTGTTTCTCACTCTATACCCTGTCCAGCTCTCCTTTTTTTCTGACTATGTTCAAAGAGAAACCGCTCTTTCTCCCAAGCTGCCCCCATCATTGCTGCCTGGAGACAAAGCCTGTTCCTCTCATCCACTAGCATGCCACTCTGCCACTCCATGCCCCATTTATCTGCCCCTGGAGGGTCTCTTCCCTGAGCCCACTTTGAGTGCACCCACTGTCCCCTTGGGCACTCCAACTTGGGTGTAGGATTCCCACATGTAAAGCATAGCAGGATCTTCCTTACCTGCTGGCAACAGTTCACTGCTGTGCCTTGAGCTGCACTGCTTGGGTTGCCTGCTGACTCTGCAGGAGCTGAAAAAGGAAGGCTTGAATCCTCAACTGCTGCTCAGCCAATAGGTGGACCACATTCTCCATTTTTCTTCCTCTTGACCATCAAAACTCCCTTCATGTTTGAGGAGGGGAGCAGCCTCAGAGCCTACAGACTATGCTAGTGTCAATGAGTGTGCTGCCTCCCATCTGCCCTCTCATGGCTTGAGATCACTCTACAGGCAGCCTGCCTCAGTTCCCCCTTCAAGGGGCTTCCTAAATAAATTTGACACTGGCTTTTTTTGTCCATAATGCCCCTTCTCCCTGGGTCTAATTTATTAACATAAAATATTCAAAATAAAAATTCTCAAATCCCCATCAAGTCCCTGTTCCCAATCATCCCTCTGAGGATCTTCCAGGCCTTCTTGCCTGGAGCCATTTCCCTGAAAATTCAGGGTTCCTTGCTCCCAAAAACTATTGATATGACTTGTTTCTCCCTGTACATCCACTTTTCTGAGCAGCATCCTGCTGCTCCTATAGGGGGAAATCATCTGACCCCGGCTGAGGTGCACCTACCTAGTAACTATAGTTGGCAGGCCCCAGGCCTCTAGCTGTTAAAGTGACATGCTATCCACTTCCAGCTCCTCAGTTATGTTTGTCATTCTAAAAGAATTGTCTTGAGACATAGGAAATATTCTCATCTCTGTCATCCCCCATTCCTTTTGAACTATAAATTCTGGCTTGTAAAATAGGCGACTGTTGAACTTTCCAGAATACTGTAGGACACCAAAGTAACTTACAGCCTGTTACCATATTGGCTATCATTCTTAGGGTTCCTAAGAAAAGTCGATTAATTTATTTGATTTATACTATTACTCTCTAGATTTCTGAGAGCAAGGTGGATTATCTTCACCCTCAGAAATAGAAAGCTTAACCTCTTATGAGGTTGGAGTATGGATTTCAAGATACCAAAAAGTGTCTGTATTTCTATTTGATATATATATATATATATATATATATATATTTAGAATGACACCTGACATTGGTTTCCCAGAGCAGCTCCCTCATTCTAATTTTACATTTAATGATCAAATGTCCAGTGGCTGCACAATAAATCTATGTACATAAGAAAAGAGTACCTATAAATGCTTGTATAATTGCCATGATTGCATATGCTATCCAAATTGGGTATCTGCATGTGCAAAATTTCAATTGGTGCTTCACTAGAAAAGCTGAATGAAGAACATTTTTTATTATGTTCCGTGTGATTTCCCCACACACACACACACAATTCTCTCTGAAGTGGTTTTTCATTAAGTTCTGAGGGCCCGAATAATTTTCATAGATTAATTTGCAAAATCCATCTTCAGGTGTGAAATGTTGTGATCTGGAAATTTCACATTTGGCAATTCAGACAGAAGTACCATGGACTTTGTATCCTTGGCAATTTGAGCTTGTAGAGGAAAAACGGGCAGGGACAGAAGTGCCTGAGAGTCACATGCTCATTTAGAATATATTATATAGACTAACACCAGGTCAGGAGGAACAGCTGTGGCTTAGGATATATAGGTTATGGCTTTACTTGTATTAGAAAAAAAACCAGTCCCCATAAAAATTAAACACATGGGCTAGAGTCTCTGCCGGTGTAAATCAGTGTTACTCCACTAAGTCAACAGAAGGATGCCAGTTTACACTAGCTAAGGATCTGTCCCATAATATTTATACGTAATTTAAGGTAATATGCATATTGAAAGTTTTGATAGAAAATACATTTCACTGTGTAACAATGCATATTATATTACAGTATATAATAAACTGAAAAACTACATCCTTAAAGGCAAAGAAACAAGTAGCAGTTAAAATTTTGTGGGAGACAAAATTAAAGTAACCCAATCAATAGTAAAGTTTCCCTTATTGGTCTGAGAAAATGAATTAAGAGTATTTTGCTTTGTTGATAGAAATCTGTTTCTTTTTTAGCATGTGGTTTGAAAAGCATTTGCAAGGAAAATCTTATTAAAGAGACGAGTAAACAGGTTTTTTTTCCCCTTAAAGATAAGATAGGCCAGTTTTTCCCTAACTAATTTTAAAACATATGTCACAGAAGATAGCTTTGCCATTTGCTTTCAGTAAAGTATCTTGGACAACTATGGTTAAGTTTTCAACTGTACTGTTACTTTAAAAGAAGATACCGCTCTCCCTTTATGCAGTACACTAAGAACAGGGCCATAGGGATTCTACTGGCATGAGGCAGCTCTTCTAGTGTTGCCAGCTTAGCTGACTCTGTACCTCCTCCTCTCAGCCATATCCAGGCTTAGTGTCCCAAGCAGGATGAAGCATGGCCAAAGTGCATTGAGATTAGGTTATCCCCAGCTGCATAATGGCCCCCTACAAATTCTGTTATTAGCATGCCATTACCACTGGGCAGGGGTGGGGGGAATCTGTGTACCCAAGAACTGTTTTCACCCTCTTATCTGCTCCTGGGCTTCCTGCAGCTCAGCTGAGCTGCATATGTCATGTTCTGTTCTGTCATGTTCTTTATGGCTGTTATTTAGCCATAAAGGAGGCAGGTAGCTGAATGAATAGAGAGAAAGGAGTGATTTGGAGATGGGTGGGTTCCTGAGGATGAGTGAGTTAAGGATGCAGAGGTAAGTTGGGTTCTTTGAGTATGGGATTTGGAATGTTGTTTTTAAGGCATGAATACAGTCAGATAGTGATGGGGACAGAACATGAGTTGAAGTGGTGGGAGTTCCCAGGATACAAGATGTAATGAGGCAGGCTCCTGGAGAATCTGAATCCAACATGGGTTTAGAGGGAATGAAGTTTGGCCCTGTGGGGTGGGAGCAGAGTTCAGAAGGTGGGGAGATTGACATGGAGAGAGATGAAAACTGAAGTCTTTGAATGGAATTTTGTAGCATGCCCTATGATCTCATTAACGAGTTATATAGCTTTCAAAGATGTAAATAATATTTAAAATTGTGTTAACTCATCCTTGGATATTAGTGCCTTGTTTGTCATTTTTGAAAATAAACCTGTCTTACTGTGGCACTCATTCTTCTCAATAGATCCTGGCAAACTGTAAATTTAAACTCAAAGTGTTTAAGACTTTTGATTTTTTTTTTAATTCAAAACCTGTTTTCTAGTTCTTCCATTCGAGTTAGCTATGAATATTCACAATTTTTTTAAGATGCAGAAAGCTTCAAATGCCCAAGAAAAGCTCCACAGATTCTGTTGGAGGATCTCAGGCAAAGCTGCTCAACAGAAAGAGACTATATAGAAAACCGTGCCCCTTGGAATCAGCTACACACCTTGACACTGAGAATATGTGATCCAGTTCCACCTACTAGTTAACAGATCAAAGAGTGACCTCATTACTGCACAATAGACTCCACCCACCATTAATGATGTCAAGAGTGACAATGGGCCCAGATCAGTTCACCATTTACAGCTTGTCCACAATTCACAGTTTTCTTACTTTTCCACTCTGAAAGGAGCTCCATACTGTTTTCTAGCCAAAAGTGACTTGAGACATCAGATATTTTGCCAAACACAAGACCTTCAATGAAGCAGTGAGGCATCACACTAAATCTGGATGCCTCAGAGTTGTTTATGAGCAAGCAACCCACTTCCCATACATCTTTCCCAAGAAGAAAGCATCTATGAGGAATAGCTAAATGAAGAATTCTCAGTGGGTATATCATGAAAATTGCCAAAAGCTTCACCCAACTGTGCCTGTCACTGTGCTTTGATTCAACTGCTCTACAGCCAAAATGCTTCTGAAATAAATGTAGTCAAACTTTACTAATTCTGGGTCACTGAGAATGAAAATGATGCTTAAAATTGTTGATTGGCTCTAGTTTTCAAGATATGCTATTGGGTCAGTATATACGACCCTGGACTTGGGAATGGCGGAGGATAAGTGAGTTATAAAGGGAAGGGATCTCAATTTAAACCAGAAATGACTAAAATACATCTTTGACTGGATCTATGACTAAATCTATGACTGGGTTTGGACAGTACTTGCTTTTTAGGCAAAACAATGAATGATGCAATCTGAAGCTGGTATTGCGTCATACATGATATGAATTGCATCATGTTATTCCTAGAAGTCATGGATGATGCAATCAGAACGAAGCTTACATCACTCTGCTGAACAAATTGCTCTAGATCGGCTCTAGAAATCATACAGTGTCGTGCTCTCTTATTTGTCAGTGTTTGATTTTTGCAAAGAGACACATTTCTGTTTAGCCAACGTGAGCAGAGATGCCTCGTACTTGTGTGAACAGTGCAGATAACTTCTGCTATGTTTGTGATGAAGTGATTTTTGCATCACAAAAGCGCAGTATAACCACTATGGTTAAGAAAGCCTATCACCTTTATTTTGGCTGCAAAATTGGAGATCAGGACAAGAGATGGGCCCCACACATATGCTGCAACACTTGTGCAACAAATCTTCGTCAGTGGTTGAACAGGAAAAGGAAATCTATGCCTTTTGCAGTGCCAATGATTTGGAGAGAACCAACATATCTTACCAGCAATTGTTACTTCTGCATGGTGCCTCCAGTTGGGAAAGGTGTGTCAAAGAAGAAAAAGTGGACTGTGCATTATCCAAACATTACATCAGCTATACGCCCAGTACCCCACGGAGAAGGAAAAGACGGCATGGAAAGCCTTCCAGTTAGTGGCAATAAATTTTCTCGGAAACAACAAGGCAGACAACTACAGGTTGTTGGTGGAAAACCTCCTCAAGGCATACAAAAGCCTTGGTTGCAACATGTCACTAAAGATACATTTTTTGCACTCTCATCTAGATTTTTTTCCACCGAACTGCAAAGCAGTGAGCAACGAGCATGGCGAGCGATTTCACCAGGACATTGCAACAATGGAGAAATGCTATCAGGGCAAATGGAGCCCATCAATGCTTGCAGACTATTGCTGGACAGTGACAAGGGATGCTCCATTTAATGAATACAAGAGACAAGCCAAGAAGCACTGAGTAGACACTGAATAGGACTAAACTATGTACAGGATAGTTTTTTGCCTTTTGTTTCATAATAAATTTTATTTATATAACCCTTTTGCTGATTTTTAAAGTGTTACATAAACAGGATAGGTGAAATATTGTCATGTAAAGCAACTATAAACACATGAAAAGACCTAGGTTTACAATTTATGATTAAAACTCTACTATCTACACAATATACATAGACATAAAATGTAAAAACTTAAATACCTTAGAAACAGTAGCCAATCAGTTGTTTTAATTGTCATCTTTGAATTCAGCACATCAAAATACATAATAAATAGCACATTTTATCTCTGAAGCAGACGACTTCTCAAAAATTGTAGACCAGTGTTACACAAGACAGCACCATAGGGAATGTGCAAACAGTATTTGAGTTCTGCACTGAGCCAAGGAAAATATCTGGAAAGTGCTCCAGTTATGGTGCTAGTCTACACATCACTCTGAACGCAAAATGAATTATCTGAAATCTGTGCTCAAATAGTGAGAAATTATATTGTTGAGACAGCAAATGCATCAGTATTTTAGCTGTTGGGTTGACATACATTGCGGAGAGTGAACAAATGTCTGTAGGAATGAGGTTTGTTGAAATGAAGCGTGGAAGTGCCTGTATTCAAGAGAAATTCTTGGGTTTTGTCCCAGTATTTGCACTGAGTACAGAAACTGTAGCTAATAACAATTTTAACAAGTGCTTCTGAGTTTGGGCTTGACCTTTTCAAATTAGATGTTCAAAGATATGACTGCCATGGCAGTAATGGAAGGAGGGAAAAGTAGAAGGTGTTCATAAAAGAAATACCCAAAAGCAATGACTGAGCATTGCTCATTGCATAGGTTAAATCAGGTTATTAATGACTCAAGGAGTATAAATGAAATCTGCACCATCACTGGATCTGTCAGGGCAATTATCTAGGTGTTTTGTTTTGTTTTTGTGTGAGAGTACTCCCAAGAAGATGGCTAATCCCTACCATACCTATTCTATGAGAGATATGCTGGCTGGAGAACTATAAGAGCATTCATATTTTTACTGCAAATATACCCATTTGTATGCAACTGGGACACCTTGCCAATACAAGAAACATTAAAACAACACAGTTTACACATTGGTTCTTGTTGTGTATTAAGCACCTTGTACTTTACCATTAGCTGGATTATTATTGCGAAGTTTTCCTCAGTGGTTGAGCCAGTGTGACTCAAACACTACACGCCGTACCGTTCGAACTACTACAAATGCACCCTGACATCAGAGACCTAACAGGACTGCTTAAGCAACAGAGTTAAACTGCTGAGATAAGCCTAATCAAAATAGAAGATGTTGCTCTGAAACTGGCAGTTGAAGTAGGGGTGGAAGTCTGTTCCACAAACAGGATCACCAAATAAGTCAAGCCCCAGAGAAGAGTTCTAATGTCTCTCTTTCTGTGCCTTACAAGGGCTCTCCACATGCAGATTTGCGCCACACTTTCACCCAAAAAAAACAATGGCCATGTCTACATTAGCTAACTTACAGTGGCACAGCTGTACCGATACAGCTGAACCACTGTAAGATCGCTCATGTAGGCACACTACGCCGACAGGAGAGAACCCTCCCGTTGACATAGTAAAATCATCTGAATGAGCAGCGGTAGCAGGAGAGCCGTGCACACTTTGCTATGCTAGTAAAATTCATGTCATTCAGGGGGGGTGTTTTTTCACACCCCTGAACAACATAAGTTTTGCTGACATAAGTGGTAGTGTAGACCTGGCCAAAGCAACAATCTGATTGTTAAAGCTCCATCATTCCTCAATGCTCACTTCACAGGTATTGTGCTTACAAGTCTTCCCCTGGGGAGCTGTGACTAGCAATGAATACAGTGACCCAAAACAGACTTTCCAAAATGAGTTATTGTTTAATCTCAACAGTAGGAACAAAGCATAACAAGAGAAAAGGGTTTTAAATACAATAAAAGGCCTTGGCACTTATCTATCTTACTTATAGGCTTAGGTAGGCCTAGCTTATCCCAGATACCCCAACCTCTGGGATTGGGGTTCAGCCTTACTCTGTGCCCTGTCCTTCAGCTGTTGTCTTTTTATCAACTCTTTTAAAGTTCTTTTTTGCAGTTTCCTTCACTTGGATTCCTCCCTCCATGGCTACAGGTGCCCAGTGAACTCAGTTGGAGTTTTCGGTTAATAATGAAGCACCATCACCATGCCTTAATCTTGACTTCTATTTCATATGCTTCTGATATCAAAACAACATCTTTGATGCTATCATCAAATATACAATGCATAGATTTAAAATGTATAATTTGACTCATTAAATATATTTTTGGCATATAAAGAAGAGCAAACATTAAGGGACCGCATTAGGGAATGTTAATGAGAAGAGGGACCTTTATTCTTAGGTCACCAGTTCAAGTCCAGTTAAATTTGCAGTGGATGAAATTGATTCTTATTACCATTCTATGACTATTTGGCCACTTCCCAAGTGTCAACATTTCCAAAAGACAGTGGTTTTAAACTGCTAAGTGGTCAGCTGAGCGACATTCTGAGCAGAGAGGTCACAGATTAAATTGGCAGAGAGAATGGCTATCTGCTTAACATTAGTGATAGTGCCTCTAAATCATGGTTGAGGTATGTTGACAGGACACTGGGGGGAGGGCAGATTTACATTGCCAATGTAAATTCTGTATTTGTTCTGTTGATAGAACTTCATCCTCTGAAACTGCCAAATTTGATATTGTTCATGTGCACTACAAACTTCTTTTTGCATACTAAAATCAGTGGAAGTCTTATTATTGACTTCAGTGAGGGCAAGGGCAGGTGCTATATTCAAACATATAAGAAAAAAAAACACCCCACTAATAGAGACACAAATAAAAGATTAATAAAATCAATGGCTTGAATACATCTTCCAGACTTTTGCCATTATTCTTTTCAACTTCAGTCCTACTCTTTCAAACCTTGCACTCAATTTAGGATGCACAGCATGTGTATGCCAAAAAATTTTCAACAGCACAAAACAAATATGATGACACATTATCAAATTAAAGATTAGAAATGAAAATGTTTCTTGTAAACTATAATCCTTGCCTTGACTCATGCATTAAAAAAAATCAATAAAATAATTAGGCAACCATGCAAGTCTTCTTTTAATGACTTGTGTCTTAATAAATACTATATTCATTACAAACCTCCATCGAAGTATATTATCTACACATTCACCATGCTACTTTTCCTGATTAGAAAGCTTCACCTTGCTAAAGCATGAAAAATGGATAAGAATGGAATGGAATACAAAATGCTGCTTATTGCTGGTAAACCAGCAAGGTTTGCCCTTGTATAGTAAATCTCAAAATTTTAAATGTGATATTATAATAGTGACAAATTCCCTCTAGAATCACCTACATTATTTCAGTTTTACTTAAACCAGGAATAACTGAGTGAAGACTTAATTATTATTATAATAATGGAAATAGTGGATCTAATTTAGGTGCCTAATACTGAAAACAGCATTCTCCAATGGTTTCTGACCCTATTTTTGCTGGAGGGTGGGTGGCAATGGAGCTAAGGGAAACATTGCTCCAGCCATGATTCCTTCCCTACAGATCCCCAACATTTGTTGGGTTGTAAGGGTATCCCCTCCAAATGCCACAGTCCCCCAAACACCTTCATCAGAGGGACAATGCTAGGTCACCTCCATGAGAGGAACCTTGTGCTGTTTTCCTCCCCCCAGCCCTCCCTCCCATGACATTTTCTGCCAGAGGAGGTGGTCTGGCCCTTGGCTGATGCATTTAACGCCTATTTTGCTTCAGTCTTCACTAAAAAAGGTAAATTGTGACCAGACGCTCAATACAATTAATATTAACAACAGGGGTGAAGGATCACAAACCAAAATAGGGAAAGAACAGGTTACGGAATATTTAGATAAATTAGATGTATTCAAGTCAGCAGACTCTTACGAAATTCTCCCTAGGGTACTTAAAGAACTAGCTGAAGCAATCGCAGAACCATTAGCAATTATCTTCGAAAACTTAAGGAGGATGGATGAGGTCCCAGAGGACTAGAGAAGGGCAAACATAGTGCCTATCTTTAAAAAGGTGAACAAAGGGGCAAAGAGGACCCAGGGAATCATAAACCAGTCACTCTAACTTTGATACCTGGAACGATACTGGAACAAATTATTAAATAATCAATTTGTAACTACATAGAGTATAATAGGGTTATAAGGAATATCTAGCATGGATTTGTCAAGAACAAATCATGCCAAACTAACCTGACTTCCCTTTTGACAGTGTTAGTGGCCTTCTGGATAGGGAAAGCAATAGATTTGATCTATCTTGATGTTAATGTTTTTGACACAGTCCCACAAGACATTCTCATAAGGAAATTAGGGACATGTGGTCTAGAAAAAGTTATTATAAGGTGGCTGCAAAACTGGTTGAAAGACCCAACTCAAAGGATTCATCAACGGTTCACTGTCAAACTGGGACGATGTATCTAGTGGGGTCTTGCAGGGGCCAGTCATAGCTCCAGTCCTAGTCATTATTTTCACCAATGACTTGAATAATGGAGTGATAAATTATAAAATTTGCATATGACCCCAGACTGGGAGGGGTTGAAAGCACTTTGGAGAATAGGATTTAAATTCAGAATGATCTTGATAAAATGGAGAATTGGTCTGAAATTAACAAGATGAAATTCAATAAAGACAAGTACAAAGTACTTCAGTAAAGAAAGAGAAATTCAATGCACTACTACAAAATGGGGGATTACTGGCTAGGTGGTAGTACTGCTGAAAAAGATCTGGGAGTTATAGTGGATTGCAAATTGACTATGACTCAACAATCTGATGCAGTTGTGGAAAAAAGGCTAATATTGTGGGGTGTATTAACAGGAGTGTCATATGTAAGACAAAAAGAAGAACAGGAGTACTTGTGGCACCTTAGAGACTAACAAATTTATTAGAGCATAAGCTTTCGTGGACTACAGCCCACTTCTTCGGATGCATCCGAAGAAGTGGGCTGTAGTCCACGAAAGCTTATGCTCTAATAAATTTGTTAGTCTCTAAGGTGCCACAAGTACTCCTGTTCTTCTTTTTGCGGATACAGACTAACACGGCTGTTACTCTGAAATATGTAAGACACAGTAGGTAATTGTCCCCTTCTTCTCAGCACTGGTCAGGCCTCAGCCCTGCGGGGATGGGTTTAATAACAGAAATAATTCTTTTCTGGGTTAATGCCACCCCTACCTGGAGCTGATTTTTAACAGAAACATTTCCTAATAATCCTCAGGGTCCCAAATTAAAGTCTGTCACCACACAAAAGCTCATACTTGGCTCTGAGTCTTCTCTCACCACAAGAGCTCTTTTTCTGTCCCAGACTGTTCTCACAGCCAGTCTTCCCAGGTCTCCCTAGCTGGAGTTCAGCCTTCTCACTTTAGCTTCTAGGCCCAAACATGATCAGCACTTCCCCCAGTTCACAAAGTTGGCTAAAAGCCACCACTGTATTCCCCTCTGCATCAGCAGTAAGCCCTCCTGAGCTGAAGCAGCGGATTCTGGTCCAGACTGTCTGCCTGTAATTATAATTTGACACATGTGTTTTCTCACTGTGCATAAGGTATTTCTGCTAGCTCATGAACTTGAGGGCCGTGTAAAGAGTTTCTCACTGAGGCCTAGTCTAGACTACCCTCAGTGTGGTACCTGTATATGTGTTATAGCTTCTGTTTATGTTCCTTTATTTGTTCTTTTGGTGGCACTCCATACATTATACAGAATAATAACCTGCAGTTATTTGTTTAGCCAAAATTTATCCGATTTCATCAATCTTTCCCTGGCTGATGAGCACAAATACCAGGAGACCTGATTTCCACTAGACAGCCATAAAAAGATTTAATAATGATTGGATTGGATTTATCAAAGGGAGCCAGCCATTGTTTTACCAGTACTTGAAACCCTTCCTCCCTCCACCATCTCCCTAAACCTGGTTATTTGACAATCGGTTATCCAGAATGAGCAAATGAACTGGTTATTTGACAATGAATTAACTAAAATATAGCCTAACCCCCCAAATATTCTAATTTTGTTAGAATTAGCCCATCATTTAGGATTTTTTTCTTCTTTCTAGCTCAACAAACAGATAAGCTCTTCCATCTGCCTGTTAAGAATCATAGTGGGTTTTGTTTTTGTTTTGTTTTTTTAAGAAAATACTGCAGTTTTAATTTCACTATGAGATCTTTTATAATAAAGATGAACCAAAACCTGGAATTTGCACATTTTTGAATGTTGAGGTAGAGATTTCCACCTTCCACCTTCCAAACACTTCTTCAGTTTTGTTACCCTTTTGGATCATGTCCACAACAGGCAGGGGATCTTCTGAGATACCTACCGTCTTGGGCTGAAATCTCAGAAAAATAACTTATGACATTTTAGCCATAACCTTACCAAAACCTTGATTTCGACACTATCATATCTGAACCAGAACTCTAGTCTAAATTTGATCTAATTCTGGATCCTCACATTGCTTCTGCAGTCCATCTCTCCCATAGTATGTAGTCAAGGAGCTCCTACTCTAGACAGGTAGAATTTTATACTTGCAGTTTGTTTTCATACGGTAAAACTACCAAGTTTTCTAGAGAAGGAAGGAGGAATTTTCATGTCAAAGCATTTCAGCATCACCTCTTAATTGGTAAAAATGACTATGACAGAACAGGTGGGGTAGATGTTGTGAGTCCTATGCAAGTAGATGTAGTTCTTCATAGTGCTGCATAACCATTAGATAAATATGGCAATTCAAAAAACTGTCAGTTTGACTGTGTATTGAACCAAGTAAGCCAGAAAGTCATTGAAAAATAGAACCCAAACAATTTTGACAAAAATAGCCTTCATCCAACCATTGAGCTTCTATTTAGAGTCCATTGGCTATATTAGATATCTAAAATGATAAATCATATTAAATGGCAAGAAACTTGGTTAACACAGTAAATGTTTCCCAATGACAGCTCATGTTCTTCTAGGATGTCAAGCTCCGCAAAGCTCAAACTTCAGGAAATAGAGTTAAGATAAGTGCTCACGTAACCTTGACTCTCTCCCCCTGGAACTGGCAAGCACTTATCGGCATGCAGCAGTTGCATTCAGTGTGTGATTTGTAGCTGTATTGAATGGCTTGAATAGTGGAGGCAGAAGGTGGTGGAGGCTGGCAGAGGTGTGTTGGAGCTGAGGAGATGGGAATTACTCTGAGAGGCATCACAGAGCTGTGATTCTGATATGAGTAGATCAGGGTTTTGGACCCACTCTATGTGTGCAAGTAAAGGAAAAGGAAGCACGTGTATCCTGTGGAGCTAGTCTGCATCATTTTATTAACCAACTGGATAGGTTGTCTCAGGAGCAAGGCACTGGGGGTGAGGCTTGCCATGGGAATTCTCAGTAGTAAGGTGGGATATATGAGCAGTCTGTTGGTTTAATGATAAGGGAAAATATAGGATTACATGGTATCGTGTGAGTCAGTGTGAAGTGGTGGTTGCATTTCACAAGTGTGGCATTCTGTCAGGGGAGTAGGTTAAGTGTTTGCATGCAGGGCAGATGCAAGTATCTACCTGCAAAAAGTAATATAGCAAAATGGCAGAATGTGGGTATGTGTGTGATGACGGGCATTTGGGAGCAATGCTCAAAGAGGACAGTGTTAAAGTTATATTACTTTCTCTCTCTATTCCCTGGTTTTCTTAAGTTTCAGTTTTGCTGAGTTGTTACCAGGAAACCTTGTTGCTAGGAAACCGCTGTGGTAACCAAGTTTCTTTCCCTTTAATTTCCTAGGTTTTTTTAACAGAAAGAAAACTTGTTGGTAGGAGTTAATGATCGTTGTGGCAATTGTAGATAGCATGTAGGCCAAGTGGACTACCTATCCTTCTCCTCTCCACTGCTTAGCTCCACACCTCCTCCCCTACCAACCAGCCCTGTCCTTTCCAGTCCAGCCACTCTCCCCACACTTCTTTCTCCAGGCTACCCTCCACTCCAGGTGTGGGTGGGCTGTTCCTGATGTGTTTTCATGGCAGTGTACTGAGGTTTCCAACTGGATCCACCCTTGCAATCAGGGCCGGCTCCAGGCACCAGCCGACCAAGCACATGCTTGGGGCGGCACCTTGGAAGGGGCAGCCAATCTTGGGGTGGCGGGGGACGCTCGGGGATTTTTTGGTTCAGTGGGGCAGCGCTCGAGGTTTTTTGTTTGTTTATTTGTTTTTGTTTCAGCGGCGCAGCACTGGGGGGGATGGGGGCTTTGGTGGCGCAGCACTGGGGGAGGTGGAGGTTGGCACAGCGCAGTGCTCGGCGGGGGTTTGGACGGTGCGACCCGGTGCTCGGGGGACAGGGGTTTCGGCGGTGCGGTGCGGCACGGCACTCAGGGGGGGCGGGGGTTTCGGCGGCCCGGCGTGGCACTCGGGGGGGCAGGAGTTTCGACGACCCAGCCCGGCGCTCGGGGAGGGGCCGGGGGTTTCGGCGGCCCGGCCCGGCACTCGGGAGGGTGGGAGGGGGTTTTGGCAGTGCCACGCTCGTGGGGGGCGTGTTACAGCGGGGCGGTGCTCTTCTTTTTTGCCTGGGGCGGCAAAAAAGTTAGAGCCAGCCCTGCTTGCAATCTGACTTTCCTCTATCGATGAGGCAAGAACCCAGAGGCTGTCTCAAATGCCACCACAATTTTCTGAAAAGAAGCTGTATTCTGTGCACTGCTTAGCCAGTCTGCGTTTCTTCTCATATCCTCCAATGTTTTGTCAGTAGGTGCAGAACACAGGTGTACACATCCATCTGCAGCACAGGAGGCTCAGAAGTGGCCGATTCATCTCAACGTGATGCTCTCACCTGAAAACTCTTCAAGGAGATGAATAAAGCCTGAAGCAATAGCTCTGAGATGTGTTAACTCCTCCATTTGTGTCAGTGGATGTTCCCATCCTCCCTTTACAATGCTGGAGAGTGTTTGGTATGTGTCAATCATGCCCGTTCTCAGATCCTCACTCCAGTGTGTTCTTGGCACATGGTCTGAGCAAGCCTACTCTGAACTATCCACTCAGAGGGGCAGGGCTTCCTCAGATCCTGGCTCATATGGGAAAGGGGAATAAGGAGAGGGGTGTCAGACACCCCCAGTAAGGCAAACCCCTCCCCAGGACTTGGATCCCATGAACAGCGGCAGGGAGGATGGTTAGATCCCCATAGATGGGCAGCTCCCCCAGATCTTGTCACACATGCACTGGAGCAAGGAGGGGGACTCAGACACCACTGGAGTGGGCTGAGTTTCCCAGATCCTACCAAACATTCCGGGGGGGGAGGGGAGGAAGGGAATGGGTGTTAGACTGTCCATCTCCTGGCACATGCACATGCAGACAGCTGCCACACCCTATTCTTCCCCAGCCCCCTGCCATTCCACCTCACCTGAGCATCCCCAACCCCTGCAATAATACAAAATGATGGATATATTTCAATTATTTAAGTTATTGTTTATGAATAGTGTTGTAAACCAACAGCGTCTTCGTCTCACCTCCACTGCTTTAAATTAGTAGTAGTAACTCCATTGAAGTGAATGGAATGATACCAGTTTGTAAGCAGAGTCAGGATGAGCTCTACCCTGACATCTGGTGGTGAATTATGGCGAGTGTGGAAAAGAACTCCAGGGGCTGATCTTGTTTGCATAGGCACACCCACTCGCCTGGCATGAAACAACAGCAACTCAAAGTGGTTACTTTTGCTGGTGTGGGATCCCCAGTTTTCTCAGTTATTGGGGCAGGAAGAATAAAGTTTTGTTACCCTGATTCTGTGAATCAAGGCCAGTGGAACTGTTGTATGACAGAAGGACTCACCATTACCTAAATAGCACTTGCTTGACAAGGGGCCTGGGTTACAAAACCCAGTGGATTGAGAGAGGATGGGGACAGGTATTTGTATCTGATGGCATAGGTCCCCTTTGAGAGCTTGAAACACCAATTGCACCACCACCACTCTCCACTGTTGAATGTCAGAGCTAACTTTGATTCCATTAGGAGTTTAGTTACAGGCTGCTGAGCTGAATTCACTTTGGTCCAATGGTGCATCAGCACTGGGGCTCCCCTACTATGAGCTGAAATCACGAAAGAGCTAAAGTTATTAAGAGCTGAGATCACTGAGTGCTGTGTTAACTAGGGGGGGAGCCTGAAGCTATATTGCTAAGAAGCTGGTGGAGCAATTCGCGGGAAGACTGGAGGAGGAGCGAGCGGTGCGGAGCCTTGCGGGGACGATTGGAGCGGCCCAAGGAACGGCGAGCGGAGCTGTTTGTGGAGACGGCTGGAGCGGCTCACAGATCGGTGAGCGGAGTGGAGCAGCTCATAGAGCAGAGCAGTTCGTGGGACAGCAGGAAGTGGACTGGCTCATGGTGAAGGCTGCGGCGGAACCCCACGGAGAGACAGCCGGCCGGCCTCGGATCACGTAAGGTGCTCCTTAACACCCGGCGTGCCCCCCTTTTTCTCTGGGGTTGCACTGACCAGGGACAGAGACTTTGGGGGTTGTTGGACTTTTGGGACTTTGGGTGGTTGCTGGACCCAAGAGACTTTGGGTGATTTTTGGGTTGCTGGATTCAAGAACCAAAGGGAAAGGACGAGGTCCAATTTGCTGGGGTGGGTCTTTTGCTCATGGTTTGTGTTATGAATCCTGTTTGTGGTGTTTTTCCAATTTAATGCTGATGTCGTTTACCTCATGTTATTAAACATTTTCTGCTACACTCAGACTCCGTGCTTGTGAGAGGGGAAGTATTGCCTCTCAGAGGCACCCAGGGGATGGTATGTAATTGCCCCTGGTCACTGGGTGGGGGCTCAAGCCGGTTTTGCATTGCGTTATTGAAACGGAACCCCTAGATACAGAACCCGGCCCTTGTTGCTGCCAACTTAGATAGGCAGTAGGGTTACAAGTGCAAAATTGGTGTGAGAAAAGATTTAGACCCAAAATCTGTCTTGAGGATGTATTTGTTTTACAGTCATCAAGTTGTCATGGATTGCACTCCCATAACATAGTGATGGGCAACAAAGATGAACTGGATGGATAGATTTCACAGAAAATGTGAAATTGATTATTTGCCACAAAACACACAAAATTTCATTGGAAAATGTGAAAATTAATTTTCTGCCTCTTTTTCACTTTGAGCACTTTGTCTGGCATAGAGAGTTTACCTCTCCCACATCAAAGACATAACAGTGAAAATCATGAAGGACAACACAGTCACAACATATTACCTCAACTGCAAGGTATATAGGTATATAATGTACTGCACACAGATATATGTGGAAAGCCCACATGACTGAGCTGGAATTTTCTAACCTATGCCATATTTTCCTATTGATCCACAAGTGCAAGCCTTTTCAGCAGCTCCTGAAAGATAGAAACGTAGTATTTCACAGAACTGTGGTGCCCAATGTATTTTTGATGGATGTCTGGCTTAACTCTTTCCAAAAACATTTTGAAACTCTGAAATGGTTGCGGGGAGGGGAAAACAAGTGTGCAAACAAACAGTTTGGGTTTTTTTTAAAAAAATGAAGCGGATTAGTGCAAGTCATATCCTCTTTTCTCATATTTACATTCAGACTTTTAATGGCACTTGACTCTGAAATCATTCCAGTAAAGCGGAAAATTAATATTTTAATATGTCTACCTCTCCAGCAACTAGAAATAAGTAAAGTGGAATAAGTATTAGAGAAGAAAATGTTTTAGTATTAACTATATGTATGAATATTTATCATCACTTGCCATCACACATCTGCTTATCAGGTGCCTTTTCACTTATATACACAGTAAATCACTGTGGGAATCACAGTAGCAATTATTTTTATGTTGTGCAGAAAAGAGAGTGATAATTTATTTTGTATATCTTTGATTAGATTTTACCATAGTTTTTCTCTGAGTGAATCCAGTAGTATCAAGCATATCTAATAAAAAATCATTAGACAAGGGAGTCACAGAATGATACAATTCTCCTTTACCTATAATAAAAAGTGTATTGAGGTGGGGGATAGAATGTTAGAGGAGAAAACAAATGCATTTCCTTTCAGCCTTCAACAATGTCTACATTTCTGGTTCTGCTTAAAAGTTAGACTTGCAGAAAAATTACCCACCTGGTTTAGGTCTGTTTGTATCTTTTTTAATGAGTTTGTTCCAGTGATCCAACAAGTAAATGTCAGTTTTACAGGAGCCTGAACTGGTGGGTGGGTGGATTTTAGCTGAGTACGTTTGTGCAGACAAAGCAGCTACAGGCGTTTGATGGAGAGTAATGTTTCTGCCCCACAGAAAGGCTAATTATACAATCAACAGCTGGATTGTATGTAGCCTCTTATTTTTCAATTTGGTGGTAACTGGAGGGGATTTTAAGTACTGTGAAATAGACAATGCAAGTTTTGGCTAATGCTAGGGATAGTGTTTCCAGGCAGTGTGTAAACTTTGCCCCCATCTATATTTCTGCCAGCACACCTCAGACTTGATTTGAAATAGCTCTGCTATTCCACCACTGAGAATCTCTTGAACAAAGGAGTAAGCCCATTAAGTCAAGAGGAAGAACTTGAAATATCAATAGAAATCCAACCACCATTTGTGGCTATGAGCCATGCCAAGTCTGGCTGGTGAAAGGCACCCATGAGCATCTAACTTGCTACTAAATAGAAATTGTTGATGCTTATTTGGAGAAAGCAATCTGCTACCCTATCTAAAAAAAAAAAAAAAAAAAGGTAAAGGGCTACCAGTGCCCACAAAATAATGAATGTTACAACTAACCTTACTCTCTAATACTACATACCTAACCCCAGTTCATGAGCAAGATAAATGAGAAGCTACTGATGAGTCAACTCCATTTACTGATCTCCAACAATGTCCAGAACCCATCCTAATCTGTTTTCCAGAGTAGCTCAGAAATGGGGCTGGTTGCACTAGTGGAATATTTCCTCTTAGCTATGTCCATGTTTATAACATTGGCTATCTGAGCAGCATTCAGCATGGCCAATCATAAAGTCTTGCTGGTCCTTATAGACTTGGAACTGTGAAAAATGCAGTAAACTGTCTCAGGCCCTTCTTCTCAAACCTGTCCCAAATGCTGGTGATGGGTGATTACAGTTCTGCCCCCACACCTCTGACTTGTAGACTTCCCTCTTTTCCCTGTCACATCTGTATGTAAAACTTCCAACAGTATGTGGACAATACCCAACTATAAATCTTCTTAACTTCACAAGCTAACAACACCTGCATCCATATCCCCCCAGTCCATAAATGAGATCAGTGACTGGATTAAGAGCATCTGACTGAACCTACACCTGGAGAAGACTGAGGTTATACCCACTTCCTGGGCTCTTCCCCCCCAACCCCCCCGCCCCGTGGTCTATTAATGATGGTCATGGTGCTGCCATAGCACAAAGACTACTGTGCTCCAGACCGCTTGATACTACACTCTTCATAGTGTGTTGGAGCAATAGGGAGGCAGTGTGTGAGCACAAGAACAGAAAAGAGAAGAAGGAGGGGACAAAGATGGCAGAAAGGAATGGGGACAGAAGGATGAAGGGAGAAGTACTGGCTCTCAGAGGTCTATGTCCCACATTTGGCGGAGTGTCTGTGTTCCAGATAGCAGCACACCATAGATGTATGGATGCAGCTAATCTACCTATTTCAGATAGTATGGGGCCAAATACTAGTCTTTTCACACACTTTTTCCTCAGGCAGTGCTCCCATTGGTTTAAATGGGAGTGTTGCTGTGACGGGGTGGACTAGGTCTGGAGGCCCCCTGCTGGAGGCCTCGTGACCCTGTCTCACCCTGTCCCAGAAAACATCAGAGGAGAAGTCCTCCAGAGGGCCTCGTGTAGTTTAAGGGGAGCAGCCAGTCAGGGGCTAGGAGGGCCATATAAAAAGAAGCAGCAGAGACAGAGCAGTCAGTTACCGCAAAGAGCTGGAAGAGATAGCACTAGGTTCCTAGCTAGCTGGAACAGCAACAGGGCCATGGACAGTTCAGTGTGAGCAAGGCTGAGCCTGGGAAGGGTGGATGCCAAAGGCTGGGGGAGCTAAGAAGGAGCTCCTGGCTGGCTGCAGGGACCAAGCAAGGACTGAGCTCAGAACCTAGCCAGACCAAGCAAGGATACCACAATGGGTCCTGTTGCTCTGGTTAAAGACTAAACCCGGTGGAAGGGTGGGGGGGGGATATCACAAAGGGCCCTTTTGGACTGGTATAGATGGCAGTGTCTGAAGGAAGGAAGCCTTGGTGGAAGGTAAAGACTATATTCCTCAGAAGGGTTTGTTCTGTTCCACCCACAGATATGTGTGTTACTTGGCTGGAGGGCTGAGTCACTGAAGACCCTCTGAAGAAACCATTGGCCGAGTGGGGGGATGCTCACCAGATGTAGGTGCTGCCCTGTTCCAAGAACTAAGAAATGGCAGGATCACACTCAACCAGAAGGGGGTGCTCATGAAAGGCGGGTGTCAACCCCAACTTACAGTTGCCCATTTAAGGACTGAATGAGACAGGACTCCAGAATTTGGCCAGCAATAATGCCAGCTCAGACATTGCTCTTGGAAAGCTATTGGAAGCTCTTTAAGGGTGTTGCCAAGATTTTTTGGAGGAAATGGGAAGGGGGAAGGATGCTCTTCAGGTTGGCCTGTGCCAATATGTCACCTGCCCACTCAGTGACTACACACATCCATGAACAAAAACCAAGGCTCCCATTTGTTGTAGCCACAGAAAATTGACATTTCCCCAACTTATGATTAGTTTAATAATATTTCAAGCATTAAACAGCTCTGTTATCCTCTATCTTTATTATTTTCATGGATTTTTATTTAATTTTAAAGTCATGCTATTTGTAAATACAAATGGCTCTGAATGTCAGATGCACGTGTATAAACATCAGGACCCACACATACCACAGCTGTATTTGCTTGTGTAGAAACCCCATGCTGTGGTTATGCATATCTGTAAATTAGTCTTTCTTCTTTGGATTCTATACAGCTCCCTGATTGCTTGTAAAATATAGGCATGTTTAGTCTCTCTTTCAGATAGAATAACAGCTAATGTGCTGTTATGTTCCATAAAAATTATGAGTTGTATAATATATTATTCCTCTGCCATAGATAAGACCCTTTTCTGATGCATCACAGGTTATAGACATGCTATTCTTTCAGGCAGTCTCAAAACCCAAATGTTTAGGATATCAGTTTGTTTCTTAAAGATAAGTTTAATGTTCTCCTATTGATTGATGTTAAATGTAGCTAGGAAATAAATGCCTCTTTACTCATTATCTATGCAGTGTATTTATTTTACACTAGAGTCCAGTTAAAATTGTTAATGTCTATGTTCCACATACTTTTCAGAGTAGTTCTAATTGGCCACCATTTCACAGAGCTCATTATTCACTAGGGTGACTTTCTGGAGACTGTTTCTAAATATACTAGAGATGATGGGTATATTACTTGCATAAAAACCTTCCAGCCTATAAAACCTGATCTTGACTTGGCTGAAGAAGATAAGAATGAATGCTGTCTAACTCAAGCCATACCTAAGGGCTCTCCACATAAATGACTTGCTTTCAGTACTACAATTATGGAAAAGTCCCCCACTGTCAGTGGAACTGGGGGAAATCATCATATTTCATAATTATTTTCACAAATCAGAAAACTTTCATTTTATAGAGATGAGCTGAGTGGAATGGATAGTTTTCGTTCAAGAGCAGTCCAACACTCACATAGCAGGGGTTTTGTATACCAGAACCAAAATCTTTGACAGAGATTTTGTGGATAGAGGGGGTAAGTCAGTGGTGGGCAACCTGCCACCCATGGGCTACACACAGCCCTGTCAGAGTAATCCGCTGGCAGGCCATGAGACAGTTTGTTTTCATTAACCATCCACAGGTACGGCTGCCCGCAGCTCCCAGTGGCTGCAGTTCGCTGTTCCCGGACAATGGGAGCTGCGGGAAGCAGCGGGCAGCCCGTGCCACTTCCCACAGCTCCCATTGGCCGGGAACGGCAGCCACTGGGAGCTGCGGGCAGCCATGCCTATGTACAACCAAAGTAAACAAACTGTCTTGTGGCTCGCCAGCGGATTATCCTGACTAAATGGAAACAAGCAGCCACCTTTCTGCCTTTTACTGTTGACATCTGTTAAAGAAATTGGGAGTAAGTTTTTAAGAACTTAATGGGGTGCGCAAAAGGGGTAGTGACGTTAAAGCGCTGCCGTGGCAATGCTTTAAGCAGGGTCCTTAAAGCGCTAACATGGCAGTGCTTTAATGTCATTGCCCCTTTTGCTCCCCCTCCCCCCCCCCCGCTGCCAACGGCGGGGAGGGGGGACAAAAGAAGTAGCTGCCCCAGAGCCGTGATTTAAAAGGGTCTAGGGCTCCGGCTGTTAGGCTCTTTGGTCCAATGATGTAATATGCCTCACAAAGACATTTGGTCTCCAGGATCTGATTCCTCCTTTATGGTGTTTTCCCAGTCTCAATCCCACTGACTTTTGTAAAATTAGAGGAAACTATATTGACATCCAACCCACAGATTCAATCTGGGTTACCCCGGCAGCTCTATCTTCTCCCTGCAGGACTTGGCTGGTTCTGACTGGTGCTCTACCAATCAGGGCTCAGGGCCATGCCTTGTGTCTCAATATGTATATATTCACACAAATATAATTGCCTTACTTACTTAATTCTAAGATTGTGTCTTACAATAACAATAGTAAGGCAGCATCCTTTTAGGAAAGTAGCAAACTTCCCTATCCTCCTAACTATAATCCATTACTATATAAAAAAATACTTATTTTCCTTCTTGGATCTAAGGACTGTATAGATACCTTAATATACAACTGCTGTAGACCAGTAATGTCCAAATATCCTATAAAATTACAGGAAACTGCATTGAGATCCACCCGACAGATTCAGTCTGGGTTACTTCAGGCAGCTCTATATTCTCCCTGTAGGGCTGGGCTAGATCTAACCAGAGCTCACACTGGCTACCAGTGTTGTACCCTGACACAACTCTCTACTGACTGGTCAGAAGCTTCTAGCTTGTAACAAAGTGTGTGTGGAGGGGAGGCAGGGGGGAGGTGTATGTGTGTACATGCAGGAAGTCTGCCCTTAATGAAGCCTTCTACACCAGCTTCAAAACTGCTACTGAGCATGGTTAACAACTTCCTGCACTCCTAGTGTGCTGAAATAGCAAATCCTTCTTTGCAGTCTCTCAGGGCGCTGTACTTGTCTGGGAATGTTTCTGTTATCAACTCAGAGCAAGTAGAAACAGCAGATGTAATTACAGCAATCAGTGTTTTTGGCTAAACACCATGAAATAAGAAAAAGAAATAGGGAGTTACATAAGTCATAGGGAATGTCACTTAGCCTCTGCAGTCCTTGGAGGGCCCAATAGTCTAGTGAGTAGCGCCTGAGTATCCTTTAACTCCTTTGGGCCTTCATGATATCTTAGGCTTAGTTCGTGTCCCCTCCATCCTGTGAAAATAATTCCACATTTTTATTCTCTATGCCTGCACAATGGGTCATCTGGAAGCTATATGGCAGCATTGAGAGGTACCACTGCATAATATGTGGGTTGTGGTCTTTGATCAAGTTTAGCCAATGGAGATGTGCACGGTCAGCTATTAGGCAGAAGAGCTGCTCACAAAAGTAATAGTGTAGAGCATCGATGGCCCAGTTCACTGCCAGGGCCTCCTTCTTGATGACCAAGTAAGCTACCTCTCATGGGAACAACTTCTTGCTGAGATAGGAAACAGGATATTCTTCTCCTTCAAATTCTTGAGATAGCAGTGTTTCAAGCTCAACATTGGACACATCTCTTTGTAGGATAAATGACTTTGAGAAGTCTGGTTGGAACAGGGGCCACTTTTTCAACTGCTGGAGATCTAATACTTTGTTATTTGCCTGGATGAACTGCTCATAAACCCTACTCAGAGTTGAATCTGAGTTCTTTTGTTCTGTCATGAAGTCTACCTTGCTGGAGAGCAGGTCCAGATTGAAAGGTGGCAGCTCTGGTTAGGTTCATGTCCTTTACCTATGAGGATGGTCTCTCTCCTTGGTCTTCATCCTCCCTCAGAGCCTATTCTTTCAAGGCCCCCTCTCAGCTATTGCAGCCATCTCCTGCTCTGGTTTAGCCTCTTCTATGGATGTGCCCCATCACCCTTTGACCACTACTTCTAAAAAAGGTATAACTGGGTATTCCAGGTCTTTAGTCACGCCAGCCCATACTGTTTCAGTGTGTTTTTGCACAGTCAGACGTAGTTCTCTGATTGGATAGGGTCATATGTCTCTGTGGTTACACTGGATTTCGATCATGCCTCCAGATTTACTTCCAGACCCCACCAGTCTCTCCCTGTCTAAACTCTGGCTACAGTCTGAGTCTATCAGTCCTGTACTACTTCTCCATCCACTTGCACAGGGACTAACAGTTTCCCTGGGTCCCTCTTCTGAGCCCAGTTATTAGCTGTCCAGGCCTGCCTTTAATTACAGTCCATGAACCAGCAGTATCTTCTGAAATGTCCTTGTTGTCCACATGCAAAACAGTTCCCCATGGGCGAAGCTGGTTCTGCTGTTGATTCTCCCAAGTGGGATGGCCTCTTCAGATAAGATTACTCAGTTTGATCAGGATCCCTCTTAGCTAACTAACAGTTGGCTTTCAGGGTCCTCTCTTGGTCTTTGTGTCTCCCTACACTAGGGTTGGGTGTCCAACTTCCCCGAGGTACACTTGGCGGAGTTTAGGTATCTGGGTTACAGGAGGAGAGGGGGCATGCAGGGCAGATTTTTGGTGTTTCTACCTCCAGCCCAAGGGACACCAAGTAATTCTCCACCGAAGACACAGCCTCTGCCACGTTTCTGGATGATGTCTTACCACCCACTCATGCCCCACCCCATCACCACCAGGGAGAATTTGGGTGAACTGTTCCATGACAGTCATCTCTGCCACGCATGCATCCCTCTTGCTGGAGCCAATTCCAGCAATGCTCTTTCAGGTTCTGGGCAACAGTCCTTGGTCATGCTCCAGGGGTGGGGGTGGGGATTTCTAGTGGCAAAACCCCTGCCAGTAGGTTTCAGGTGAGATGTTGACATGCATGTAGTCCTGTTCGCCTTCACGTCAAGGCACCAATATGCCACTGGGGCCAGTCCATTCAAGTAGGGGACCAATAGGGTGGCCCAGTTTTTCTTGGATTGTTGGGCCGCGATGGCATCTCTCTCAGACATGATGCCTCTGGGTTGTCCTTGAGGCCCATTTTTGTCAGCTTTATAGGGATGGGTGGTATTGGGTTAGCATTTCTCCCTCAGAGACTCAAGGCCGCCCCAGGTTGCAATAGGAACGTTGCCATCTGCTGGATGAGCCACTCATGTTGTTCTTGCTGCTGCACTGCCATTTCCTTAACTAGCTGCTGCTGTGACACTGGCAGTTGTTGTTGGGCAGCAAGCTGCTGGATCAGATGAACGTTGCTATTGCTGGGTGGCCTATAGCTGCTGGTTCTTGAGAACCCACTTCTGCAGTTCCTCAAAATCTCTCTCTCTCTCTCTCTCTCTCTCTCTGGCCTACCATCAGTCTTGGGATACTATGTTGCCCGCATTCTCCATCAAATGTAATAGAGTCCTTAGAGGGCCATATCATGATGGTCTAATGGGTAGCACACCCAGTATCCAGACTCTTCTCTCAACGGGAAGGCCTTTCATTCCAGTTCCTCAATTGTGTATGAGCTGAGCTTCACCTGAGGTTTTCAATGTGCTTGCCCTCTTCTTACCAGAGGGTGAATGGGGTGAAGATGAGGCTACTGCCCCTCCTGCAACAGAGGTAGTTGCTAGGGGGCCCGGGCCCTTCCACTCCACTGGCCACTGACCCAGGGCCTTATGACAGCCAATAAGTATCTGGCACCTGGGAGTGCCCTCAAAGTTATCTCTGGGTCACTTCCTACCATCCATCTCTCCCCACTGCTCTAAGTCCAATATAAGATAACAAAAGAAAAAGAAAAGGCAGCTAAACCTTCTGCCCCAACCAAGCTCAGCATGCAGTCCTATTCCTCACAGGGAGGCTTCTTCAGCACTCTTGCTCAGGAGCCCTGAGAGTAGGTCTTCCTTTCTCCCCACTGTCCCCCGTCTGATCTGGGTTGCTCCCTTTTAAGTCTCCTCTCCAGTTGGAGCATATTCTGAAGGTTGGGAAGGGCAGGAATACCTGGGCCCAGTATTGTCTTTTAATCTCTTGGGGCCAAGTGTGGGATGTGAACACCCCATCACAGGGGATAATAATTAACCTGCTGCACAGATATGTTGTGAGACTTAATTACTTAATGCTCAAAGTAAAATACATTAAGGACATTGGCTGCTAAAAATGACATCAAAGTGCTGAATAGGACTGTTGTTGAGAATTAGGGGTTTCCAAGGAGACAAAATAGGTGATATCTTTCAGTAACTCAACCAATTATTTTTAAATTTATTTCATTTGTAGTTACTGGTCAATATTGTTTACCTCATATAAATGCTACTTGGTGTAAAAATTTACTAATGCCATCTAAAAGTTTTCCCTTCAAATACTGACAGTTTTTACCACAAGTGGAGGTGAACTACATTGACTTGTTACTGCTATTTGAACTGATACTGTATATAAAAGTGTTACACTATATGATAGGATAAAAATTCAAATATTCAGACAGTAACATGGCTGTAATCCAAATACTACAGAGACTGAATTGCTGTACAAGAATCTAAATTGCAGGCAAAACTGCTGCACTGCAAGCCCTCCATCTCCGAAAGTTGAAAGTTGATATTAGATATCTGTTATTCATAATATTAAAATCATTGAGGTGTAAAATTGTAGGTGTAGTGTCAAGCACAATGTATTATTTCTCTAGTCAGAAAAGACATATTCTTGGGGCATACCTAGAGCTGCACTTCTGCTTTTTTCTTTCTTTCTACCAGTGCTAGCTTGGGGCCTACACATCTTTTGAGGGTGTGACAAAGATGTCTTGGCTTGGTCCCCATGAAACTGTGATAATTAGGGAAATCCTGTTGGAGGACAGCTGCTTCTTTACATCCTACTGAATGTCCCACCATATGTGTTGTAAGTTCCATAGGCTGTGTGGAATATAATCAAGGCAGTCCCTCGAGTATGGAGGTGTTTCTTGGCAGAGTCCATTCTTAAGACTTTGAGACAGATTTTCATAGCTGCTGATCACCCTGCCACATCACAATGCCTTTCAAACCACACTTTTAATAACATCTTGTAAGAAATGTTCTCTCTCTTCAGGTTGCAGCCACTGCCTTGACAGGCTCTTAGCCTTGAGAGGTTGTAGAAAAAGTGGAAAGCCTGGAAACTCTGGATGTTGCAGAGTAGACATAAGTTATTTTTGGTTGTGTGCTAGAATTAATGCTAGGGCCCAGCCCAACACTTGTTAAGGGAATAATTGTGGCTTAAAAGATGGAGACAACCTTATGCACCAGAGAGAACTTTTTCTTTAGAAATTAAATGGGTCAGTGTCTTTTGGTCAACTTCTGAGAGCCTTTCCTACTGCTAATGCCAGGACTTTTTTCAGCATGTAAATGTCATGGATTATATCACTGTGGGATAGAGTGCAGGTTCAAGCTTCACAGAAGACAGGAGGTTTTTGCTCAAGCCTGAAAATTCTGTTGTGTAGGAATTACAGCTTTTGGCTACATAATCAGAATTAGTCTTCACGGGTGAGATCCTGGCCCCATTGAAGTCAATGGAAGGCTTTATATTGCTGTATAAAATTCTCTCCCAAAGGTATAATAATTCAGTGAAAAGTTGTGTGTCTAAATAAATACCAGAGTCAGGGCCGGCGCTTCCACTAGGCGACCCTAGGCGGTCGCCTAGGCGGCAGGATTTGGGGGGTGGCATTTTGCCGTCCTAGGTGGAAATTCGGTGGCAGTGGGGTCCTTCCACTCCGGGTCTTTGATGGAAATTTGGCGGCGGGTCCTGGTCCTACTCTCAGTAGAGTCAATGGGCTTTCTGCTATTGACTTCGAAAGGGAGTAGAATCAGATCTGTGGTCATTAAAGAAGTGATAAGACTCAGCTACACTGATACAATAGGTTGGGACTGATTCGTCTTTAACTTACACTGGTTCTACACAATGTCATATCCATGCAGTTACTCCTGTTTTATGCTAATGAAAATGAGAGGACAATTATGTCTGTTAATGCTCATCATATATGATATAGTCCCACAAAGCCCAACCTATAATTGCTAAAATGCATGTCTCTGGAAGGATTAAAAAGGGACCTATACATCATCTTTGTATGCTTCCTATATGTTATGAATAGATTTGCTTTGTAACTCCCAATAGAAAACACCTGTATTAGATACAATGTCAAATTTCCTACTTGTCAACAAAAAAATGGATACATATTCCTCTGAGAAAACAGTGACCTGCTTAAGAATGATTGACAAAACAGATCAGTCATAACTAGCTGACACCAGACATGTTTTTATTTTTTAAAGCGAGTTCTTACTCAATTGGAGATGCAAAATTCATCCTGTAAGGTACATTCTAATTAAAGCACAATCTAAAAAAATTATAACGTTGGAATGCTATTAAATAATTATGGTTTATTCAAATTTTTTTTCCATATTTCAATGTCTGTACTTTCTCTGTGATGGCTATATGTTTACAGCGAATCACTCATTTCTAAGTGTAAAACTGCATACTGTAAAACTGAATTATTCATATGATTCCTGTTCAGCCCTATTTCTATTTACATTTTTCATACTGAAAAATATTCTTCAAAGATTAAATTTAGCAATTAAAATTTAAAGAAACAATTTGACAATGCACATTGTTAAATCATAACAACTGGGACAGAAGAAAATGAAAAATAAAAAGGTGGTGGGTGTCGTCTAGCTCTGATGTTTTCAGTCATTCATAAGCGGGTCACAGGTTTCCGTTGTAGTATTAATATAGTTTATTTTAATGGCAAGCACTACATTTAAAATTACATACAATAGTGACATTTTCTATGAACCACATTCTAATATCCCCATTCATGCTGGGTAGTACCTGAGTCTGCAAGCAAACCCGGTGACACCAGTGGGGCTACTCCTAGAGTAAGGTATGAACCAAAGTGAGAACACTACAGGTATGAGAACCTGCCCCTCTGGGATTTACAAAGTATTTGTCCATTTTATTTTTATACAACATTTACAATAGCTATTTTTACATAATCATTTTTCCATTAATTTTCATGTACACTTATCCAGACGGGGCTGCCCGGGGGTGGGGGGGGTCAAGTGAGGCAATTTGCCCCAGGCCCCGGGCCCCACAGGTGCCCCCACGAGAACATAGTATTCTATAGTATTGCAACTTTTTTTTATGGAAGGGGCCCCCGAAATTGCTTTGCCCCAGGCCCCCTGAATCCTCTGGGCAGCCCTGCATCCAGATAGCCATATATTGAATTTTTTGGGGGAGAATAAAATGCCATTAGTTGAGCAGAACTAACTTAATGTGATCTTTCTCCATTATGCTATTCTTTAAATGTAAACCAAGAGACAATATAGGAAACATTGAAACTGTTCCTGATACAATTTATATTATAAATTGCAATGAAAAATGATCTTAAAGGAGTTCTGAGAAGAGATTGAAATGGCTCCAGTCGTTTGATTAGTGCTTCTGTACTGAGAAAAAAGAAAAGGAAACACAAAACAGTTATAATATAGCTCAATGGAACAGATAGAATACATTTGGAGTAATGGTTAAAATGTGAAAGGTAGCAGTAGGCCCTCACAATGCTTGCAATAAAGAGGATTCAGTTGTGTGTCACAATCCCACCACTAGGGCTGCTTATTCAGCAAAAGTTGGTAAAACCTGAAAATGTTATCTTTGCAGCAGCTGATAAAGATTATACTGTAATTGACTCAAAACAGGCCAGACAGCTTGTGCATCTTGAAGAGTCTCTAGTAAGTTTATTTTATACAAGGCACTGTAAAGTATACCATGGAAAAAAATATTGAATTACACTGCTCTACAGCCAAAATGCTTCTGAAATAAATGTAGTCAAACTTTACTAATTCTGGGTCACTGAGAATGAAAATGATGCTTAAAATTGTTGATTGGCTCTGGTTTTCCAGATATGCTATTGGGTCAGTATATTCGACACTTGACTTGGGAATGGCGGAGGATAAGTGAGTTATAAAGGGAAGGGATCTCAATTTAAACCAGAAATGACTAAAATACATCTTTGACCGGATCTATGAATAAATTTTGATTTTGCAAAGGGACACATTTCTGTTTAGCAAAGTGAGCAGAGATGCCTCGTACTTGTGTGAACAGTGCAGATAATTTCTGCTATGTTTGTGGTGAAGTGATTTTTGCATCACAAAAGCGCAGTATAACCATTATGGTTAAGAAAGCCTATCACCTTTATTTTGGCTGCAAAATTGGAGATCAGGACAAGAGGTGGGCCCCACACATATGCTGCAACACTTGTGCAACAAATCTTCATCAGTGGTTGAACAGGAAAAGGAAATCTATGCCTTTTGCAGTGCCAATGATTTGGAGAGAGCCAACAGATCATACCAGCAATTGTTACTTCTGCAAGGTGCCTCCAGTTGGGAAAGGTGTGTCAAAGAAGAAAAAGTGGACTGTGCATTATCCAAACATTCCATCAGCTATACGCCCAGTACCCCATGGAGAAGGACTGCCGGTTCCTGATGCACCAGAATCATTCTCACTTGAGTCAGACGAGGAAGAGGAAGAGGATGAAACTTCTGGTCCTGAACCATCAATGTCACAGGACCCACATTTTCTCCCATCCTCCTCCTCTGAACCACACCTCATAACACAAGGTGAACTGAATGACCTTGTCAGGGATTTGGAACTACCCAAGAGTAAGGCAGAGCTGTTGGGCTCCAGACTACAGCAGTGGAATCTCTTGGCAGGTGATGTTAGGGTTTCCATGTTCTGTGATCGTCAAAAGGATCTTGTCCCATTCTTCTTCATGGAAGGTGAACTTGTAGCCTGCAACAACATCGATGGTGTGATGGCAGCCCTCAACATCGTTCACGATCCAGATGAGTGGAGACTGTTCATTGATTCATCGAAGATGAGTCTTAAAGCTGTTTTACTGCATAATGGCAATGTTTTGCCATCAATTCCAGTTGGTCATGCAGTCCATATGAAGGAAACCTATGACAACATGAAACAACTTTTGGGGTGCATAAACTATGACCAACATAGTGGCAGCTTTGTGGTGATTTTAAGGTTGTTACTCTCTTGCTTGGTCTGCAAACTGGATACACAAAGTACTGTTTTCTCTGCGAATGGGATAGTCGTGCAAGAGATTCCCACTCCATCTAGAAAGACTGGCCACTCTGACAGTCATTGGAGCCTGGGAGGAAAAGTGTTCAGTATCCACCACTTGTTGAATCAAGGAAGATTTTGTTACCACCCTTACACATCAAGCTGGGTCTGATGAAGAACTTTGTCAAGGCCATTGACAAAACACAAGCAGCTTTCAAGTACCTCCATGGAAAATGTCCAAGGTTAAGTGAAGCTAAGATAAAGGAAGGTGTCTTTGTTGGTCCTCAGATTCGTGAACTTCTTTGAGATGATGCATTTGACCATGCACTGCATGGCAAGGAAAAGACGGCATGGAAAGCCTTCCAGCTAGTGGCAATACATTTTCTCGGAAACAACAAGGCAGACAACTACAGGTTGTTGGTGGAAAACCTCCTCAAGGCATACAAAAGCCTTGGTTGCAACATGTCACTAAAGATACATTTTTTGCACTCTCATCTAGATTTTTTTCCACCGAACTGCAGAGCAGTGAGCGACGAGCATGGCGAGCGATTTCACCAGGACATTGCAAAAATGGAGAAACGCTATCAGGGCAAATGGAGCCCATCAGTACTTGTAGACTATTGCTGGACAGTGACAAGAGATGCTCCATTTAATGAATACAAGAGACAAGCCAAGAAGTGCCGAGTAGACACTGAATAGGACTAAACTATGTACAGAATAGCTTTTTGCCTTTTGTTTCATAATAAATTTTATTTATATAACCCTTTTGCTGATTTTTAAAGTGTTACATAAACAGGACAGGTGAAATATTATCATATAAAGCAACCATAAACACATGAAAAGACCTAGGTTTACAATTTATGATTAAAACTCTACTATCTACACAATATACATAGACATAAAATGTAAAAACTTAAATATCTTAGAAACAGTAGCCAATCAGTTGTTTTAATTGTCATCTTTGAATTCAGCACATCAAAATACATAATACATAGCACATTTTATCTCTGTCCAAACCCAGTCATAGATTTAGTCATAGATCTTCAGTCAAAGATGTATTTTAGTCATTTCTGGTTTAAATTGAGATCCCTTCCCTTTATAACTCACCTATCCTCCGCCTTTCCCAAGTCAAGGGTCGTATATACTGACCCAATAGCATATCTGGAAAACTAGAGCCAATCAACAATTTTAAGCATCATTTTCGTTCTGAAAAGAAGAACAGGAGTACTTGTATCAGGGGGTAGCCATGTTAGTCTGTATCTACAAAAACAACAAGGAGTCTGGTGGCACTAGACAGCAGCAACTACACACCACACCACAGAAACACCAACCCAGGAACCTATCCCTGTAGCAAACCTCGTTGCCTACTCTGTCCCCATATCTACTCTGGCAACAGCATCAGAGGACCCAACCACATCAGCCACACCATCAGGGGCTCATTCACCTGCACATCCTCTAATGTCATATATGCCATCATGTGCCAGCAATGCCCCTCTGCCATGTACATTGGCCAAACGGGACAGTCCCTCCGCAAAAGAATAAATGGACACAAATCGGACATCAGGAATGGTAACATACATAAGCCAGTAAGTGAACACTTCAATCTTCCTGGTCATTCTATTACAGATTTAAAAGTCACTATCATTGAACAAAAAAACTTCAGAAACAGACTTCAAAGAGAAACAGCAGAACTAAAATTCATTTGCAAATTCAACACCATTAATCTGGGCTTGAATAGGGACTGGGAGTGGCTGGCTCACTACAGAAGCAGCTTTTCCTCTCCTGGAATTGACACCTCCTCATCTATTATTGGGAGTGGACTACATCCACCCTGATTGAATTGGCCCTGTCAACACTGGTTCTCCACTTGTGAAGTAACTCCCTGCTCTCCATGTGTCTGTATATAATGCCTGCATCTGTAACTTTCACTCTATGCATCCGAAGAAGTGAGGTTTTTACTCACGAAAGCTTATGCCCAAATAAATCTGTTAGTCTTTAAGGTGCCACCAGACTCCTTGTTGTTTTTTTAGGAGTACTTGTGGCACCTTAGAGACTAACAAATTTATTAGAGCATAAGCTTTCGTGGACTGTCCACGAAAGCTTATGCTCTAATAAATTTGTTAGTCTCTAAGGTGCCACAAGTACTCCTGTTCTTCTTTTTGCGGATACAGACTAACACGGCTGCTACTCTGAAACTTTTCGTTCTCAGTGACCCAGAATTAGTAAAGTTTGAATACATTTATTTCAGAAGCATTTTGGCTGTTGAGCAGTGTAATTATTAGTCACGTTAGTAGTCCTGTATTATTCAGTGGGGCATTCTTGTTGATAACAGTGGAACTACTCATGTGATTAAGGGCTACTTATTGATAAATTTGCAAGATCAGTCCCTTTGCTTTCAGAGACTGGACTGCCACATTCACTTAATTCAACTGGAGTTATGTTCTTGTTTCTCAGGGGAGATTTTGGCATTTTATCTTTAAATACATTTCACAGTTTCTCTCATGGCGAGGAAAGCCACTTACTATTTGACCTTTTGTACTAAAGGGGTGAATAAAATTGATGCTGTAAGTTTGGTTAATTGGTTCCTTTAACTTTTTACCTTTGCAATGTAGACAGTCTCTCCCCACTATGCAATAGGAGCAAAGCTTGGGCATTAGCTTCAACATTCATAACTGGGTACGTTAAAGTTGTCCAGTTTATATTAAGCTATTCAGTTGTTAAGACAATGTTATGTACTGGTATGTTAATGTATGGTTTATTGCAAATAAACAAGCTATGCAGTGTTATGTTGCAGTTTTAAACATATCAGGAAATGCAAAGTTATAGTTCCCACACCAGCAGTTACTGGGTCCTCTTGTGCATACTCTATGCAGTATTTTATTTGACTGTACATATTGTTAACTTTTATGCTTTCAAAAACAACCATAACTCCTACCCACATTTGACCTAACGGGAACAGGTTTCTATCATAACAATTACAATTTTAGGGCCCAATCATGCAGCCTTTGGATATGTGAATGCTTCAACAATGAATAAGAGCTGCAGAACCAGGCCCCTAGCCACTTACATTTTCATTTGTAGGCAAGGGTAACATACACTTCAGATAGGTCGATTCCTCTCTCTCCTACCTGGTAAAAAAAAGTAATGTAGTTGCCTTGTTCAATGAATGGGCTACTCTGGGGTCTGTAGCCAAAATTTATAGAGTAGATGGGGTGAAACTGGACATATTGTGTGTGTGTGTATCTGTAGGGTGATGTGTCTGAGTCTCACCATATGAAGGAGGAAGAATGGCCTGCAATAGCTGCTATGCCGTCTCTGTCCCACTCAGAGGGGTAGTGTTGTATGCAGAGCCAGTCAGAAGACTCCCTCTGTGACACTCAGGGTATGTGAACACACAGACCCCTCATGTGTTCCAGAGTGCACACCAGTTGAGGCCTATGGTGGAACTACAAGTGAATTTCACCTTGGTTTACTGCAGGTGAGTATCTTATCACTGAAATAAACATAGCTGAGTTTACCTCACCATGTACTGGGCCAGCTATACACATGCTCATACTATGGGGAAAGAGGGATTTTGGCACCTGAGTACATTGCTAGAGTTAGAAGAACACAGTTTGCTGCTCTTAAGTCATACCCAGCTTAGACTACCACAGAACTGTGTATCTGGCATTCTTTACATAATCTTCCTTTTCTTAGCTGAAGGATACTTTTCTAAGGACCTAAATCTGATTATTAAAAACCATTACATTTTTTGCTAATAACGCTCTCTTCTAACCTACATAACAGTGCAAGAAATATTGAAATAAAAAATTAATGTACTATCTTAAAATATGGATAATAAATATTTTTATGAATATGGCATTTTTTTTTCAGAGAACCAAGATAATACATATTTTAGCAATTGCATATTAGCATCTTACTTTACATATGGCATTGTGCTGGTTTCCTTTGAAACAAATTAAAATGGAGAGTGAGATTCTTCAGTCTCTCTCCTATTTGATAGTAACAATTTCCAAGAGATGTTGCAGATGATTTCCTCAAGCTGGTCTTTTAATTTTACGTAACATTAACAGGTAGGGTATTGATAGCTGCTGTAGGCTATTTTAGCTACTGTCAAAAGCTTTGCCATTAGTGTATCTTGTTTTATGCTATGCAGCATACTAGAATAATGATAGCAAATGCATTTCCACCTTCAAGAGCAGAGATATAATGTATATAGTATTCTACTTCATTTCTAGAAAACTGCAGGGTGTAATTTTAATTCATTTTCTTCCATTATATCTTTTTTATTGAATTGTTTATAATTCACTACTTTTCTATACCTTACCTAACTCTATACACAGAACATGATTTTTGTTGCTGACACATAAGCCCTCAGGAACCTATTTGGTCAAACAATGGAAGAATACTATCAAGTTTAATGACAATTTCCCCTCTATATAAACACCTGCTTTCCTGGTATATTACGTTAAAGCACTTCTAACAAGGTCAGTGATACTGTTTTATCTTCCATCACTTTGAGGCATAGATATCAATCTTTATGAGCAATAAAGTTGTATGAACACCAACAGTTTCTGTAACAGGCTTTGTTACATGTGTAAAGCTAGATTTATATTTGCTTTATGATGTATGGATGCAGAAATTCAGTGATAGAATCTGTGTCCTCAGAGAGAATATTCAATATATGAGGCCAAATCCTCAACTCCACACACAGCCTCCCTGGCCAGAGGATGTTCTGGGGATTCCTGGATAGACACGAAGGAAAGCTAGGAACCTAAGGAAGTTAGACATCCAAATCCCATTGAAATTCAATGAAGTCAAGCATATAACTCCTTGTGGTGCCTTTAGAAATTTCAGCCTGAAGGACTATTCCCCACAGACAACAGAGGCAGTAGCCTCCATGACCCGTGTGCTCTGCATCTCTGGGAGGAAATAGCTAGTGGATCCACGCTTCAATGCATCCATTGCCTCTATTCCACAAAGCCTTTTGCACCTTGGGCTCTCCTGTGGAGTAGGGGCTCTGTGGTGGTATCCAAACTTACTCCAACTTTCTCAGTGGAACATACCAGTTCCATTGGCTCACAGCTGTCCTGAGCTGCGGAGAAGGTGACAGGATGAAGCCCACAAAAACATATTTTCAGTGTTTGTTATTTAGCTACAATAAATATATATATGGCTATTTACGTTTTTCTGTCTTCACCCTGAATTTATGGGTGTATCGTATACATGTATTCCAGAGTAATTCTTGAAAAAAGTACCTTGCTCACTATTCCCTCTCTTAATAAAATACATTCTGACATTCTGGCTCCTGTTAAGTCCATAATGGCTGCTTTAAGAACAGGAGTACTTGTGGCACCTTAAAGCCTAACAAATTTATTTGAGCATAAGTTTTCGTGGACTACAGCCCACTTCATCGGATGAATAGAATGGAACACACACATAGGCATTATATCAGCATTATTTAACTAACTACTTTGTGAAGTACATGGACATATGCTGAGTTGGAAAGGCAAACTTAATTTTCTGCTATATTAAAAGACTGTTAATGTTGCAAAGTCAAGCACTCTGAAGTTAGGAAATGCCAGAATTAAAGTTACTAGTGCAACCTTAATTTGACAACCTTGTGCATATGCATAATGTGATAGACCCAGACCAGTTGGGAACAGCAGAGTAGCAGAAGGGAGATATACTGGCCACTGGATAAGTAGTTTTCTGTTCCCTGAGTGACCAGAGCAGGGGCTGCTCCAGGCTAATAGACCACCTGACTCCAATTAACCTGCTAAGAGTCAGGTGAGGCAGTTAAGCACCTGACTCTAATTAAGACCCCTCTGATGCTATAAAAGGGCTCACTCCAGTCAAGCCAGGGGGAGCCAGAGGAGAGGAAGTGTGTGTGTGAGAGGAACTGGGAGCAAGAGGTGTGAAAGAAGCTGAGAGTGAGTAGGTGTACTGCTGGAGGACTGAGAAATACAAGCGTTATCAGACATCAGGAGGAAGGTCTGGTGATGAGAATAAAGAAGGTGTTGGGAGGAGGCTATGGGGAAGTAGCCTAGGGAGTTGTAGGTGTTGTGCAACTGTACCAGGAGGCACTCTAAACGGGCTGCAGTCCACAGGGCCCTGGGCTGGAACCTGGAGTAGAGGGCGGGCCCAGGTTCCCCCCATATCTCCCAACTCCTGATCAAACACAGGAGGAATTGACCTGGACTATAGCTTCTACCAGAGGGGAAGGTCTCTGGACTGTTTCCTGACCCACAGGGTAAATCTGTGAAGGGAACAAATCCACCAACAAGTGCAGGACCCACCAAGGTAGAGGAGGAACTTTGTCACAATAATAAGAACTAAGGTGAGAAGAAGATGATGCTGAGGGAAGAAGAACGATAAAGAGGAAAAGGAATGGGTTCTGTGGGAAAATCATCTCCCCTATTTCTGAAAGGTGTAGTAAAATGGCTAGGGCAAAGTAAAAACAACTCACTAGTGGGGTGAAAGTAACCCTGAATGGGCTATAATGACTGAGCCTGACATTCTGTGAATTATTCTCTCTTCATTCAGATCTCTTGTTTCATGTGACTTATCAAAACCTGCTTTCCTCTAGCCTTTGCCAAAACTAAAATAAATGAAGTATCAAATAATACATTCATGATGCAAACAAACTAAAATAATGGTTTAATTCTTTGGGTCTCCCAGTATGTTTCTGTGTCTGATCTTTGTCTGACTATTTATAGTGAGTCAAGGTGGATGAGTTTTAGGTCAAGGATCGGCAACCTTTGGCATGCACCCTGTCAGGGAAATCTGTTGGCAGGCTGGATGCTTTGTTTATCTGCAGCGTCAGCAGGTTCGGCAGATCGTAGTTCCCACTGGCCGCAGTTTGCCACTCCAGGCCAATGGGGGCTGCGGGAAGTGGCGGTCAGCACATCCCTCAGCCCGCATCGCTTCCCGCAGCCCCCATTGGCCTGGAACGGCAAACCGTAGCCAGTGGGAGCTACGATTGGCCAAAGCTGCAGACGCTGCAGGTAAACAAACTGTCCCAGCCCAGCAGCTGCCCCGTTCCCAGCCAATGGGAGCTGAGGGGGACAGCATGCAGAGCGGAAGCCCCTGGCTTCTCCTACACATAGGAGCCAGAGGGGGGACATGCCGCTGTTTCCGGGAGCTGCGCGGAGTAGCCCTCGACCCTGCTCCCTGGCTGGAGCGCCAGAGCGGGGCAAGCCCCAGACACTGCTCCCCAGTGGGAGCTCGAGGGCCAGATTAAAATGGCTGGTTGGCTGGATCCGGCCCACGGGCAGTAGTTTGCCCACCCCTGACTTAGGGTATGTCTATACTGCAATTGGAGATGTGACTGCAGCTCGTGTAGGCGTCCTACACTAGCTTTAATCTAGCTAGCAATGCTAAAAATAGCAGTGAAGAAACAATAGCACAGGCTTCAATGCAGGCTAACAACATGCGTACATAGCCAGGGGGCCTGGATGAGCTTATATAGCTTGTGCTGAAGCCTGTGCTGCTGTGGGCTTCATGGCTATTTTTAGCCATTCTACCATGGGTATATCTGCTTGAGCCACAATCACACCTCTGACTACAGTGTAGATATACTCTAAAGATTATATACGCTTCAAGGCAGGGTGAGTTTCTTTTTCTGTGTCACGCAAATGTATAGTACTATAAAAATAATAACAGTAATCACCCCAGGTCTGGTATGTGTTTTACGTTATATTTAAATAAATACTACCCATTGTGTCCCAGTTTTGTAGATAAATGGGGAGCTTCTGTCAATCTAACACCTTTCCTGAGCACTCAGTTCACATTGAGCATTGAATAAAGGACAGAGAAAAGTTCTGGGAAGGGGGTTGTTGCAGCTGCAGTCTCCTCTTCACCAGTAACTTTATACACTATAGCAAGTTTCAGCTGGACTTTAGTCAGGGTCACTGAACCACGATGGTCATTGTTAAAGTCTGTGGAATATTCTTTTGCTACAGGCTGATTCCAGGAATTTCTTGATATTTATATACATTTACCGATCAAATCCAATGTCTTCCAAAATCCATTTCAGTGCATGTGCAGTGATGCGTGCCTGCATTTTTGTGATCAAAATCAAGCCCCTCGACTTGTATTAAACACTATTGACTATAGATCATGAGGTCCTTTCAGATCAATTGAAACATCTTGTAGGAGTGCCTAGTTCAGTGTTTACCTAGTTTTCTTCTTATTTACTTAAATGGTCACAATTTGTATCTTATGCATTGAAGTATTCAGCTCAAGTTAATGTAGTTCCCCGGGGCTTTGTTCTTTGCTCAATGCTTTTTAGTATTTATATGACCCCAATGACTTCAGTTTTCCAACACTATGGACTCAATTTTCACTGCTTTGCTGATAATACTCAACTATACCTGTTTTTTTTTTTTTTTTCTGATTCTGCTTATCCTGCCTGACAGAAGCTCAGACATAAATGTCCCAACATTTATTTTTAAATTGAATGCCTCATAGGAGGAATTTTTATGAACTGGCGCACCTGGTTACAGAGGCATTGCTCATTCTTCTGAAATACAGATTGATGGTGATCACATTGCTTTTACAGATGTTGCTGTAGTGTTTATCTTAGTTATGTCTTTTGTTCAACATGCATCATCTGTAGTTAGAAAACTGTATTACTATTTAATAAATATTTGGCTTCAGATGTCTTGGTGCAAGGAGATTTATGCATGGTTTGCTTCATCTGTTTTACTATGGCACTATTTTACTTTACAGACCTCCCAACAGAGCTGCATGGATTACAAGCTGTGCTGAATGCTCCAGAGTCTTTTATCATCACCAGGCACAGTCTATATATTCACTCCCCTAGTTCTGAAGTTATCACACTGGTGCACAAATTTGTACTGTATTTAAATTGCTATTTTGGGTCTGGATCCTGACTCTTGCCTACATGACCTGTATTATGTAAAGTCAGTTCCTCCGATATAGTATCATTAGGGACTGATCCAACTCACATTGCAGTCAATGGGAGTCCTTCAGTTGACCTCCGTGGACAATTGGAATAAGTCCTTAATTTGCAATAAGTTAAAAACCTATTCAATTTCTAATAGGCTTAGGAAATACTGTGGGACAATAAGAAATGTGTTTCGGAGGTGAAAGTTAAAGATCACACTGAAAAAAAATCAAATATACTTTCACCTTTAAACATAGCTCTCTTCCTTGGCATTTGGGGTTTTCTTATGCTGTAGTCAGAAAGCTTATTACAATATGAGATCTCATGGTTTATGTCTTTTGAATGAGAACCGAAGATGGCCTCAGCCTCAGACCCCTCATCTTGGTGGTAGAAGGGTCAGTTGCCTGTCTTCACTATGGCTTGCAATAATTACCTTCAGAATAGCCAATTACTCCTATTTGGGTTAAATAAAACAAAATTTATTCAACACAGAAGAAAAAGCGAATAAATTAAATACATTGCGGAGCTTCATACTGCTGCTAAGGTTGACATAAGCCTTTTCTAGGAATGCAGAAAAAATCTTTTATGTTACAGATGAAGTTTAAGTAGAAGGTCAGACATCTGGGGTTAAGCCACTGTCTTCTTCAGCTCTTTACTCTCTATCTCGCTCCCTTTCTACCAATGGGTATATCCATCTTGTCAGGACTGGTTATAAATGCTGCTTTAATTCTACCCATTTATTTGGGCTTGATCTTATTCACATTAACTTAAGTAGCTGGACCTCTATATTGAGGACATAAAAGCTGCTGCTATTGAAGGTAACTGGAAAACTCCAAGGAAAGGGGGAAGGCTTGGATAGACTTTGAGACAGATACTGTGCAAAAGGGAAGAGAAATGTCTAATGTACATTTAAATATTTTCATATAGTGTATTTAAAAACTGTCTTGTGACAGGGTGTACCCCCACACAACCCCGAAGGAGTTAATGTGGGCTTGAGGCCAATTAACATTCTTGGCAGCACCTGGGAGAGAGAGCAAGCAAACCAAGCTTAATTAATAATGGAGCCCAGCTGGGGAGAGGGCTGGGTGATGTTTATAAAGTCAGGAAGTTTGGCACAATCAGGGCCTGTAGGAAGGGAGGCAGAGCTTTCTTGTATTTGCTCTCTGGGGGGATAGAAGCAGTTCAGGAAGATAGTAAGGCCTTGACCTTGGCTGCTAGCTACAGGGTCCTTAGAGTGAAACCCAATGTAGAGGGAGGCCCTGGGTTCCTGTACCAGCTACCAAGGAAGGTGGGGTGAAAACCCCACAGAGCTCAAAGACAGATGGAAGACCTGTTTTAAGGACCTTGGACTATAGCTGGGTTGATTTCTGTGGCTACTGGGGGGGACTAATGCATGACCTGTCCAGAAGGCCAAATTGCTAGAAGAGACACTATCCCAGCAATGGAGTGACTGTTGGCGAGGAGTGCCAAATAGGGAGATATCTGTCACGCCTGGCTACAAGGAGGTGCTCCTGTGGTGAGTGAACCCTTTTACATGTCTGATTCTGTGGGAAGTGATGAAGTGAACAATTAATAGACTCAGACTAAGGTCCTGTAGCCTGGTATATGGACATAATTGAGTGAACAATAGAATAACTCAAAGGTGTAGTAGCTAACAACACCATGGGAGTGCTTCAAACACCAATGCCTCAGAGCAAAGGCATTAGGAATCCACACAGCCCTGCTTCCTCCATCCAGGCCCCTTAACCAAAACCCTGATCCCTCAACCCTTCCTCCATACTCCCATTCATCCCTCCGCTACTCCAACCCCTTCTCCCCCCCCCCTCCCCCAGCGTACCATTTAGGAACTTCCTGCGGAGCAAAGAAGCAGTTTGAATGGCTGTGTAGAAAGGGAGTATGATGATATGGAAAGGAATTGGGAGTGGAAGACGCAGTGTTGTGGAGTGGAGATCTCAAGGAGGAATAGTGCTTTATGGGGGCATAGGGATTCACAGTGAGCGAGACTGTGTTTACTTCCGTCCTCCCACAGTTGTGTAGGAGGAGATAGGTGAAAAAGCATAGCTTGTGCAGGAAGGGAGAATGAGGACCCACCAATGGGGTTTATCAGAGAGATCTGTGCTCTTCTGAACTACCTGTAGTTTGCTAATGAATGATTGCAAGTAAATGCAACATAAAATTTTAATGTAGTGTGATTGTTTTAATGCTTTAAAGGTGGCACAGAAGGACAAAGTTTACACCCCCAAATCTGTTATCTCATTTCCTATTTATTCAATTTTTAGTGAAGAAATGACATTTAAATTAATGACAGTGTGAAGTTCTAAGTCATTTTGAATGTAATGCTTAATACTGAAATTGTACTTGACAACTAACAATGGGTGAAAGTGATGGATTTTAGTTTGCTTGAATTTGACACAAAAAAGATTTTTTTGATTACTGTAGCATGAAAAGGTGACATTTCAACACCAAAAAAGGCAGATCTATTAAATGCAGGCCCCTTTTTAATTTAAATTAAACCTAGCTTTATAAGATGACAATACATTGACTTACTCTCCTGTCAAAGGCCTGCAAGGGCTTGTTTTTCAGGCAGGATTCATTTTAGGTGAAAAATATGGAGCGTGCCAATGACAATTTTTGTCACCTCATGCAAGCTAACTCAGTCTCTCTAGGTAGTTAGTATGAGGTTTTTTCTTGTGAACTGGGAGTCACATGACTCCATTGAAAGTAATGCAGCTTGTGCGACTAAATCCCCTATCACACTGGCAAATCTCAACTTTCTTTAAACATGCATTTATTTAACGTACAGGCTTTCACAAACTCACCACACAGAGCATTCATCCAAGGTCCTGGGAGCCCTTGACATACATTTTAAAATCACAGGGATTTAAGTGCTACTACTTCAGTCATTTTTACTTCTTCCTCATGCCTGACCACACATCACGTGATCACTAATCATGTGACCAATATAGCTTAAAGCCACATTTAACTGGGTCTAGCTGCATGAGAAAGTGCATCACTGTGGCACTTAAGTTTCTGTTAATAGTTCCAAGCTTTTCATTGGCTTGGTCCTTTTAAAATAGAAATAAACAAAATTTACTTTTACAGAGTATTTCATTCCCACGTGATGCCACTTCAACTGCTTGCTCAAGATTTGGGGGATTGCCATTCTTGTATTCCCACTGAATTATTGATTAAATGCCAATTCTGTGTTCACAGTTCAATATTGTTAATAGAGGAAGGAAATTGTCTGTGATAAGTGTCTATGGAATAATATTTATTTCGTAATGTACAATACCAGCATGGAGTATTATAACGTGAGGTATGAACTGGTATTTTATTGTTTAATTCCTTAGTGTCTGGGCTTCATTTGGTACTTTGATTTTTAATTTTAGCTCTGTTTAACAAATGCAAAATGGGGATGCAACATCCCAAGAAAAATGAGAAGATATTCAGATTTTGCATTAAGGCCCTAATACTGTAAAATACTTAAGCATGTGCCTAATTTTAAGCACATGGGTAATCCCAGATCTCTAAACCCCATGCTGAATCAGGGTCTAATCTTGGAAATAAGTATTTTTTTAGTTCATTGCATAAGATCTATGGATATGACTTCAATACGAGCTACATTACCACTATCGCATCATTTAAAATTTTTGTTTGTCATTTCCTCTTTTTTGTTTTCATATTTAAAAAAATGTATCACTGAAGATTAAATATCTTAACGGATTTTATATTATACACAGGATTTTATATTGCACACTTTTTAGGAAGAAAATTAATTCACATATATTACTGCAAGGAAGTCCCAGTTGGTAAAGCTCTTGCTGGGAAAAGGTTATTTGTAATGACCAAATTCGTCACTGTTTGGAATCTCGTAAAGGTCACAATAGAAGATTTTCACTTGTTTTAAAAAAAATTCTGTATTTTAAAAATAAATATGCTTTACTTTCATTTCATAGAAATATCAAAGCTATTTGCACTATAATTTACTTTTTGAGCTCCTGACATTTACCCAGCTGACTATCTTTGGAGAACAATCACTTGATTTGGCTAGGAAGGTCTATAGGTAAGAAAACTGCAATGCATCATACTGCAATTTGTAATTGACAAAGTGCATGGATTCTGCAACTTAAAGGGTGAGCCTGTGAAGCATATTTATGTCTAGTAGGGGGCCCAAATCTAAAACTAAGGTGTGAGGGTTTTTTTAAGTAGGCAAATTTGATAAACAGGAAATCACTCTGGAAAACTGTCCCAATTAAATTAATTGATAGGGTGCAATCTGACAGCTTTTGAACTGTTCACTGCAATCTATGCAGCATACTGGGATAGGGAGTGAAGAATACCATTAGTCAAATGAAACTGCGGGAGGAAATTTTGCTAGTTCAGTTGGAAATAACCAAATACAGAGCATAGGTTCAAACCCCAGACAGAGGATTGGAAAAATTACTATTCTTTGACATAATGGCCTTAGGGATTGGAAATGTGATATAGGGCCTTTCACATACAGGCTGCCTCTTCAAATCCAGCCACAGGAGGTAGTGACCAAAAGTTATTATTACTGTTTGTTGAAGTGAGTTGATAGTATTAGTCCAGTTCTTAGTGAGACAAATTTGTATTTGGCCCGGATCACTAATATTGAGTGAAGGGTATATGAACATTTACCACAAGTGGCTAAGACTTCAATTTTATATCTCCTCATCTGAAGGATTTCATTCTCTGCATGCAGCAGCTCCGTCTTGATTTTAACCACACGAGCCCTTTAAGTAACAGCCTTTTCAAATTGCAAATCACTAGCAAAATAAGATATTGGGTGTGGATGCGCTACCCAGAAAGGTGTAAATCACATTAATGATGTAGTAATGCACCTAGGGAGCAGAGCTATTCAGAGTTGTTGTGTTTGGAGCGACAGCATTTTAAAATCTGGAGATGGATTTAAACAGTGGAATTACTAGGAAGCTTAATTCAACCACACAAGCAAACTGAGAGAACAGTATCATTCTGGTCAGTTTCAGAAATATATCCATGTAACTTCACATCAGCTAATCAGAGACAAGATAGGACTACACCCTCCAAATACACCCTCATTGTCTGTACATATTCTGAGAAAATGGCTCTTACGTGTACTGGCACATAGAAGGGCTTCTGGCTAACCCTTTCATAGGTCTCGCATACTCATTTTCTTTCTGCTCCTGCATCCATGCTTCCCCTCCCTAAACCTATTTACCAGGCCACCTCCCTCTTATTCAAATCCTTCCTAAAAAGACACTTCTGGCATGTAAAAAAAAAAGCTTATAAACATAATTCAATGGCTCTATCGAGATGTGTACATGCCTCACTAAATAGCTGCCTTATCTTTCTGTTGTTCTTCTCCTTCGTCTCTCTCTCTCTCCTCTCGCCCTCCCTCCACCCTTCGGTCTGTTTATGGAACCCACTTTTTGTACCCTATTTGTGTGTGGAAATGCAGGCCCTATGTCCTGTCTAACACAGTTTTGGGTGCTCAAAAATAACTCCTCATGCCTCCAGTTGAACACCTACATGTACGATTGGCATATTCCCAGCAATCTCTTGTCAATCCATTTCCTTGTGAGCCCTGCTCTCATTGTCTTTCTAGTATAAAAGGAAACTCTTTTTCTCACCCACTCACAAGTAAACAACTCGTGATGATGTGCAGGTTAATTCACAATAGAATACTTCTAATTTTGTTTAACATATTGTTTTGTACACAGAAAGAGCTAAATGCTCTAAAGTGAGGCTTACAGAGTACACACTGCTGCAAATGGAACTGACAAGACTTCACCAGTGATGCATCATTTTACAGAATATTAAATACCCATCTCCAGGGTTTGGTTTCATGAGATGAAGTCATTCCTAAAAAGAGGGAGGGTTATGTTAAAACACAACGATTGCTGAGATGCAAATTTTGCTGAGTGAGTTGCTTAAATCAAGTTTCAACAATATGGTATGAAAAATTGTTTGAAAGGAAATAAAAATATTAGTCACAAAGTACATGAACTGTACCTCCCACCTACTGGCTAAAGGAAAATCAGGGACCTAGCCAAATGCTTTCTAGAGACAAAGGAATAATGCTGACTAATTGACCTGTGCTTCTAGACTTGGAGCAATTGATTGGCAATCCATGCTGCCTTTTCCCAGACTTTGTTATTCTTTTATCTATCTCCCCTGGGGCCTGATTCACTGGTGCCCTAAGGCTCCTTTATGCTGGGGTGAGTTTCTGTGCTGTGACTATCCTGGTTGCTGCAACAGCTCATGAGACTGTAGGGAGCCTGGTGAAGTTAGAATAGCACTGGAAGTTGCTTTAATCTGTGCCTGGGCCTCTGCAGGTCTCCATGTAGGGTAGAGACCAGGGCTGCATGATATTACCCTTCTAAGCAGGTGGGTAGATCCTTGGCTCCAGCATCCCAATACACCAGCCAGCAATGGTGAGCAGACATAAGGAGAAGCACCGGTAAAGGGTTGTAGTAAACTATTTTCCTAATAGAGCCGGGGGGAGAGCAAGGAAACCTTATCAGAGTTTCTCCTTGGTCAGTGGAGCTGCATACCAGCCTTATGTATGGGGCAGGCTTAAAGGCTCGATCTAGCTCGAAATAATAATTTTACAATAAAACTTCATTACAAATTCACACAAAAGAAACTTCTTCAATGTGTATGAATGAAGCACATGAATTGAATGAACAATATGATCTCATGCCCAGATCCCCAAAAGGACTTAGGCTCCTAACTCCCACTTTATGCACTTAAGTCCAAAGTTTAGGCACCTCAGAGATCCTCAGAAGCCCTGCTAGGCTGCAGCCTAACCCTGTAGGCACCTAAAATCCCTTGATGTCTAATTTTTTGCCATAAACCCCCTACGTTTCTGCTGCTGGGTATGTGTACAAAGCCTTGCTTTATGCACCTGGAACATCAAACCAGGTGATGTGATGCCCAGCCCTGTAGGTGTGCTCATTATAAGGCTACTGGATCAGGCCCCATGCAAAATCCAGCCAAAGGAGGAGCCTCACTTTTAGCCTTAGAGCATACACCTGGGGTGTAGGAGACCTGGGTTCAATTATTTCCTCTGCTTGATGGGGAGAAAAGATTTGAACAGGGATCAGCCACCTCTCAGCAGAGTGCTCTAACCACAGGGCTATCAGATATTCTGAGCTGGGTTCCCAGAATCTGTTTCATTTAGGGATAAATAGTCACTGGAGCAGGGGGACTGGATGCTGGGACTCCCATGTGCGTGACCTAACTGCCAGGCTCTAGAATCATTCATTCTCTCCCTGGCTCAAATACTACGTGTTTATCTGAAGTGAAACAGTTTTAAGAGGGGCACTTGAGAGAGCCCCCATAGCTCAGTGGTTAGGGCAGTCCCTGAGTGGTAGGAGACCCGTATTTAAATTCTTTCTCCCATCAGGCAGAAGGGGGAATTAAACCTGGATCTCCCACATCCCAGGGGCATGTCCTAACCACTGGGTTAAGAATTTTAAGGAAGGGACCTCCTCTTCTTATGTCTCTTGCAAGAAACATCTTAGGCACCTAACTCTGGCAGAGGTTCATGGCTGTGGATCCCAGGAGATAGTTACTTCCCTTAGGTACTTAAGTCACGGGTCAGGGATGGGAAGTTAAGAAAAACCCTTCTTGTTAGCATCTATTTGGTAGCTTAGCATGCTGGCTTGTGAGGATGCTGTTCTTTGGCACCTGTCTCTTCCCATGCATTGTCTCGGTGCCTAACTCCGGCTTTCTGGATTCCATTGACTTTTTTTTTTCAAGGCAGTTTCCACACCCAAGTCCCTTTGTGGAGCTATACCTTAGTTCCTCCCATTGTAATAGGATATAAAATCTCAGGTACATTTTAGAACAAAGAGAACGTTGTGATATGTTACTGTATAATGTGAGATGACCTATATGGTGATTGAAAATTATTTACTCTTTAATTTTTTTTTCATTTTAAGACCACAAAAAGGGCCAGGTCTTCAACTGGTGTAAATCCGTATAACTCCATGGAAGGCATGGGGCTACAACGGCCCATATGTATTCTGAGGTCTGTAGGAAACATGCTATGTGCTTGTGCTATACTCTCTATAGTAATTACTGTGACAGAGTTATGAAGTATAAATGACTGTCAAGGAGACATGGATAATGAATTTGAGAATATATAACAAATACAAATTCTCTTAGGTCTTCTATTCCTAGCTACTGTTAAATTTTCAGTATGGAATAGGACAAAGATATTAGTATGAAATTTCGCTTTCATTGTTTTAGATTATTTTTGTATATCTTTATTAGTGTGTATAAAATGCAGGTGCCGGTCTCTTTAGACATTTAAATGAGCATTAAACTGAGCTAAGAATACTTCTCTCATGCTCTCTAACATGACTGTCTCTTGAAATACTTTACAGCTTTAGGAAAAAATCAGTAGACACAGGTGTCTGGTTTGTTGCTAGGAGAGTGGGCATAGTAGATACCCCATACCTACAGCTGGAGCTGATAAGCTTTTGAACAGGCAGGCAACTATTTAAATGATAGAATATTTTCATTGTTTCCCTTAGTTGTGCAAGAAAGGCCTTTGGTTGAAATGTTCCTGCTGGGACTCGATTACGGCTTGAGTAATCTAGTATCTGCTAATAAGTAAGGAATTGATACTTTATCCCTTTTGTTGGTCTCTATAAGGCAAGGGGAAGAAACTGGTTCATCAGAGTAGTGTTATAGCTGCAAGTAGCCTAGCTACAAATCTCTCCTTTGTCTAGTGGCTAAATTATTCTAGGTGGACTCAGTTTACACCTCCCCCCCACAAAGACAGAGGTACACTTTTCACCTTGTTAAACCAGCCCTGAACACCAGCGGACATTGATGATGGTAAGCTGTGTGTGTTCTGCTACCCTCTTGCAAATCCTACCATGGGAGGATAGCTATTGGGCCTCACTGATCAGATACAGAGGGACCTAGACAAATTAGAGGATTGGGCCAAGAAAAACCTGATGAGGTTCAACAAGGACAAGTACAGAGTCCTGCACTTAGGACGGAAGAATCCCATGCACTGCTACAGACTAGGGACTGAATGGCTAGGTAGCAGTTCTGCAGAAAAGGACTTAGGGGTCACAGTGGATGAGAAGCTGGATATGAGTCAACAGTGTGCTCTTGTTGCCAAGAAGGCTAACGGCATTTTGGGCTGTATAAGTAGGGGCATTGCCAGTAGATCGAGGAACGTGATCGTTCCCCTTTATTCGACATTGGTGAGGCCTCATCTAGAATACTGTGTCCAGTTTTGGGCCCCACACTACAAAAAGGATGTGGAAAAATTGGAAAGAGTTCAGCGGAGGGCAACAAAAATGATTAGGAGTCTGGAGCACATGACTTATGAGGAGAGGCTGAGGGAACTGGGATTGTTTGGTCTCCAGAAGAGCAGAATGAGGGGGGATTTGATAGCAGCCTTCAACTACCTGAAGGGGGGTTCCAAAGAGGATGGAGCTCGGCTGTTTTCAGTGGTGGCAGATGACAGAACAAGGAGCAATGGTCTCAAGTTGCAGTGGGGGAGGTCCAGGTTGGATATTAGGAAACACTATTTCACTAAGAGGGTGATGAAGCACTGGAATGCGTTTCCTAGGGAGGTGGTGGAATCTCCTTCCTTGGAGATTTTTAAGGCCCAGCTTGACAAAGCCCTGGCTGGGATGATTTAGTTGGGAATTGGTCCTGCTTTGAGCAGGGGGTTGGACTAGATGACCTCTTGAGGTCCCTTCCAACCCTGATATTCTATGATTCTATGATAGGCTGCCTAGGGGAGGGCCTGAAGTGAGTGTTCCTTACCAGCCCAGGCTATGTCCTGTCCCTGGCCACTATACTTTGCGCCTCCTGTGAAATGACTCTTGCAAGTTCCTTTCACTGACATAACTTTGTTCACATGGACTCTCCAATACCGGGGGCTTGTATAGACTGAAGTGGCACAGTTCAGCATGACCAAGGATGAGGTCTAGACATGACCCAGGCTGAATTGTAGACTGTATTCTAGGAGGATTTCTGTGCATGTACTTTACCTATAATAAACATAGCTGCTCTGTGTCTGTTCTCTGTGTTTCTGTGCTGTGCAAGTTAGAAACTTGTGGCTTTCCACCACCACCTCCAATTCAATGGGGAATGCAGTGCCCTTTTCTACCTGTTCAGATTATAGTTTGCTACCACGTGGGTCTTCTGAAACTACAGCATACAGAATGTTAAAATCTGAATACTACTTAATGCTGTGTTATCACTTAAAAATATGATTTCTACTCTAACCAGCCATTTGTAGACTTAAGTTCTAGTTGTTTTGGTAGGTTCTTGTGTCTTGACTTCGGGTGAGGATAACCTGTCCCTGTACTCTTGCTTCCTAAAACCAGAAAAGGAGAGTGGTTTTACCTTGCCTTTCTTTGTAAATGTGCTTTCCACTCAGATTGGTGTTTATCTGCTCTGCAACAATTTTCTTTTTCCAGCTGAGTCTAATCCTCCCCACTTGACTTTTTGAAATGCCACACATCTTAGTGATTGAAGACAAAGAAAGTAAAGGTGCCTCGTGTCTCTAACAACTGTGCTTTATCAGCTAATGAGACTGTTACACATGAGCATGGTCAGAAATGCATTGTGTTGCTATTCCACAGTGTATGGATATCCTTGTGCGGTGCTCTTTTTAAGTGCTCAAAAGTGAGTGTCTGCATTGTATCTGGATACACTTCATGATCAGAATTAATGCAAAAGAGCTACACAAGTTTTCCCACTTATCCAGCACAAGGGCTTGTAGATCTAGATGTATCTGAAAACCAGAATGTGGGGGGGGGGAAAAGAACCCACCAAAATACTACTAACATCATTCAGGATTCAGGCTTGTCAAACAGGCTACCTCCTCATCTGTATTGCAATTAAAAGGTATCATCTGCATCTATAAAAAGCTTACAATAAACTCTGTATGTAACTGACCTCTTTTAATTTACTTGGGATTGGGTAGAAAATTACAGTAGATACATGTTTGAAAAGACCGTTTAATAATAGCATTTACAAAACATTGTACAAACATCAATGCTTAACTCACACCTTAGACTACTGCTATCCACATTTTACAAGTGGATAAACAGACCTTTTTTTTTTTTTTTAAGGACTTCAAGGAACACAAGTTAATCCTGGGATTAATGCAGAGCATTGCTGTATGAAAGTCTATGGCCTGTGTTATGGAAGAGGTCAGACTGAGTGATTGCAATGGTCTCTTCTGGCCTTAAAAAAACATTAATCAGGATTAGAATTTGGAAATTCCTGGCTCCATATCATACACAATACTGCTTTTCACATTTTGAGGACTATTGGTAGGTTAGAAGCATGTAGAAGAATAGAAATTATTGGCTGCTGCTAATGTGTATATAACTATAAAAAGCTAGAATTTCCATAAAAATATCAGCTTTTTGCAAATAAAACTCACCTAAAAGGATGTTTTAATGGTCTTAAAAGTAACCATGAGTGAGTTATTGCTGAAACTGGATTTAAAATATGCTAGTGAATACTCCATTTCTAATCAGTGTTTATTTCTTGTGGTTCCTACATCTATTGTCCTGAAAGGTCACATGTTAATGATTGGTTTTAAAATATGCTCTAACAGAACTCTTTTAAAAGCCTTTTAAATGTTATCTACCATCAGATGAGTGGCAGTACTGCAAGTCACTCTGTCACTTAGGCAGAAAAGTACTTTTTTAAAAAGGATAGAAATGTGTGAAACTAAGTTCAGATTTTGAATATTAGTCCTTCCTTTTTGAATGATGTATTGTCCTTACTAAACTGTCCAAGAATGTGACAATATAAAAGCATGTTTGTATCACTGCCCTTTCATCTCCAGCCACTTGAAATTTAATCTAGTGTAAAACATAGATGATTAGTTATCTCAGGTCAGTCTAAAAGTGAGTACAATATGACATTAGATTTACCCATAACTCAGTGCAAATAGCCATTCTTAATCAGAAATTGTAATGTAATGAGAATACAGACAGTAGTGTGTGATTCTTAACTTAAAAGAAAGCTGTTTGTTCTGGTGAAGGTTCAAGTGTAGTGTGCTCGGAAAGTGCTCATCTGCGGTGCATGGAAATTGAAGGCGAGTGTCTGGCCTTAATTATATATAATATGGTTATTTTAACCAATTTTCTTTATGAACCTTTGCTGAGCAAAGCAGACACTTCAACAGGCTGTGGTTGCACACTGGAAAGCCAGATGTATACTGACATGCCTAGGATCTGGTCCAAGCCCAGTGAACTCATGGGACTCTTTCTGTTGACTTCTTTGGGGTTTGGATCAGGCTTCTATATATTAGTGATGGACACTTTGCTAATGCTTTAGGTAGATGAGATCCAAGTATTGGATCTAAATATTTCATCTGAAAGTGTTTTGTATGTTTGTAGAGAAATGTCAGTCAAATGACCAAAACCCCAAGCCAGCTTTCTATAACTGATAAGGGGGAAGATAAGCCAGATGCTCCACAAAATCCACCAGGAACTTTGCAATTTGTTTTACATGGAATATGTTCAGGTGCAATGGTGATGAATGGTAATTAAAAACGGTTTGTTAGAACTGCTGCCTTATTTTATTATTTATTTGTATTACCATAGCATTTAGGAACTCTAGTCAAGGACCTGGGCAACGTTGACCAAGACACTGTACAAATAAAACAAAAAGAAGGTCCCTGCACCAAGGTTATTTTGTTAAATGAGAGCCACATCCTGCAATGCGCTGAGCATGTACGCCGGGGAGGTGGATTGTTTGATTCCTAACCCCATGAAGGAAGCAGAGCAGGATTCATAGATTCTAGGACTGGAAGGGACCTTGAGAGGTCATAGAGTCCAGTCCCCTGCCCTCATGGCAGAACCAAATACTGTCTAGACCATCCCTGACAGACATTTATCTAACCTACTCTTAAATATCTCCAGAGTTGGAGATTCCACAACCTCCTTAGGCAATTTATTCCAGTGTTTAACCACCCTAATGTCCAACCTAAACCTCCCTTGCTGTAGTTTAAGCCCATTGCTTCTTGTTCTATCCTTAGAGGCTAAGATGAACAAGTTTTCTCTCTCCCTCCTTATGACACCCTTTTAGATACCTGAAAACTGCTATCATGTCCCCTCTCAGTCTTCTCTTTTCCAAACTAAACAAACCCAATTCTTTCAGCCTTCCTTCATAGGTCATGTTCTCTAGACCTTTAATCATTCTTTTGCTCTTCTCTGGACCCTTTCCAATTTCTCCACATCTTTCTTGAAATGCGGTGCCCAGAATTGGACACAATACTCCAGTTGAGGCCTAACCAGCGCAGAGTAGAGCGGAAGAATGACTTCTCGTGTCTTGCTCACAACACACCTGTTAATGCATCCCAGAATCATGTTTGCTTTTTTTGCAACAACATCACACTGTTGATTCATATTTAGCTTGTGGTCCACTATAACCCCTAGATCCCTTTCTGCCATACTCCTTCCTAGACAGTCTCTTCCCATTCTGTATATGTGAAACTGATTGTTCCTTCCTAAGTAGAGCACTTTGCATTTGTCTTTATTAAACTTCATCCTGTTTACCTCAGACCACTTCTCCAATTTGTCCAGATCATTTTGAATTATGACCCTGTTCGCCAAAGCAGTTGCAATCCCTCCCAGTTTGGTATCATCTGCAAACTTAATAAGCGTACTTTCTATGCCAATATCCAAGTCGTTGATGAAGATATTGAACAGAGCTGGTCCCAAAACAGACCCCTGTGGAACCCCACTTGTTATACCTTTCCAGCAGGATTGGGAACCATTAATAACTACTCTGAGTGTGGTTATCCAGCCAGTTATGCACCCACCTTATAGTAGCCCCATCTAAGTTGTATTATCCTAGTTTATTGATAAGAATATCATGCGAGACCATATCAAATGCCTTACTAAAGTCTAGGTATACCACATCCACTGCTTCTCCCTTATCCACAAGACTCATTGTCCTATCAAAGAAAGCTATCAGATTGGTTTGACATGGTTTGTTCTTTACAAATCCATGCTGGCTATTCCCTATCACCTTACCACCTTCCAAGTGTTTGCAGATTTCCTTAATTACTTGCTCCATTATCTTCCCTGGCACACAAGTTAAACTAACTGGTCTGTAGTTTCCTGGGTTGTTTTTATTTCCCTTTTTATAGATGGGCACTATATTTGCCCTTTTCCAGTCTTCTGGAATCTCTCCTGTCTCCCATGATTTTCCAAAGATAATAGCTAGAGGCTCAGATACCTCCTCTATTAGCTCCTTGAGTATTCTAGGATGCATTTCATCAGGCCCTGGTGACTTGCAGGCATCTAACTTTTCTCTTCCTTGCCTTCAGGAGAATGGTCTGTTTAGATTCCAGACTGCACACCAGCCAGAGGGCAGCTCCCCCTGCACTACTAAAAGCAAAGGGATATCTCCCCTCTTCTTTGGGTAGGTCTAGCCTGCAATTAAACACCATTGCTCATCTGGGTCAGTTGACTTGGACTCTGGCTGCAGGGCTGTAAAATTGTAGTGTAGACATTTGGGCTCAGGGACCCTGCTGCCTCATGAGATCCCAGAGTCTAGGCTCCAGCCTGACCCCAAATGTCTACCATGCAATTTTACAGTCCCGCAGCCCGATCCCGATTCAGCTCACATAGGCCAGCCGTGGGTGTTTAATTGCAGTGTAGCTGTAACGCTGACAGACCCCGGTCGTCAGCGGGCGGGATCGAACCAGGGACCTCTGAAGAGTGCATGAGCCTCTACAGCATGAGCTAAAAGCCAACTGGCTGTTAGCTAAGATCATGGCTACACTCGAAACTTCAAAGCGCTGCCACAGGAGCGCTACTGCGGCAGCGCTTTGAAGTGCGAGTACGGTCACGCGCCAGTACTCGGAGAGAGCTCTTTCAGCACTGCAGGTACTCCACCTCCATGAGGGGATTATCTTACACTGTTTACACTGGTGCTTTACAGCGCTGTAACTTGCTGCGCTCGGGGGGGTGTTTTTTCACTCCCCTGAGCAAGAAAGTTGCAGCGCTGTAAAGCACCAGTGTAGCCATAGCCTAAGACTGTAGAGATCTCTCTCTCATGTCTTGGCACCACTAGATGGGACAGAACACCACACCCAGGAGGTGTGTGGGTTACATAGACATACCCTTAATAGCTCTCCCCTCCCCACGTCTCTCCTTGGTTAGTATGGTGAGAGCTTCCCTCCCTGTTTGTGTCTCAAACACTGACATGGCCACAGTCTGAGGGCTAAAAAGCAGATGTGCCGTATCATCTAGGGATAGTGGCCAAGTCCATAAGTAGCTAGTCTGTATACTGTGGTGTGCAGCATGACGTGCACAATTCTTTTTCAAAGAGCAGTAAAAGTACACTTGGTGGTACTGCTTCCCGTTACCCCATTTATGGCTCCACACACCAGTGCCTCATGAAAGTAGATTTTTTTTTTAAATTCAACATAGTAACTACAGTAGAGACAAATGTTTGTCAGTTTTGTAAAGATAATCTCCCTCAAATCCGTTACATTTATTCATAGCTGCATGTCAAACTATTCATCCTTTACATTACAGCCTGATTTTTAGTTATATGATTTGAGAGGAAAATGAAGATCCTCTTCAATGCACAGGCTAGCTGAGCTTACCTCTCCAGTAAACTCGCCAACATAGTTTATTTATGTAAATAATTTTTACATTGACATCAGACTATTAAAATTCTCATTACTGGGTAAATGTTACTATAAAATACAAAAAGGATGCAGAGCTCCATGATTGTGATTTCACCTGTAATATATTCATACCTAGATAGAATGCTTTGCCCACCCCAATGTACTCACATGCATAACCTCTTCCCCACAATCTCAAACACACCATTATCATTAACACTCTAAATACATGATGAAAATCCAGCAAATAAGAGTGTCCACAGTAATCATATCTCAGACTCGTTGACCACCTATCCCATTACTGTTTAATATTAAATGTCCATGCTTAAGAGCTTACTTTAGTCATATTGGTATGGAAGTCAAAGAAACAACAATTGATCGGCTTTCTTTGAATGGTTCATCTGTGGCCACTTCATCATGTTCCATAGTTAGGGCCCTACAGTGCAGACTCAGGCCAAAAGATTGGACTATGAGGAAGTAAATCAGGTGGGTTGTTCATCTGAGCTTCTATGAATTTATCCTTTCAATAATGTAGATATTTATTAATATTTTACTACTATGCATGCAAAGTGGACAAATTACAGTAACTTATGGGTCATTTGGAATTTCCTAACATTTATGCATGTAAAATTTTACTCTTACTCATGTGTCTCATTGCATTCATGTAGTTTTGTGGACATTCTGCTCAATCAGGAACATTTCATTTCAATGTCAACCATTTTTAAAGGTTTTTGACTGTTTTAATCATTTCAGACCAAAAAAATTGAATTTTTTTTTTTAGGAAATGTGAAAACAAAATGTTTTGACTTTTTTGGAATTTTTTCATTAACAATTTAGTGAAACTGATATGAGTTCATGAAACACTTTGTTACTGAATCTGCAATTTTTTCCCCCAACTAAAATTTTTGGCTAAATTCCCCCAGCTCTAACTGTGAGTACTGCTAAGGTTTTTGATTGCTCAGTGTAATTGTGGAAAGAATACTGTGGTCAGACATGCTGTAAGATTCTCACAAGGAAAGTATTGTATTAGCAAAGTGGCACTTTGGAGAGCTACAGACTGGTTGTTCAGTGTTCAAGAAGTAAGCATTCTTTTCGTTGGGACCCATAGGAGGGTAGAGGGTAGTTGCTATTCTGATTCTTATCTCCCTACATGGAGAATATTTTAGTATGATTTTCTTTTAAATGTTAAATTTGTATCCTGTCACAATTCCAAATGTTGTGAAATGAATTAGCTATTAGCTATGGATTTAAACACACACAGTATTTGTTCAGCCAAGATGAACTCTTGCTGCAGAGAGACTCTGATTCAATGTGTTTGCATGCACTGCCCAAAAATTGTTTAAAAGAACTATAATTTTTAACTGGCCTCTTAAATATTTGACAGACTCCTGATGATTTATTGAGGAGGAGGGAAGCAGCATAGGAAGCCTGAAGGGAAGTAGGGTTATTACTTTTATAATAGTTTCAAGATTGACCATTTTATATTAATGTACAGTAACAAACATGAAGAGGAGCAGGCTTGTTCGTGATGGAGGAAAAACATGAACTTATTTTGTGAGATCCACTACTATGCAGAGGGCCCGATAAAGGCCTGTCCACCACTTAGCCCAGTTTTTGAAGACTCAAGCGGGCCCTAACAAGAACATAAGTCTTGTCTGGGCTAAGCACAAGGGGTGAATTTCACCATAATGAATAATTCCTAATAGAGTATAGCAAAAGAGGAATTGGAGGAATCTAACTCTTGCAGAGTGTATTTTTCTCCTTTTTAAACTGCGATCAAATTTGCTTTATTTGATTTCATAGTACAATAGTCAAACTATATACAATAAATCTTGATAAACTACTTTTTAATGATAGCCTTAATTTAATAATTGTAGGAACAAAGCCTATAAAGAGAACCTTTTGTTGCTTTGAACAACACACAAATTTAATATATTGAAAATTGAAGTTTGAGCTTAATGAAGAAAGCAATTTAGATGTAAACTAGCTGGAATCAAAAGCCTAGGGATTTGAATAGTCCATCATGCAGTGCAATGAATGCTTTGAAAACCAAATATCTGAGTTGCCTAAAGGGATTGAAATAGGCCCCACAAATACTCTACCTGAGATCATGCACTTTCAGCAGAGACAAACCAATGGCAGCTTTGCCATCTTCTTTCCCACACTCTCTTCAAAAAATCTCCTGGCTCTGACAGGTATTTCACTAAAACAATCTGTATAACATGCATCGGAATAGTTGCCAAACTTATAAGCATAAATATTCAGGAAACAGTTAATATTATGAGCCACTGCATCAGCCAGGTATGCTTACATTTGAATGGTTGTATGCAGTGGTACTGCAGCTGTGTTGGTCCCAGGATACTGGAGAGACAAAGTGGGTGAGTCAATATCTTTTATTGGACCAACTTCTGTTGGCTCAAAAGTCTGTCTGTCTGTCTCACTCACACTCACACAAATTGGTCCAATAAAATATTACTTCATGCACCTTGTCTCTCTCTCTTTGAATAGGTTAATCAAGGGATTATGTTCAGATAATTAGCATATAAAAATTCCTGCAACAGTAAAGCAAATACTCTATTTGTCATTTCAAAACTGCCTAAGGCTAGAAAAAATTGAATTTGCTGGTGGGGGAAGAAATGGTGAAAACTTAAATTCACTTTAAAATTAATCACAATACATTTTATTTTAAGTATATGCTAAGTTTAGGCCTATAAGTAAGTCTCACTGTCTTCAGCAGGATTCAGTTAAGCACATGCTTAAGTGCTTTTTCTGAAAAAGGATAGAATTCAGCATGAGTTTAAATACTTTGAATAGGAGCATCAGTGCCCACTTTCCGTTATTAGGTTTGAAGATACCTAGATTAGCTGTAATATTCTATTTCTTGGAGCTATTGGCTCATCTGGTTTGAAACCATACAGGGCTCTGCATTTTAGAATTCTGATATGCTAGTATGACAAGTTTTTGAAACTGAACATTCAAAAGAATACACAAATATAACACATCACTGTCACCATGTTAATTCAGACTGAAGTCTGAATTCCTATTCTGTGAAGATTTATTTTAGATTTACTGTGTAGCCAGTAGTCTTGTGAGATATTTAAAAAGTATCGGCACCTTTCTTTGACCAGCCCAGCTGTTTAATTTGTTTCTTACCATTTTGGGACTAAAAATCTAGCACAAACAATGTTGAACTAATTATAATCTTAGCATTTACTCTTCAGAATGTTTTGCAAACAGGAATAAGACTATCAGTTATTCTAAATTCTAATAAGACAAGTAACCAGGGAAATAAATTTACACTAATTTGTACAAAGAGGTATCATTCCTATGTCACAATTTTGGTCAAAAGGGATAACTATTAGAGTTTCCACCTGAAGGGAAAACTCTGCATTGAAATGAAATGAGTTGAAATTTGAAGACTTAAAATTGGCATCAATAAACAGAAATCAGGCAATAAGGCAAAGAGTAAATGAAATTAATTCTTGTGCAAATGGTTCTCATGAGGCTGATATGAAGAACCATTTCAGACAAAAAGGCATTGGACTGATCATGAAGATCAAACATCCAGAATGACCACTTCTTTTAAAAAAGCCCCTTTCAAAACATCACTATGCTGCTCAAAATATTCTTACTCGTGTAAATCTCACTTTGTGTACCTTTTTATTTTGATCTTTAAATACAAAACAATATTTTATAATAGCTTTGATGTATGTTGATTGCTGTCCTGCATGGAATGTCAGGACAATCATCCACAAGAAATCTGCAAAATAATACTTAAAAAAAAATCCCAAACTCCACCTCCACTACAAATTCCCATTTCGTGGGAATATAGAGGTTCAAAAATGTAATGTATTTGCTCTTTCCCATGAGTTAAATTAAGGCCATAATTAACCGTCCATTATGACCCTTGCTACATATGCTCATGAGTTCTTCAATAATTCACCTTTAGTGCTGAGTCTGTTTGGTCTCAGCCCTAAGGGAATGTGTGTGTGTGTGTGTGTAAGTAAAACTTGATTGAAAAATCTATTCAACTGGTTTTGAGTTATTAGAGAACTGGGCAAAAAGGTAAACATCTATGTACACACATTATAGATAGAAATGTAAAGAATTCTAAGCTCATTGATTAACTCAGAACTGGCTGAACAAAAATATTCCAAGGGACAGATTCTGTCCTCAGCTCAGGCTCCCTTACTTCACTGTGCAATGCAGAATCTGACCTTGGATATGAGATGTGAATCATCTCCTATATGCCAGAGTGCTTGTGACTTGTGTTAAAGGGATTTGAAAATCCCTCCTGAGTATGCTTTGTGGCTGTCTCGTAAGATTTCAGCTGTCAAAGGAAACCCTAGCCCCTACATAAGCATCTAGGAATCTGAACAGCATGCTTTCCCTGACTGATTGACAGGAGGTGGCTCAGCTAATGCTCTCAGGGTAACAAAATATACCCTGAATGGGCATCCTTATGTAAGCAGAGTCAGGATGAGCTCTACCCTGACATCTGGTGGTGAATTATGGCGAGTGTGGAAAAGAACTCCAGGGGCTGATCTTGTTTGCATAGGCACACCCACTCGCCTGGCATGAAACAACAGCAACTCAAAGTGGTTACTTTGGCTGGTGTGGGATCCCCAGTTTTCTCTGTTATTGGGGCAGGAAGAATAAAGTTTTGTTACCCTGATTCTGTGAATCAAGGCCAGTGGAACTGTTGTATGACAGAAGGACTGAGTGAGTCCTTCACCATTACCTAAGTAGCACTTGCTTGACAAGGGGCATGGGTTACCCAGTGAAGAGAGAGAGGATGGGGACAGGTATTTGTACCTGATGGTATGGGCCCTCTTTGAGGGTTTGAAACACCAATTGCACTACCTCCTGTCTCCACTGTTGAATGTCAGAGCTAACTTTGATTCCATTAGGAGTCTAGTTACAGACTGCTGAGCTGAATTCACTTTGGGCCAATGGTGCACTAGCACTGGGGCTCCCCTACTATGAGCTGAAATCACAAAAGAGCTAAAGTTATTAAGAGCTGAGATCACTGAGGCTGTGTAAACTAGTGGGGGAGCCTGAAGCTATATTGCTAAGAGGCTGGCGGAGCAGCTAGCAGAGTGGAGCCTCGTGGGGACGGTTGGAGCGGAGCTGAGTGACTCACAGGTTGGTGAGCAGAGTGGAGCAGCTGCCAGAGCAGTTCGTGGACGGCGGGAGCGGCTCATGGGACAGCTGGTGGAGTGGAGCAGCTCGGGGTGAAGGCTGCGGCGGAACCCCACGGAGAGGCAGCCAGTCGGCCTCGGATCACGTAAGGTGCCCCTTAACACCCTGCGTGCCTCCTCCCCCCCCCCCCCCCCCGCTTGAACTCTGGGGCTGCACTGACCAGGGACAGAGGCTTTGGGGGGTTGTTGGACTTTTGGGAATTTGGTGATCCTTGGGTTGCTGGTTTCAAGAACCAAAAGGAAAGGACACAGCCCAATTTGCTGGGGTGGGTTTTTTTGCTCATGGTTTGTGTTATGAATCCTGTTTATGGTGTTTTTCCAATTTAATGCTGATATCATTTACCTCATGTTAAACATTTTCTGTTACACTCAGACTCCGTGCTTGCGAGAGGGGAAGTTTTGCGTCTTAGAGGCACCCAGGGGGTGGTATGTAATTGTCCCAGGTCACTGGGTGGGGGCTCGAGCCGGTTTTGCATTGCGTTATTGAAACAGAACCCCTAGATACAAAACCCGGCCCTTGTTGCTGCCAACTTAGATGGGCAGAAGGGTTACACTTACACTCCAAGACATCTAATTACCCACACAGAGCTTAGTACTCTGATTTTCTTGCATGGTTAATAACCTACATGGAGTTTCATTAGTATTCTCCACTAATAAACTGTTTTAAGCTGGGGTTCATTGGCTAAGTTTTCCCTAATATGTGTGTGTTGTTTTTTGTTTTTAACTTCTAGCTTGCAGCTAAAAGGAAAAATAGTCAGGGAAGAATGCAAAAGTTAAGACATGATTCTGCCCTCCATCCTTCCAGAACTGAAGAAGCAAAAAGACTGAAGTAGAAAGTACTTTTGTTTTCTTGCTTCCTGGAGCCATGTATTGGTGTTTGGAGGAGGTTGAGCTATCTCTCATCTGTAGTTCAAGCTGTAAAAGACTGAGGTGATTCTAATAAATTGAGGGAAGCCAGTGGAACTAATGAGCTTTAAATCTACCCTTCTTATTGTGGGTATCTGACTGCTTTTTGTTGGTACATTTTGTACTCTGGGGAGTATTTGTATTAATTCCTGGATCTCTAACTGCTGTCAGACATCGATATGCCAGTTACTAGGAGGATAAGGAGATTGTGTCCCTTTCTCTAAGGCCTGGTCTACACTAGGAGGTTATGTCAAATTTAGCAGCGCTAAATTGAATTAACCCTGCACCTGTCCATACAACGAAGCTATTTAGTTCGACATAGAGGTCTCTTTAATTCGATTTCTGTACTCCTCCCCGACGAGGGGAGTAGCGCTAAATTCGACATGGCCATGTCGAATTAGGGTAGGTGTGGATGGAATTTGACGCTAATAGCTCCAGGAGCTATCCCACAGTGCACCGCTCTGTTGATGCTCTGGACAGCAGTCCGAGCTCGGATGCTCTGACCAGCCACACAGGAAAAGACCCGGGAAAATTTGAATTCCTTTTCCTGTCTGGCCAGTTTGAATCTCATTTCCTGTTTGGACATCGTGGCAAGCTCAGCAGCACTGGCAATGATGCAGATCTCTCCAGCAGAGTGACCATGCAATCTCAGAATAGAAAGAGGGCCCCAGCATTGACTGATCGGGAAGTCTTGGATCTGATCGCTGTGTGGGGCGATGAGTCCGTGCTTTCAGAGCTGCTATCAAAAAAATGGAATGCAAAGATCTACGAGAAGATCTCCAAAGCCATGACTGGGAGAGGATACAGCCAAGATGCAATGCAGTGCCGCGTGAAAATCAAGGACCTGAGACAAGGCTACCAGAAGACCAAAGCAGCAAACAGACACTCCGGATCCCAGCCCCAAACATGCCGTTTCTACGAGACACTGCATTCCATTCTAGGTGCGGCCGCCACCACTACCCCACCACTGACCGTGGACTCTGAGGATGGGATATTGTCGACGGCCACTTCCTCGGAGATGTTAGTGGACTGGGAAGATGAGGAAGGTGATGAGGAGGATGAGGCAGTCAACAGCGCTTACAATGCTGATTTCCCCGACAGCCAGGATCTCTTCATCACCCTCACGGAGATCGCCTACCAACCCTCCCCAGGCGTTAACCCGGACCCTGAATCAGGGGAAGGATCAGTCGGTAAGTGTGTTAAACATGTAAACATTTATTTTGAACAGAACAGGAATATTAACAATGGATTTTTCATGATTAGTTTGCCCTAGGCGCTCTACTTTTTAGTCCCTGCCAGTGCAGCTACTGGAAAATAAGGTCTATATGTCTGGGGATAAAGCTGAAATCCTCATGGGACATCTCCACGAAGCTCTCCTGGAGGTAATTGGAAAGCCTTTGCATGAGGTTCCTGGGGAGAGCAGCCTTATTGCGTTCTCCATGGTAGGAAACTTTTCCGTGCCAGGTTATCATCAAGTACTCTGGGATCATTGCCTCGCAGAGCATGGCAGCATACGGCCCTGGTTTTTGCTGGCTTTCACGCAGCATGCGCTCTTTCTCTTCTCCGAAATCCTCATCAGAGTGATGTCGCTCATGGTCACCTGCTTTGAATTAGGGGAATGTTAGTATTGGGACTGCTTGCCTGTTCCTTTACATAACTGTAACCGGTGGTTTACAGCCACGCAGTGGAGGCAGGAGAGGGGCAGCATACTGGGATATTTCCCAGGGACAGCTGCGAGGGGTTGGGAGAGGGGCAGAGTTCATGCTTGCCGGATTGCAGGCAGCAGGAACTGGCCAACGCTAGGAGCATTGCTTTGAACGTGAAAGGAGGGCACTGCTATAAATTAAGTTTTAGACAGCCAAAAGTCTACGGCTTACCATGTCAGCCTGCTACCCGAATTCTGCTGTCCTGCCCCGCTTGTCTGATCTCCACTGCAAGACCCCAGGCAATGAATGCAAAGGCCGAAAATTCGACCTTGTCCTGAGTGCACATGTGATAGGTGCTGTGCAAGGTCTTCACAGAGAAAGACTATGTTCATTGTTCACAAAAATGTATCTTTATGAGGAATTCACTCCCTTTTTCCCATCCCACTGCTGCGAATGTCTCCCGACTTACCCCGGCATACCCCTCCCAGAGGCTGGCGCAGATTAGGCGGAGAAAGAAAAGGACACGGGACAACATGTTCTCTGAACTTATGGGCTGCTCCCGAGCCGAGGCGGCCCAGCAGACCCAGTGGAGGGAGAACATGTCGCAATGCCAGCAAGCACACAGCGAACGGGAGGAAAGGTGGCGGCAGGAAGACCAGCAGGCAACTCAAACACTGCTTGCACTAATGAGGGAGCAAATGGACATGCTCCAGCGCCTTGTGGATATTCTGCAGGACCGGAGGCAGGAGGACAGAGCCCCACTGCAGTCTATCTCTAACTGCCCTCCCCTGCCACAAAGTCCCATGCCTCCCTTCACCCAAAGTCCCAAGAAGGAGGGGCAGCAGGGGCCATGAAAACTGTCACTCGACCCCTGCAGACTGCTCAAGTACCAGAAGGCTGTCATTCCCAAAATTTTGAAAAGTCCTTTTCTTCCCGCCTCACCCAAGCCCCCGTCCCAGTTTCATCCCCTAACTGTGTAGTTGCTAATAAATACGTTTCTGTTAATTACTGTTTCAGTCATGTTCTTTTAGAGGAGAGTGTGTTTGAAAGGGGGGAAGGGGGTTGGTAATTGGAGAGGACAGTCATCTTTACCAGGGTACAGACACGGGGGCAAGTTCAGCAGAAGGTCACACACACATTGCAGTCACTAGGCACCCTGGTCAGTCTGGGAGGTGGTTTTCATGTTCTGTATGTGTGTGTGTGTGGGGGGGGGGCAGCTATGTGACTTTGTGGCAGGGGAGGGCGGTTAGAGATCTTATGCAGCGGTCCTTAGCCTGGATCACAGAGCCACGCAGCAGGGGATCTGTAACCATCCTCCCCCGCCACAAAGTCACATAGCCCCCACACACAGAGTCCAGAAAAGGAGGGGTGGCAGGCTCCATTGAAACAACCAGTCCACCACTGCAGACTGCTCTAGGAGCAGGAGCCTGTCATTCCTCGAGTTTAGAAGCGTCCTTTCCATCACTACACCCGCTCCCCAACACAGTCTGCGTCCCAGTTTCAACACTTTACTGTGAAATCCGTAACAAAGAAAATGGTGTTAATTAACAAAGTTCCATTTAGTTTATTTTTGAACGTGTGTTGGAAGGGGATGAACAGGGTATGTAACTGCAGAGGATAGTCAACATTAAGTGGGTAAAGAAACGGGAGCAGGTTCAGCTTCTCTTTAAACAAACTTAATAGTCACAGGTTACCCTGCTCACTGAGGAACCTAGCTTTCAAAGCCTCCCAGATGCACAGCGCGTCCCGCTGGGCTCTTCTAATTGCACGGCTGTCTGGCTGGGTGTAATCAGGAGCCAGGCTATTTGCCTCAACCTCCCACCCCTCCATAAAGGTTTCCCCCTTGCTCTCACAGAGATTGTGGAGCACACAGCAAGCTGCAATAACAATGGGGATATTGGTTTCGCTGAGATCAGAGCGAGTCAGTAAGCTTCTCCATCTCCCCTTGAGATGTCCAAAAGCACACTCCACCACCATTTTGCACTTGCTCAGACGGTAGTTGAAGAGTTCTTTTTCAGTGTCCAGGGCACCTGTATAGGGCTTCATGAGCCAGGGCATTAGCGGGTAGGCAGGGTCCCCGAGGATCACTATAGGCATCACCACATCCCCAACAGTTATTTTGTGGTCCGGGAAGTAAATACCTTCCTGCAGCCGTCTAAACAGACCAGAGTTCCTGAAAACACGAGCATCATGAACCTTGCCCGGCCATCCGACGTTGATGTTTGTAAAATGTCCCCTATGGTCCACCAGTGCTTGCAGCACCATTGAAAAGTAGCCCTTTCTGTTAGTGTACTGGCTGGCCTGGTAGTCTGGTCCCAGGATAGGGATGTGTTCCATCTATAACCCCACCGCAGTTTGGGAATCCCATCGCGGCGAAGCCATCTATGATGACCTGCACGTTTCCCAGGGTCACTACCTTTGACAGCAGTAGCTCAACGATTGCATTGGCTACTTGCATCACAGCAATCCCCACGGTAGATTTGCCCACGCCAAAGTGGTTCGCGACTGACCGGTAGCTGTCTGGCGTTGCAAGCTTCCAGAGGGCTATGGCCACTCGCTTCTGGACAGTCAGGGCCGCTCGCATCCAGGTGTCCTTGCACTTCAGGGCAGGGGACAGCAACTCACAAAGTTCCAGGAAAGTTCCCTTACGCATCCTAAAGTTTCGCAGCCACTGTGATTCATCCCAGACCTGCAGCACAATGCGGTCCCACCAGTCCGTGCTTGTTTCCCGGGCCCAGAATCGCCGTTCCACAGCATCAACATGACCCATTGCCACCATGATGTTCACGGCCCGTGCTTTGTGAGAGGTCTGTGCCCCTCTCAGACTTAATGTCCTCACCGCACTGCTGTAGCCTCCTCACCCAATTTCTCAGCATCTGCCTCTGAAAAAGTTGGATGATAAGGTGCGAGGTGTTGACAACGACCATAACTGCAGCGATGGTCGCAGCGGTCTCAATGCTCGCAGTGCTGTGGCGTCCACGCTGTCAATCACCAGAAAAGTGTATTTTTCCCTGAGAAAACACTGCAGAATTTGGTACTGTATTTTGTTTTCATGAACTTGAACGTTACCTTTTCCTTACTAATATGAGCTCTGTCCAGTATGTAGTAACCACAGTTTACAAGTGAAATAAAAAAGGAGGTGGTCCAGATGATTCTGAACAGCACAGCTGTGATGTATAAGTATACTATTGAGTACTGGTAACTTGGATATAAGTGAATTTGATTTTTTTTCCATTCATCCAGAATATGATCAACTTCTTCAATGAATATTTACATTATTCTATTAAAAATGCTCCATATGAACCAATAGCATCTTTGTAAGCTGAAAATATTTGCAATAGTGGCACACTTCAGGGGAAAAAATAGCTCACTACCAAAAAAGAAAAGAGCAGTGCTGTATAAATACTCTTAACTTGGAAAGCCGCTATCAGTTCATGCACAGGCTTTCCCTGCTGTAATAGCCCAGCAAGATGGCATACTCTATGTACTAAACTCTTTAATGGGAAAACTAAACTACTTCATAATATTTTTCATGTATGTATTCGTGAGTGTGACTATTGTAGGCCAGCCTGCTTAAACTGTGATGAATTATTTTCCAAATAAATCCTTAACTCAATTGTAAGCTCTTTAGGGTAAATGTTACATGTTTTTCAACATCTAGCAAAATGGGACCCTGATCCTTGACTGGGACACTAGGATAATAATGATGGCACAGATGGGCTGAATACTGGATCCAGATCTCTCTCGAATTCCCATAAGCTTAAGAGGTATTGGGATGGGGTAGGGGTTAGTTTGAGTCAATCTCTGTAGATTTTAATCGGATTTATTGGATATTTTTAGATTAAATGTTGTATGATATCTTTTGTGAATTAGGGAGTTTAACATAACATTGTCCTCCCAACTCCACCTATGGTTCAGTGGGAGAAAAGGACTGTCCAAGCCTCTCCTCACACTTGTTTTGCACCATCATAATTCCATTAAGTCCATAAGAACGACCTCTTTTATTTTTACTCTGACGTAAATAAAAAGAGTCAGGTACTGTATCTCTAGAGTTGGGTCAAATGGTAATTTTTTTTCACTGTATGTAAACATTCTGCCCATTAAACGTTACTGAAAATACTTTTATTTTCCTAACAAGGAAATAACCTACATACAAGTACTGGTGAATGCCACAAATAAGCTATCTGTTTATCACGTAGCAATTTCCCTCACCATTGTAATAAGCATGATGCACCCATTCACGTTTACTTGCTTACTGGAAACCGTATGACTTTCTAAGTAAGTCCCTTCTGCACAGTTGGTCTTATTATAAACAGAATAAAAAGGCATAAATGAGATTTCTAAAATAAACAATTGTAAGCGCTGTCCCTGAACCCATGCTCTTCTTAAAACATTGTTTATTTTTATATGTATATCCTCCTTGTTCACTCAGATGTCTTTTGCCTGACTACAAAATAGGGAGATCTGAATTTGTACATAAGGAAAAGAGGTTAATACACCAGAAAGCTATTTGCATAATGCAACTTGAAAAATGTATGTTTCCCAAGTGAACTCCGTGATAAGCCTGCTGCAGCTACAGGAAGCCGTGCAAAAGGCTGTAGGACTTCATCTCTAACTCAGCAATCTTGACATGCACTTAATATGTGCAGCTTGTAAACTAATAAAGTAAATGCCAGAGGGAAAACAAATAGGGACTGCATGAAAAACTCATGGTGGGAGGCTTGAGCTGAAACATCTGCTGACCAGCCATCAGGCAAACGCTATCTTAAAATCTTAAGAGCTCCAAAACTAGCATTAAACTGAGTAAAGCCCATATGCTGAGTGTGGAAGCCAATGATAAATTTGGGGAGTATTGTCCTTCTGATTTTCAATATGAAAGCTCTACTGAAAAAATGTCTCCGTCTCCATCCACAGAAGGAGTTGCTGCCCTTGCATGACCAGACATTTCTTAGATTCCAAGTTTGATTCTGAAGTCATTTTGATTTATATTCATAGTAACTGAAAGATAAGCTGGTATCTAAGGAAATGACTTTTCTCTTCCCTTTGATGCTTCAGGTAGATACCAGTTGGTCCAATCATCAGGATAAGGGGAGGATACATACATTTCCTGGAGTTTCCAGGCATATAACCTGCAGTAATTGCCAACTAAATATACATTTTAGATCTGTGCCCAAAAACCCCTCCCATCTGAGTAGTTTATTCACTGAAAAGTGCAGTTTCAAGTTGACTGAAACTGATGATTCGGAGTGATTTTGGCAAATATCGGCAGCCAAACAAAAATGGAGGGGATGGGGAATTTCCAAAAAAGTAATTGAAAAGTCATTTTAACCCTTTTTTGGGCAGAAAACATTTCAGCACTTCAAAATGAAGTCCTCAAATCTTGTTAGACAATTGGCTATATTTCACTTTCCAAAATAAAAAGCACCCAACAACAAAATGTTTAATTTTGAGTCAAACAAAAGTATTCATTCAACCTGAAACAAATTAATTTTGGGCTTTTCTTTTGGTGAGGAAGGGAAAACCCCCCCCAAAAATAACCCTCTGGGTAAACCCAAAATGAAGGTTTTTATTTTTCAACTCAGCTATTGAACTGAAAAATCAATTATTCACCCAGCTCTATAAAAATTACAATATTTCCTTTAGCAAATGCTTAACAACCCAGAGCAAAATTCTCTTATTAAAGTGACCCACAGATGGCTTACCAATTGTCAGTGGGTCTCTCTGTATATAGAAGGTCCATGGAAAGTAATCTGGTCCCTTCCTCCTGAAAATGCAGATATTACCGTGAGAGGAGTTTCCCAACACCCTCTGTTCAGACAAGGGGTCAACGTTCAACCATTAGCTAGACTTTTATGTGAGGTTAAATTTGTGTGTGCACTATTAATTCAAGGACTTTTTTCCCCCATTGCCACAAAGGCTCCTTGTCTATCCTGAATTTACAGAGAATATCCTAAATGGGACTAACATTATCTGAGGTATATTTGTTTGCTCTCAAAGGCCAGGGTCATGTCAAAAGACAGTTACATGATGGATTATCCCTGACAGTGTTTTGTTTTGTTGTTGTTTTTTAAATAGTCCCATGCCAAAAAAAAAAAAATAAGGCCGGTCATACATCACCTGTGCTGAGCCCTTTGTTGAGTCATGTTTATGGATATCAAATGTTAGACTCCAGAATCAAAAAGGAAGAGGCTGTATTATGTGACTGTTACTATACTCAGTCAACTTGTAACACCTGCTTTTCAGATCTGATATGTCACCTAAGTTTTTTGCCATGGTCCTTCTAGCTTGGTGAAAGCTTTTCATTAATTTTCATAAGGCTGCTGTAGTTTGCATTGGACATTGAAAAATGAATGTGTTGTTGTCTCACTTTGAGATGCAATGCTATAACTCCTTTCCTGTGCTGGATGAATAACTTCTATTCTGTTTTCTTACCTGATATTCAAAAATGATTAAAACTGGTGCCCATTTTGCTCAACCCAAAAGTCTGAGGATTTCCACTCCATACGGCTAAAAGCAGTGCCTTGCATAATGACAGGTTTCAGAGTAGCAGCAGACTAACACAGCTGCTACTCTGAAATCAAAAGTCTGAAATATCCAAAACGAATTGTATATGAATTTGTGAGTTTACTCAGACTGATTAATGGACTATCCACCCATTTCTAATAGACGTGTCAAACTTGACTGTTGTTGTGATAAGTGTACACTTCCTCCCTTTGCTGCAGGTTGGGGATCCTAAGCTTCCTTGGAAGCCACTCCCCCAAACAGGGAAGGGCTTTTAAAAAGGAAGATAAAAACACTCTGCCAGGAATCTCAAAGGAGCCTGGAGCTGTGACAGAAAAACTTTGGGAAACCCTTGAGAACAGGACTGCTGCAGATCAAACTGAGATGTCCTATGTAGAGCTGTTTGTGTGATGAGGCTTGTACATATCTGTCGCTGCTATGCCTGGCTTGAGCTCCCAGCATCAGTCACTCAAATACTAAATTTATACAATTTAAAAATAATTGCAGTCAAACATCCAGCAAAAAACGATGAAACGTACAAATTAAGCATTAGTTAAGTCAACGTATGATAGTCGTTTACTTAATTTTGCAGGCTTTGTTCACAGATGGTTTTATTTAGATCTACAAGTTAGCATAAAGTGATACATCACACTACCAAAATGTTTTTCTTTTATACCACAAGCCAGAGCAGTGCAAACTCTCCAATTAAACCTGACAGCTCCTTAAAACATTTAATACCACAGATGCAACGTGACAATCCCAAAGTGTAGAATGTACATAAGTTGCATTCAGCTGTTTCGTCTTAAGACTAGTGTCTACATAGTGTTCAGATACTGTAGTAGAAAGTAGATAACGTTGGTTAACACATTGACACCATACGTGAAACCTTGTTTTTGTCACTAGCATGTAAATTAAAATAATTTGGAATTTAAATGTTTACTGTTGAACTCTGTTTTCTTGCTGTTTTCTTCTTTAACAAGAATGGCATCAAGCAGACTCAAAAAGCCCTAAAGGAACTGGCAAATTATTAGACAATTTCAAGGAAAAAAAATAAAAGGGAATGAGCCAAAGAGGTTAGTTCTTAACTGCTACTGGACAACAGTCACTGTATTTAAAATGCTCCTTAATTTGGCTCAAGTGTTTTAATTTAAACTTTCTAATAGCAATGGTTTTTCATTCTCCACAGGTATTCAAGATCTTCAGTACTGTGATTAATTGGGCAGGCATGATTTCTTATATTTAGAGCCCACTTGAAAGTGGAAATGAGAAATGAATTGTGCCAAAAGGCTTTGGTCTATTTTTATTAATAGAGCACTTTAGATGGATCATGAAAACAATCTTCTAATTTATAAGAGTCAATCTTGTATCTTGTTAAACAAGAGTTATTATTATTGAACTTAAACCATTGAAGTGTGATATACCAAAGGCCACTTTCTACACAGCAGAATGCTACTGTGAGCACTAGCATGTTAACCACCTGCTAATAGGGTTCTCAGCAGTCTGATACGCTATTGATTATCTCAGCTTGTATAATTCGTATCAAGACAGCATAGTTAACTGGAATATAAGTGCTTCCTTCTTGCTACTTGAAACGGATTCACATGCTCATCAGTCACTTTATTCAGGGCCATGGTAACAGACAGGATGCTTTGTCCACAGGTGGATGGAGCCTTTTAGTGAGGAGCAGCATTAAACACCATTAAACTCTGGCCTAGAAAAATTTCAGCTCCTATTGTACCTACCAGTATTAATCTAAACAGTAGTTGAAGTGCCAGATGGAAAAGCAGTTCAAAGCTGCTAGCCATTGTTCTCTTGCTAATGTCAACGTTAAAATTACACTAGATTTTGTATTTTGTTCATTTTCACATAGGCAGGAATGAAATGGAAAAGGATACAAAGAGTGTATGTGATTACAAGGCCTCTGTGATAAAACCATTCCTATTCCACCAACCAGAAATATTATTTTAAATTATTTCTATAGGAAAAAATAAAAGCTTTAATACCTGACCATATGCAAAATATTTTAAATATTGTCTCTTGTTTTTACTCTGAGCAAATGTTATCTTAATAAGAACTTGAAATCGCCATAGCCAGGTATATATAATGATCTTTCTCCTTGCATTTTGCTGCTTATGCTTTTATAATGAAAGATGTAAGGAAAATTGGAGGAGAAATACCACAAAAGGAGGATTAAATAAAAGAGAAAAATTAGGTTTGTGTCACTTTAAGCATTGTAAAGGGACAAATTTACCACAAACTAGTGGTCCATGACAGATAAGAAACATACACGTTAGAGGAGTTGACAGGCTTTTTTTATTGGAAAGCAAATAAAATAGCAAGCCAGAAAGTACACTACCTTTTTACTGGCAAATAACTCAACTTTGAATGTAATTTTTCATGGAGTTTTACTTTATAACATGGTTTACTCAGTGGGAGGCATCTTGAAATTGCTCTCACTTGTTAGGCCTGAGTCTTATCTCATTTACACGGACTTCAGGGATCTATTGGCTTGAGTGAAATGACTTCCAATTTACATGGTTGTCAGATTGGAATCGGGCCCATTGTCAATGGAGATCAGCTAAGGAGTCAGAGTTCAAATCTGGATCCCTGTGCAGTTCAAATTAAACTAGGGATAGTATTTTTCAAAAATGCCAAAATGATTTCCCATTTTCAAAAGTGATGTCACTTCAGGGTCTAAACCTAATTAATTTTTGTATATACTGTATAGATATAGAATGTATTTTATTCCTGGTTCAGGTCTGGCTGAAAAAAAAATTAGTCACGTTATGAGTAAATATCTTATTAACTTCTGAGTAGGTCAATAATATACTAAACAATATTAACAAATAATTCACAAATACTTCATCCTAATTGGTTACCATGAGTTCCATCTAAGCTATTATTTAACTTGGGGATCCTTAACTTAGAATATTAATTGAAAGGAAAAGCCTTCCGGGAGATGATGTAGGTAAACCAATTTCTATCCCGTTTTTAATAGTTGTGAAAGGGGAAGGAATTAGTTTTAGAACTGTGTACAAAATGTGAGGCCTGCTACATTCACACAGAATCATCACAATTGTGCATTCAGTGCCTGCAGCAGTGGAACAAACTAGTTATTTGAGCATGTAGTTGCCATTATTTCTTGTGTAATCATAATACATGTACACAAATTAGGCATACCAATGTGTGCATATTGATGTTTGCACAATTCCAAAAATCTGGCATTGAATACATATCTGAATGTGCACTTCATTTCACTGAAACAGAGATTGTCCCATATGGTAAATATGTAGGGTTTAGGTTAATAAACCTAAACATTGTCCTCAATCTGTTTATCATTAAACTTAATTGATATATCAATGTTTTACACACTTTATTTTTAAAGAATTAAGTGATCAAAATAGCTTGCTTTATATTAGAACAGGGGTCGGCAACGTTTGGCACGCGGCTCGCCAGGGTAAGCACCCTAGCGGGCCGGGCCAGTTTATTTACCTGTGACGCAGCAGGTTCGGCCGATCGCAGCCCCCACTCACCGCGGTTCACCGTCCTGGGCCAATGGGGGCGGCGGGAAGCCGCGGCCAGCACATCTCTCGCCCATGCCGCTTCCCGCCACCCCCATTGGCCTGGGACGGTGAACCGTGGCAAGTGGGGGCCGTGATCGGCCGAACCTGCCGCATCAGCAGGTAAATAAACTGGCCCAGCCCGCTAGGGTGCTTACCCTGGTGAGCCATGTGCCAAACGTTGCCGACCCCTGTAATAGAACCTGGGTTTAAAAAAACTGGGCATATATTTTTTTTAATTTAAGATACCATAAGCGTTACAATATTTGAACTGTCTCTAGACTAGCTTCCTTAAACAAAGTATCCATTGACTTTTAGTCTTTCAGGTCTTATTTAGGCTGTGGTAAAATGGGAGCCAGATGTTGTTTACTTTTAGCTGAGGTCATATTTGCTAAGTGACCCACATTCCCTTAGGAAGACTTATAATCATTGTCTGAAGCCCAGGGATCCTTAGCAAGCACTACTTCATCTGGTTTTGACTCCTGCCAGGAACTCATCTCCTTTACTGCTGCAGAAACTGACAGTCAACTGCCAAGCTTTCCGTGGCTCTCTTGAGCTTTAACGTCTTGTACTGGCTCTGTTCTGTAAATTAGTTTGGCATCCGTAACATCTGCTTCAGCCTCTGGTCTAATATTTTCATACAAATAATCTTATATCTTACATACTTCCAGTCCTGCTTTTAAATGTGTCTATGATCTAGGTTAATATTAATACGAAGTACTACAGGATCTGAAAAGATCTGTCATAAAATGTCACATGTTTATATATTGGTACAAAGGAATGTCTCTCACTTCAGATTTGCTATTTTAAAACTCTCCCGATGCATAAAAACAACGTAGCAATTAGGCTTTTGTTCTCCTCAGGATAAAATATATTCCATTGTTCAATAACATCTGACAATGTCCAGTGCTTTGCTTTATACCTTTTCTATTACAACTATAAAATGCTTACTGGAGAAATATCTTCTACTATTAAGTTTAAGAACAACAAAATACACAGGAGAAATACATACAAACACTGAGAAAAGTAGGAATCGCCTTCACCATAAGAAAAGTGGTAGAAGCTCAATTGTCAGATGCTACTGTATTGTGGTGGCCATTTGGAACGTTTTTATAGGGACTGAGTTCATTATCAGACCTACCCCAGGCCATGGCAACTGTTTAATGGGGGTGTGAAAAGTGTCTGACGCCATAAAATGAGGCTGCTTGGGTGGGTCCCTCTAGCTGAGGCAGGTAACTCACATAGGAGAAAGAAAACTCCTAATTAAACCCTCTTGAGATGGGATAATGTTTAGAGTACTAGGCAGTGGAGGTACTCTTATGGTGCTCTGGAGAGAGAAGAGGACACTGCATATATACTCCTCAGAACTAGCTGGATGGCAGCATACCTACGAAGGGAGAAGCAGCAGCCAGGCCATGGGTCTTGTCAAGCTTTGCCAGCTGGAGACCTTGATCATGGTGCTAGGTGACACACTGCATCTTTGTTATTTTTCAGCTTGCACTTGAAGGGCCTGAGTAGTTACCAGTTTTTAGAGGTGGCTAGTCTGGCATGTTTATCATCCCATCAGGGATTCTTGCAAATGGTGGGAGGGCTCTTGAGCCCTAGATGGAGCGTTTGCCTGCCTCATGCCTAGCAGATCCTGGGTTAATAGGATTCCTAGTGGCTGTGATCTGGATGTGTTCCCCAGAGTCAGGGAGAATAGCCCTAAAGATCAATCACTGGATGAAAATTTGGACTCCTGAAATACATGTCTAAGAAATCTTTGCAAGTTGCTGCTACTCAATGTTTTGTCCTTAACCAGTAAAGGCATAGAGTTGGCTGAGTTGATGGTCTGAAGAAACACTGATATACTCTGTGTAGGAGACCAGGTGTCTGGGAAGTGCAGGCTGAGGATGGGTCTGGTCTATAAGTTGTATTACACAGGTGGTAATGGAAGGAGAAAGGGTTTAAGAGTGGTGGTTCGTGATGAACTTTGTAAAACTGTTTGGGGAAATGACTCTCTAATGGCTGTCTGAGTACAAGTAAAGGAGTGTGGGTTGGTTTTAGTATCCATATACACCCCACAACAAGGTTGTCCTGAGGAAGAGAAGGAAGAAGTTAGACAGAACCCAGCAAACATGGCAGAACCAGAGGAATTACTCCTCCTCCATGTGAGTTCATGTCATTCAGCCTATGAGCAGATACTGAGATGGTATACATTGGGATCACAGAATACAGTATGCAGTCCTTGACATGTGTTTTGGCAATCACCCACTGATTGCTAACACTTACAAAGCAGCAGAGTGAAGATGCACATAGATTTCTTGCTAACCTGAATGAACTAAAGGAAGATGGTTGAGGATTGAAACTGTTGCACCACAACCCAAACTGTTGGTGGCAACACACATTACTGGCAAATGTACCCAGTGTGAGCTTTGTGACAAGGAGACTGCATCAGGATGTGAGAACTGTGCAGTGTGACTGAAAACCGCTTTAGAGAGACAGTCACAAGATTTGAGCCAAGAGATACGCAAACTGGAACAGCAGAAGAGTGACGGATGTTCAAGAACATATTGATCTGAGATGCTATGTGGACACACTAAGCTGGGTACACCATCTTCTTTTGAGGGGGTGGGGAGGAGTGGGGAAGAGCGGGCAGAAAACATTAAGAAATAAGAGAAGCCAGAAAGGTAATGGAAAATTAACTCTTTAGAAAAAACAGTTTCTGCCTATACAGTCTCCATGCAAGTAGCAAAACAAGCAGTCAGAAAGGCAAGAATCCTAGCTTTAGACTTGCTGTATAATGAGTTGAACTGCTCTCAATTTGCCAAATGAAAATATATGTAATTATATAGACAAACAAAAGGATGAAAGATGGAGTGAACACACCAGTCCTAAAGGATGCAAGAGGCAGACTGCTTGTGACAGGAGACATGGTACATAATCAATGGTAAAAATACTATGAGGGTCTACCTAATGAGAACCCTTTGTGCTATGTTGATGACCTGTCAGAGGCACGGATCAAGGTTGAACTCCTGAAGATGGCACCTGTAAAAGCAGCAGGTCTAGATGAAGTCATGGAGGAAATCAAACCCTTGAGACAGATTTGTGTATGCTGACTCATGGGAGTCCTGCATGCAATTTGGAAAGAAAAGACAAATACAAAAGATTGTATACTGGTATCAACATACAAACAAAAGGATGTCATATACAACAGTTTAAGTTCCAAGGAATTGACCTGCTGCTCCACTGTGAAATTGTCAGAGAACCATAGTCACATTCATCAAATAGCAGAACCCATTTTAGGAAAGGCGCAGTTCCTTTCTGCAAAGGGAAAAGGGATGATAGATGATACGTTCATTGCTAGACCGTGGAAAAGAAGCTGGATGGAAATGTTGACAATGGTTGGGTTTTCCTCTATTTCAAAGTACATTGGTAACTGCTGGTGCCTCCGATAGAATTCTATCAGGCTACTGAAGGACCTTGTCCAGACGGTGACAGGTTTGGCTGACAGTTCTATGATAAAAAATGGGGGACACCCTTCAGTGTTTTGAGGTGAGGTTGGGGCTCCACCAGGGAGCAGTGATTAGTCCATTATTATTCATAATTGTGATGGAATTCATAAGTAAGCAAATCCACATGAAGATGGTATGAAGTTGGTCTATGCAGACCATATTGCACTAATGGCTGACAGTGAGGTAGGCTTGGTCCAGGTGGCTGATGCCTGGAAGACTGACCTAACAAACTGTGGCCTCTAAATGAGTAAAGAAAAGCCTGAAATCACGTGGGTGACTCACGCAAAACCAAACACTGAAGAAAATCAGTGTTGGTGCCAGTGCCTAAATCAGGTTTCTGTGTTTTAAGAACTTTGGGGACTGATTAGTGGCAAATGGAGAAATCCACAGAAACCTGAAAGCAAGGGTGTTGAGCTTGGGGAAGTCTGGCTCAAGATAAGTGTAGTTATTTGATATACAGAGGTCCAGACTACTTGGGGGACGACAATACAAAACCATGGCAAGACCAACTGTTCTGTACGGATTAGAGATGTGGGAAACCAAAGAGGCACTTGAATACATTACCCCTCTCATTTCAATAGCTTCAGTGTTGCTGGATTATATTTGGAATAGTGCTAGCAGGAATGAGACCATGTATGCAATATCAGGGAGGAGGCTGAGATGGTAAGGACATGAATGAAAGGAATCCTATTAGGTAGGTATTTGAGACTAGAGTTAATGGGTGGAGTATAATAGGATGGCCAAAAAGGGAGGCAGGGGCTAGAATGTGTGTATGGGAGGATGGTCTGGGACTGGCAAGCCTGGAAAAGACTAATATGGTGGCCTGACACCAGCTAACTGGAAAAGGTGAAGAAGATGATTAAGGGAAAGGTAGAGTAAGTGTAAAAACTGGTCTTGCTTATTAGCTGCGTGTGTGTGACTCAGAGGTAATATGTTTTGGAGCATTTGCGGACCTTGAGTTAACAGCAGAACTTAAATAACTCTTCCAGCCTTGGAGTTACAGTGACACTGGTGACAAAGGATTCCAGTGGCTTCCTTACTCTCCGTAACTTACTGGCACCCAGAAGGGTGAGAGGGATCCCACAAAAATTGGTGAAAATGTACAGAACAGGTGATACCAAACTATGATATTAAAAAAAAAAAAATTCTTATGATACACTGAACAGTGGGGATGATTTCTCAATTTAAAATACAGCACCAGTGTGCTCCACCCTTCCTCACCCTGGTCAGTGTTTTGAAAGGCTGTTATCTTTCTGGTGTGTCTGATATCAGAAGAGTGGAGGAGAGGGGAACTAATCAGCATAGAGGACGAGCATTGCTTTTCACTTTGCCAAGTCTGAGAGAGAATAAGACATTGCAGAACACATTAAACAATGTAGGATCAGTATCCTAATATAAATGTATTATCTCTCAGGCTTCATGCCTCTGAGTTTCTGATGCAAATAACTTACAAAAATCAAAGGTGAGATGGGTGAAATTCACCCCTAGGCAGAGGGCCTGCAGAAGGCTATGTGCCACTTAAGGGCTGGAGTGAGGCTGCTGTGGTGCATAGGTCTTGTACTGGCCTTCAGGACAGCAGAGAATTATACCCAGCTCATAATACGTTTGCATGAGGCAGAGGTAGACCAGAGATGATTTGCATACTCAGATAATGAGGGATAATTAAGAGGTACAGTAAGAGAAATGGGAAATGCTGTTACAAAGTCTCAGTAAAAATAGTCTTCAAGAGGGAATGTTCCCATCAGGAATTCTCCCCCAAAATTATAAATCTTACAGGAAATGTTCATTTTTAAGTGGTGGCGAGAACATGTCCTCATGAGAGTGCGCTGCAGTAATGGCCAAAAACTCGCTGTATTAACAGTATTGCTGAATGAAGTGGTAGGACCATTAGTGAAGAATACTATTATTTCTTTATAGGAGTTTCCGTCACATACCTGAAATGTCCAGTGGATATATGAAGCTGTTTAATCACTTAGCAATCCTGGGGAAACTATCACCTGCGTACTTCCTCCATGATTTAATATTTACCTTCCCCCTACCATGAAAATGGCTGCCTACAGCACCCATCCAGACCTACATGGTGGACCCTATATGAGATGGGGTGGGGCTAGAGGAAAAGACAAATTAATGGCTCCTACTCTGCTCTAGGAGTCAGCAGCAAATCCACCAGGAAATAAAGGCTGAGTTCTGGGAGCTGAGCTCTTTGCTTGTTCTGTGATGAGGCAAAAATAGAAATTAACCAGTGGAAAAGTCTCTTGCCGCCCAACTCTCTTGGGTTTTTTCACATGAGGGGGATATCCTCCTCTCCCTTTATGCTGATGATGACCTTGTGGTGACTCCTGACTAGCTGTAGAAATTGTCTCAATTACGCAAATAATGTAGCCCCCCAGCCCTGCCCCTTCAGTGCCCCCAGTCCCCCTCATTCCCCACCCCGAGAACCAGGCAATGTGGCCCCAGCCTCCCTGGGCAGTGCCATCCAATGGCTGGCTGGCCCCCCTGCCCCTGAAAGTGCCCCCCAGGCAGAACAGCCCCAACCGCAGCGGCCCTGGGAGGACGGGTGGCGTGGCACAGCCCCGAGAGCGCACTGCGGCCCCCCGGCCTGCCTGCCCAAGCCTCTGGCACAAAGGGAACAGCAGGCAGGATGGGGCCTGGGGATGGAGCATGGGTGGTGGGACGTCAGGCTATTTGGGAAGGCAGAGTCTTTCTGTGCCTACAATACCCAGCGCCCATGTGTAGACTCTCACTAATTCATACAACTAGGAGCCACGTGAACTACTGTATTTTGCAAGTGAGTGGTGGTGTGGGGGCAGGGGGCGGTGGGGGTTAGGGTGAACAGGTAGCAAGTGTGAAAAATCAGGATGGAGGATAATAGGCACCTATGAAGGAAAAAGCCCTAATATCAGGACTGTCCCTATAAAATCAGAACATCTGGTCAGCCTCAGGAGGGAGACACTTTAAAAAGCAAGGGAAGCTCATCTGAGATATATCAATACTAAATGGCTGTGACAATGTAATGTAGTTTTGTTATGATCATGTTCATAAATTACTAGTAAATGTACTGCAGGACGTATTGGAAATAAAAGTAAACTACAGTTGTCAACTGCGCTATAATTTGTGAAAATAATGAAGACTTTGTAATGTAAGCTCTTTTTGCAGCCCCCTGCTGTTAAATCTTTTGACATGGAGAAAGACTAGGAGTTTTCTGTGGGGATGTAAAGCATGAGGGTTGGCATAAAGTGCAGATTAGTGAGGTACTGTGATCCTATAGATGAACGCTTCTTTTTCCTGTTTCCCCTGCAATTTCTTATGCTCCCTGTATTCGGGTATCCCCTGATCCCATACTTGTAACAAAGCAAATTCTGCCCCTCCTTTCTGGCTGTTTAAAGCATAAATTTGAGGTCCCACAATAATCTCATTCTAATAAAAACGTGTGGCTTCCCCACTGAATAGCAAGCTAAAGCACTTGGAAACACCAGGACATTTCCATGTCTATGTTCAACAGAGTGATTAATCTAGGGTTACCATATTTTGTGCCTCCAAATGGAGGACACTCCCCGGGGCCCCGGCCCCGCCCCCAGCCCCGCCCACGCCCCAACTCCGCCCCCTCCCAAAGTCTCCGCCCCCTCCCCTGCTTCCCGCGAACATTTGATTCGCGGGAAGCCTGAAGCAGGTAAGGGGGAGCGGGGGGGGGGGAGCAGGTGCGGCCCAGGCTGGTCCCCCCGGCGGCTCCAGCCTGGGTCGGCTCGGGCCCTGGGGTGCCGGCCCCGACCGACCACCCCCCGCGGGCCCGGCTCCCAGCCCCATGGGCCCGGCTCCCGGCCCGGCGCACCCCCCGGCTCACTCCCCGACCCCGGCCCGGCGCACCCCCCGACCCCGGCTCCCGGCCCGGCGCACACCCCGGCTCACTCCCCGACCCGGCTCACTCCCCGACCCCGGCCCGGCTCACTCCCCGACCCCGGCTCCCGACCCCGGCTCACTCCCCGACCCCGGCCCGGCTCACTCCCCGACCCCGGCTCCCGACCCCGGCTCGGCTCACTCCCCGACCCCGGCTCCCGGCCCGGCGCACCCCCCGGCTCACTCCCCGACCCCGGCCCCGCGGGCCCGGCCCCGCGCCCAGCCCGGCCCGGCACCATGCCCCCGGCCCCGGACAAAGAGGCCCCGGCCGAGCCTCCCGATTTTCCCGGACATGCCCGGCTTTTGGGGATTTCCCCCCGGACGGGGATTTGAGCCCCCAAAAGCCGGACATGTCCGGGAAAATCCGGACGTATGGTAACCCTAGATTAATCACTGTAACCTACACCTTTAAAATGCAAAGGGCAGTTAAATAGTTCTGTTTTGTACTCTCCCTTTTATACAAATAAATAGATGTGAAAGTGTCTCCAAAGCCTCATCTATCTTGCATTAAATCAACTGTAATAATAAAAACATCCTAAAGCATCCAAATGCTTCTGTTACCTGTTAGTCCTTTTCTGTAAATATTAGAGTACAAATTTCCCATTTAGCCACTCTTTAAGACACAATGGTAATTTTAATAGCCTTTCATTATAAATGTATTACTACTGCCCACCATTAGTCTAGAAATTGGGGTGTGGGAGAACCCTATTCTTCCCTGTTGTCTTTGAAGAACTCATTTAACTTTTTTATTTGTTAGGTCCAGTGATCTAAGTTTTGGGCCTTGCTTCTAGGTTCTCCCCTTTTATTACTCAATCTAGCTAGAGCATGAGGAAGACAGACAACTTTCCTTTAACTGTTGGGCCCTTCTGGGGTCCAGTAGCTCTTGAAAAATGGTTGTACATTGCATTCAATGAACCATGAAGATAGTAAGGACAATAAAAGTAAAGTTTCCATGCCCTTAGAGCAAGAGGCTGGGTTCAATGTCTATTAAAGCTGTTTAACAGCCTGCAACAACTGCCAGAGAGGGTGAAAAAAGGTGAAATGTCTATGTATTAGAGCTCTTCACCTGTCATAATGAAGAAGCTCATCTCTTTTGCTAAAGAAACATTTACAGAAAAGGTGAAGCATATTATCCTAGTTTTGTTGAAAATATATCATTCTAATTGCATTGCAAAAAGCATTTATATCCACTTTGAAAATCAGATGAATGACCATTGGTAGCATAAAAATTATTAGTGTCTTTGGTTAATTATACACAACATTGTTTTTGTCATAATCAAGTTAGTATATCAAATGCTGCAGAGAGAATATTCTGGATCAGAGTATGCAGAGGAGTACAATCTAGTGAGGGAGAAGATCAGGAAGCCAAGACTCCTGTGTTATAGACTAGTCCTCCCGATTCTGGGTGACTATGAGAAAGTGATTTAACTTCTTTCTGCTTTAGTTTCCCACATGACTATTCTATTATGAACAAAATGGATGTAACAGTCTATGCCCAGCTCACAGGAGTTTGGATTGACAAAGGCTTGGGAAACTGAGTGAAAGGTGCTAGATAATTATTATTCTTTGGTTATGTTTCTAAGGCTCAAATCTCCAAAGTATGCAAGGATCATTAAATAAATTGAAAATTGACATCACTGATCCTTCAGGAGAAGGAACCATTTCATCTTTTCTCCTCCATAAATTTGAAGGTACTTATTTATGAACAGTAAGATTTCAGGAGCACATTGCTGGGAGTGACCCACACCTTCACTCATCATGGAATGCCTGCTAAATGACATGAAAATTGTAAGATCAGGGTTCTGCTTGATCTCTCATAATAGTGAGATGATGGCTGAGGATCCTCAGCTGAGAAAGCTTTGAGGTTGGGAAGGTGCAATGTCAGCCTACCAAAACCTCATCCATGCCTGCTGGGTCCTACAGGCAAGTCAGCAGCACCTTGTGACGAGAGTTATAACAGCAGTAGAATGCATGTTTGGTCCCATATTCCAAGAATATTCATTGTTGACTCTAAACCTAACCCTAGTCTGAAGACAAAGTCAAGGGGCATTTTGTAGGAGCTGGAGTGTTTGGTGAAGCTGGTTAGCTACCACGTTCCTGATGCTTTTGATCTGTAAAGATGGTGTGGTAACTGGAGGGGCTGTTCACATTGTCTGGTGATTCTTGTTTAAGGGTTTCTGGGATTATGCCTCTCAGAAGCAAGCAGTAGTGCCTACAGGTATAATCTTTGCTGTCAATAGTCATTAGGGGATCACAGGTCCATGCTACTTAGGTTAGCATCATCTTCCGGCAATGCTTTAAGCACCTTTGCTTGTTAGACTCAAGAAACTCTCCAATTGCCCCTATCTATTTAGCTTAACAATCACTGTAAGGTATGTTTTCTAATCCTTTAATTATTCTCATGGCTCTCCTCTGAACCATCTCCAGTTTATCAACATCCTACATGAACTGTGGACTGGCCACAGTATTCAAGCAGTGGTGGCACCAGTGCCCAGTGCAGAGGTAAAATCATCTCTCTACTTGTACTGGAGGTTCACTAGTTTATGCATCCAAGGATCCATATTATCTCTTTTAGCAACATCATTGCAATGGGAGCTCAGGTTCAACTGATTATCTGCTGCAACCCTCAGATATCTTTTAGAGTCACTGCTTCCCAGGATAGAGTCTCCTTTCTTGCAAGTCTGGCTTACAGTCTTTGTTTCTAGATATATACATTAATATTTAGCCATAATAAAACAAATATCACTTTGCTTGTGCCTAACTTACCAAGCAATCCACATCATGCTGTATGAGTGACCTGTCCTCTCCACCATTTTCCATTCTCCAATTTTTGTCTCTGTTAATTTTCAGTGACCATTTTCTTCCAGGTTGTTGATAAAAATGTTAAATAGCACAGGATCAGGAACTGATCCATCTGGAACCCCACTTAAACACAGCTGTTTGATGATGATGATGATGATGATGATTCCCCATTTACTTTTACATTTTTTAGGTCTATCTGTTAGCTAGTTTTTAATCCATCCAATGTGTGCCATATTAACTTTATAGTTCTATTTTTTTATCAAAATGTCATGTGGTACCAAATCTAACACCTTGCAGATGTCTTTTGCATCAACATTACCTATCATCAACCAAACTTGTAAGCTCATTTTAAAAAAAAAAGTTAGTTGGACCCAATCTATTTTCTGTAAACACATGTTGACTGGTACTAATTATATTACACTTCTTTAATTCTGTACTAATCAGGTCCCATATCAGCTGCTCCATTATCTTGCCCAATAGCCTTATAACTATTTGGGTAACCCCATTTTACCCTTTTTAAATATTGGCACATTAGCTTTCTTCCAGTATTCTGGCATCTCCCCATTGTTCCAAGAAATGAAAGTCAACATTAATGGTCCAATGTACGTGTAGTAGTTCCGGGGTGGGGCTCGTCCCTTCCTGGGGCGCCTGGAAGCCAGGCCGCCCCGCTACAAAGCGAATAACAGTTCTGAGCTCAGGCCCTTTGGGCAGGGGCTGAGCACCCAATTAACAGTTGTGAGCTCAGGCCCTTATGCAGGGGCTGAGCACACAATTAACAGTCCTGAGCTCAGGCCCTTTGTGCAGGGGCTGAGCAGACAATTAACAGTTCTGAGCTCAGGCCCTTATGCAGGGGCTGAGCACACAATTAACAGTCCTGAGCTCAGGCCCTTTGTGCAGGGGCTGAGCACACAATTAACAGTCCTGAGCTCAGGCCCTTTGTGCAGGGGCTGAGCAGACAATTAACAGTTCTGAGCTCAGGCCCTTTGTGCAGGGGCTGAGCAGACAATTAACAGTTCTGAGCTCAGGCCCTTATGTAGGGGCTGAGCAGACAATTAACAGTTTAGAGCTCAGGCCCTTATGTAGGGGCTGAGCAGACAATTAACAGTTTAGAGCTCAGGCCCTTATGCAGGGGCTGAGCACACAATTAACAGCTCCGGCCCTGGGTCAGGGCGGGGCAGCAAACCAATAGTCAGTCAGAGGCCCAGGCCTTGTAGCAGGGGCTGGGTCAGTTTGGGTTAGCCCAGGCCCTAGGTCAGGGCGGGGCAGAAAACCAATAGTCAGTCAGAGGCCCAGGCCTTGTAGCAGGGGCTGGGTCAGTTTGGGTTAGCCCAGGCCCTAGGTCAGGGCAGGGCAGCCAACGGATAGTCTGTCAGGGGCCCAGGCCCCTTGGACAAGGAGGAGGAGAGACTGCCACCCGGCGCGGGGTGGCAGGGGGGAACACAGGCCCGCCCACTCCACTGTGTTCCAGCCCGGGGCCCTATCCGCAGCAGTCCGTCTGCCGCGCAGTCAGTGGGGATCCTGACCGCAACACACTGACATGGGTTCGGGGTCTGCTATCCCCGGGCCACTTCCCATCTCCTCCTCCATGGGTACCTGCTCCTCCTGAGTTCCGTCTGCTGGGTCACAGATCATGGGCTCCTCCGGGCCCCGAGCACCAGGTAGGTCTGTCACTCCCTCTGGGCCCTCGGCGGGGGGAAGCTCAGACTGCTCCTCAGGATACCGGGCTCTCGGCAGGCTCGGCCAGTCCTCCTCAGGATACCGGGCTCTCGGCAGGCTCGGCCAGTCCTCCTCTGGATACCGGGCTCTCGGCAGGCTCGGCCAGTCCTCCTCTGGATACCGGGCTCTCGGCAGGCTCAGGTCCGTGGGAGCTCGGGCACCAGCGTCTGTCCTCTCCCGCTGCCGGCCAGCTACTGAGCGCTGGGGCCTGGCCTTTATACTTCCTGTCCCGCCCCTTGACTTCCGGGGGGCGGGGACAGGCCGCGGTGGCTCCGCCCACTCTGGCGGCTTTTCTGGCTCATCCCTTCCTGGGGCGCCTGGAAGCCAGGCCGCCCCGCTACAGTACTCCTCAGCCAGCTCTTTAAAAACACTTGGATGCAAGTTATCTGGACCTGCTGATTTTAAAATGTTTAACTTTAGTAACTGCTGTTTTAACATCCTTGCAAGATACTAGTGGAACGGGAAGAGTAGTAATAATATAATTAATGTGTTGTCATGATATGGCTAATTTATCTTTTTCCCCCAAATACAGAACATTTATTGATCACTTTTGCCTCTTTTGCATTATTATTATTGATAATTCTACTTATTTCCATCTAGTAATGGACTGATCTCATTGTTAGGATTCTTTTGCCCTCCTAATATACTTTAAAAAGGAGGCTTATTTATTGTCCTTAACTCTGCTGGTCATAGATGTTTTCCCTTTGCTTCCCTTATCAAATTCTACAATTCCTAGACTGATTTATTTCCCCTCTAAACCAGGTCACTTTTAAACTAGGATAGCCTGCTCCTTTGATTGTGACTGTTGGGTGTCCTTAATAAATTCCCAATTACCATTCACATTTTTCTGACTAAATTCTTCCTACTGGTTGATTTGGCTCATAATTGTTTTCCGCTTCGTGAAATTGGTCCTTTTAAAGCACCAAGTATAGATATTAATGATTTGAATTTTGCACACTGTAAATGTGATCAATTCATGATCACTTGCACCAAACTTACCATTCATTTTTAGTTCTGAGATTAATTTCTTTGTCAAGATAAGGTCCAATAAAGAATTCCCCTGTTGGCTGCAACACTTCTTGAGGCACGAAATTGTCATCTATAATATTTAAAATGTTCAGAAGATGTTTTAGCACTGGCAGCAAGAGACCTCCAGCATATGTCACTCAAATTGCAATCCCTCATGATCACACAGCTTTTCCTGCATGTTATTGATAGGTGCTTACAGAGCAGGTCATACATTTCCCCAGTGTGATTTGATGGTCTGTAGCAAACACAAACTAGTATCCCAACTTGTGCTTTATTTATTAGCACATTGATCCATATGCATTAAAGATAATTTTCTTCTGAGTTGTCAGTGACTCAAACATACAATGCCATTTTTGACATATAGTGCCACTCTCCCTCCCCTTTTGCCCACTTGATCATTCCTAAATGTAATAACCATGGATTTTTTTTAACATTGCAAGTATGTGAATCCTCCCACCAGGTTTCAGTAATACCAGCTAGATTGAATTTATGCTCATAAATAAGCCATTCCGATTCCTCTTGTTTGTTATCCAGGCTCCTAGTATTGGTGTGTAGGTAACTGAAGAAATTCTTCTCTTCATATCCTTTGGTTTCTTAATTTTGTTCTCAAAATCTTGATTTGGTGCTAAATGAGTGTTCATATCTTCCCTTTTTACCATCCCCTTTTATTAGTTTAACACCCTCCTGACTACTCTAGCCAGCCTGTCCCTGAAGAAATTGGTTCCCCTTCTATGGAGGTGGCGGCCATCCAAATTATACAGGCCCAGCCCTCTCAAAACAAAAACCCAACACCACTTACCTACCCAGTGATTCACTTCCAGAATTTTCTGCCTTCTGTCTTCCGTCACTTGTGGGACAGGAACACACAAATGGCTATACTGTGTCATATCAAAGGTCCATCTAGCCCAGTTTCCCGTCTTCCAACAGTGGCCAATGCCAGGTGGCCCAGAGGGAATGAACAGAACAGGTAATCATCAAATGATCCATCCCCTGTCGCCCAGTCCCAGCTTCTGGCAAACAGAGGCTAGGGACATCATCCCTGGATAATAGTCATTGATGGACCCATCCTCCGTGAATTTATCTAGTTCTTCTTTGAACTGTGTTGTTAGTGTCTTGGGTTATAGATGGGATTCTTTTCTAATGTGCATTACTTTGCATTTATCAACACTGAATTTCATCTGCCATTTTGTTACCCAGTTTTGAGAGATCCTTTTGTAGCTCTTAGCAGTCTGCTTTGGACTTAACTATCTTGAATAGTTTTGTATCATCTGCAAATTTTGCCACCTCACTGTTTACCCCTTTTTCCAGATCATTTATGGATATGTTGAAGGAGCTCCAAGATGATTATTTGGACAAAATTCTTCTTTAGCACTCTTCCAAGTTCCCTGAAGTCCACCTATTTATATGTGATCCCTTGCAACACCGTGTCATTGACTTTAATGTGACCCATCACCAATGGATCCTTGCCTATGGACTTCAGAAGCCTATTCAGTTTTAGTGATGTCTCATCTCTTGGCTCTGAGAAGACGGCACACCACTCTGCTGTCCCCCTGACTCTTGCAGAATATTCTTTCAGTTCTTCTGAGTAATGAATCCCCAACAAGGATCATCTGTCTTCCTTGGGCAGGTGGAGAATGCTTTGCGAGCAGGCTTAATTTTCTTAAAGGTTGGGTCGAGCAGCTATTCACAGGTGTGTCCTGTACATCTCTCCATTCCCTAGGGTCAGCTGGCTCTTGAGAAATATCTTCCACAGTTTCCACACTGAGAACCTGGTGTTGATTGGAAACTTCTAGTTGTGTGGAAATCCTCCTGATCCTCTTCTCTCTGAGCACTACAGCCTGCCCATCCTCCTCTGTATCTAGGCACATAGAATGCTGCCTTAACCTTTTGTCTCTTCTGGTTACAGACAGCCAAGCCTCTTCTGACTTCCTCTTTCTGACTCCTGGGGTGATCAGTTCCTTTCTTTCTTGAAACTAGGAGACTGCTGTTTCCTGAACCCGACTGTGTGGGAGCTCCATAGCATCTCTACTAGCCCTTCCAATCCAAGAATCTGGCTTCTTCCAGCACAGCCACCAATTTGCACTTCATATGCAGGAAATCATTTCTGGCAAGTCCACTACCACTACTTCTTGCTAAATGAATGTACAGCACACTAGCCTGTCCTGTGTTAACTGCTCAGATGGACATCAACGGGCACTATGGAACTTTTACCACATGGTAGCAGGGTCCACCCAGCCAGTTGTTGTGTTGCAGGCTACTGTACTGTATGTTCACACCCTGGCTTGCTGTGCACTGAGTGACTGGGAAGACAGACCCTTTGAGAAATCATGTATATGTTCATTGAATTTCCCATAGATAAACTTTAGGGAACTTTAGTAGCAGCTTGATAGTCGTTCAGAAAATTCCATGAGGAAGCCAGTGGGGAGCGTAAAGCAGCCTGTGTAGACATAGTTGCATTTTAGAAACCAAAGTATCATGAGGATACCACACTGGTTTTAGCAATGGACTCTCCTATCCTGCGGATGGATTTGCTTAAAGCAGTCCCTTCTTCCTTGCCTAGATATTTGCTGTAGTAGAGCCAGCTGTAGAATACAAGCAAATCATGAATATAGATTCATAGATTCTAGGACTAGAAGGGACCTCGAAAGGTCAGAGTCCAGTCCTCATGGCAGAACCAAATACTGTCTAGACCATCCCTGGTAGACATTTATCTAACCTACTCTTAAATATCTCCAGAGATGGAGATTCCACAACCTCCCTAGGCAATTTATTCCAGTGTTTAACCACCCTGACAGTTAGGAACTTTTTCCTAATGTCCAACCTAAACCTCCCTTGCTGCAGTTTAAGCCCATTGCTTCTTGTTCTGTCCTTAGAGGCTAAGGTGAACAAGTTTTCTCCCTCCTCCTTATGACACCCTTTTAGATACCTGAAAACTGCTATTATGTTCCCCCTGTCTTCTCTTTTCCAAACTAAACAAACCCAATTCTTTCAGCCTTCCTTCATAGGTCATGTTCTCAAGACCTTCAATCATTCTTGTTGCTCTTCTCTGGACCCTTTCCAATTTCTCCACATCTTTCTTGAAATGCAGTGCCCAGAACTGGACACAATACTCCAGCTGAGGCCTAACCAGCGCAGAGTAGAACGGAAGAATAACTTCTCGTGTCATGCTCAGAACACACCTGTTAATACATCCCAGAATCATGTTTGCTTTTTTTGCAACAGCATCACACTGTTGACTCATATTTAGCTTGTGGTCCACTATAACCCCTAGATCCCTTTCTGCCGTACTCCTTCCTAGACAGTCTCTTCCCATTCTGTATATGTGAAACTGATTGTTCCTTCCTAAGTGGCGCACTTTGCATTTGTCTTTGTTAAACTTCATCCTGTTTATCTCAGACCATTTCTCCAATTTGTCCAGATCATTTTGAATTATGACCCTGTCCTCCAAAGCAGTTGCAATCCCTCCCAGTTTGGTATCATCTGCAAACTTAATAAGCGTACTTTCTATGCCAATATCCAAGTCGTTAATGAAGATATTGAACAGAGCCAGTCCCAAAACAGACCCCTGCAGAACCCCACTTGTTATGCCTTTCCAGTAGGATTGGGAACCATTAATAACAACTCTGAGTACGGTTAACAAGCCAGTTATGCACCTACCTTATAATAGCCCCATCTACCAACCACCCAAGTAGCCCTTATTACACATTTTTTGTTGTTCAGGTACCTTGAAAAAACAATGGAAATATATACACTGTAATATGCACATAATGAATAGTAACTTTATTTATTATGTTGTGAATTATGCAGAGACAGAAAAACTGCTATCATTTTAAAAAAGAAAAATGGAAAGCCTTTTTTAGGCTTTGTGCAGCATACGCCTGACCTTTTAAATACATATCTAGAGATTACTTGGGTTATGTTTGACAGGAGTCTGTCATCTAGCTAAAGTTGAGGATGACTAAGGGTTCAACAGAAGCAAATCAGACTCTAAATTCAAGTGTTAACCTAAGAGAGCACTGCATTTAAGTAGCCTACCATAGTAGATTTAAAAAAAAAATAGTTTAGTATGTTGTTCAATAGCTGCAAAAATGTTTATCATCTAAAATTCTTAACAAAACGTTCATCGCAATTGTATACCCAGCTATTCTGCACTGTGCATGGTATGTAGTCAACTGCTAGTACCACAATAAATGGGGACTTTTTATTAATCAAAGATTATGTTGTCTATCAGTGTTGCTCTTGTGACTTGAGCGGAGTGCCTTATTAACAACAATTAGTTTTAGGGAAAAATATACAGGTATATACATTTATAGTTTAAACTTATTTGTAACTGCATGGTTCCTCTATTACTCAATAGACGAGCCAAAATAGGATTTTTTTTAACATTTAATACTACTTTAAAGTGAACTTATAGAGTAGCATGATATTGAAAATTAAAATATTAGTCACTAAAAGGAATAATTCCTGCTGAATAGTATGGCTGTTTTTAAACTGGGTGGGCTTCTTTCTGGGTTGAGACACCCACAAATCAGCAGAAACTCCATTGACATTAGTAGAGTTACACCAGTGTAAAATTAAGTGAAGTCACCATCAAGCCTTTAGGCTATAAAATGTAAACACAATGTAAACATACTTATTCAGAAATGCAAGCAATTTTTCACAATAACACGATGTTTCAAAGTAACAGTTTGTGACTGGTGTCACTACAGTTAGTATTCCTCATATCCCAATGAGTCTGTTAGATTTTAACAGATATTTACATAGCAGATTATTCGTTAAGAAATGTAGCCACAGATTTGTTCGTTTGCTGTGATGTTACTCCCAAATTCAGTACAGTGTAAAAATCTCTTAACTGCACTATATTTGCCATCTTTAATTCTAAAACTGACAAGGCAAAGAACTTCAGTAACAAATCCACATAATCTCTTTAGCCAGATGCACACAGTGAATAAATAATACTACTGTTTCATAAAGGGCCTGGGAAATCCTACTCTGCGAATAGCACCTTGGCAGTGTATAGTAGTTATTTGGAAAGAAAGTCGGACACTTCAAAATTTCAATTCTAACCAATGTGGGCCTGATTCTCTCCTCTCTGACGCTAGAATAATGCCACTGACTTAAATGGAGTTACTCCTGATTTACACTAGTGTGGCTTAGGAGAATGAGGTCATATGATTGAAGTGTTTTTGTATCAAGGTTCCTCAGAGCAAATGAAACACAGCTCTGATTCTGAGCTGCAGTAAACTGATAAAGCTCCACTAAAATATAAATCAGCCTGGTTTTATCATCTGAGGATCTGTTAGATGTAGCGCATTTTCTAAATCAAGGGAAAACAAATCTTCAGCAATTAAAAAAGATTTGATTTACATTCACTGTTCCATGATTATGGCAAGAGAATATTTAAATCAAGGACTAGAATAAGAGATTAGTAACCGTTACTTGTTATGTTTGCACAGCAACTCTCAAAGGTGCTGACTTCCCCAGTTCCCAGGGGGGTGCTCAACCCCCACTCTGCCCCATTTTGCCCTCCTCCCCCTGCCTCTTTCTGCCCCCACTGTTCCCTCACACCTCCACACCGCTGAACAGCTGATGGAGGCAGGTGGGAGGTGCTGGGAGGGAGGGGGAGGAGCTGATTCGTGGGGCTGCCAGTGGGTGCTGAGCACCCACTATTTTTTTTTTCCATGGGTGCTCCAGAGTCAGCGCCTATAGTAACTCTACATTCTCCAGTGTCCCTGTGTGCCAGTCCAGACTGACTCCCAGCAAATGGAGTAGGAGAATGAAGCAATGCTTTGTGACCTCACAAAAGTGAGGAGACAAACCTGGTGTACTGCTATTTCTCTTCATAGCAGTTGGTACTGCATCATCTCTGTAGGTTTACACAGATGCCATTTCAAAAGGAACCACTTCACATTAAACTTTTGCCAAACTACCTGATACCTCCCAGCTGCTCCTATCCCTCTGTTTTCTGCTCTTTGGGCTGGTCTACACTGGGGGGGGGGGGGATCGATCCAAGATACGCAACTTCAGCTACGCGAATAGCATAGCTGAAGTTGAAGTATCTTGGATCGAATTACCTGGGGTTCACACGGCGGGGGATCGACGGCCGCGGCTCCCCCGTCGACTGCGCTACTGCCGCTCACTCTGGTGGAGTTCCGGAGTCAATGGTGAGCGCGTTCGGGGATCAATATATCGCGTCTCGTTAAGACGCGATATATCAATCCCGGATAAATCGATTGCTACCTGCCAATACGGGGACGTACCCCTAGTCTCTTGTTATAGGGGCTGGTGATCTCCCTTCCCCCACCTCTTCCTGCTCAATCCTGGATCTAAGTGACTTCATGTAGAGATGCCCCCACCTCCTCTTCTGAGTATGCACAGACTGCAGAAGCAAACCCTAAAATTATAGATAATTTGAACTTTGAAGCTCCAGCATCAGCTCCTAGCAGTTCTATAGCTCAGGACTGTTTGGATCTGGTGTTCAGATTCAGTCAGATCTTTACGTGCTACATCAACTGATCTGTAGGCATGAATCCGTTTTGATCTTGTGAATTCAGCAGATGTGTGACTAGCAGTTTGGATGTCACTTTATTCAAAGCATGTTCTACTTATTCATGATTAGCCAAATGCAGTTCAGTGTCCAATAATAAATAATATGCTTAATGAAAAACATAATAGGCACATAAGAATATATAGAAAATGCACTGTGCTATTTAACCAATTAAGTATAAGTGGTTATCTATAAAATAATAGTTGTACTCAGTCATTTACTTAAGGCCAAATGAATGTTTACCCAAGAGATGGGAATTGTTCCATTATTTCAGTTAAAACATATTCATTTCAGATCCTTCTAAAAGCTTAATTAAAAAAAAATTCAAAGTGAACATTTTATTTAAATAAGCTTGACTGAGAGTTACTTTGACAAATGTCAACAAAATCCAATCTTGCATCTGAAGAAGTGAGGTTCTTACCCATGAAAGCTTATGCTCCCAGTACTTCTGTTAGTCTCAAAGGTGCCACAGGACCCTCTGTTGCTTTTTACAGATTCAGACTAACACGGCTACCACTCTGATACTTAACAAAATCCAAGTGACAAAGCAACCTTCACTTACATTTTGAAACTCCAGAGTATGGGCCAGACTATCCACCTTCCATGAGTGCCCAGAGGAGATACTGTGTGTGCATGTTCTCATTTCCATATTTGGAGGAGGATCATCTGCTTCTGCAGCCGTGTCCCACCAACTCTCAGATCTTGCAGAGGCTTTTTCTTGTTGCCTGGGGACTGCAATTGTGTGAGGGGATAGAACCTGGCTGGGATGGGAAAGGAAGGGGACAGGTCAGGGAGATGTAAACTGTCCCCCTTCTGCTCCACAGAAATCAGTGAAGAAAGATAGTGCTACGTTATCTTCTCCACTGCCCTCTCCCTCCCCAGGAGCAGCCAGAACTGATGGTACAGAGCTGTCACAGGTATGGCCCTAACCTCCTGAAGCAGCTGCTAGGACTAGGAATGTGCCCTATGGTCTCCCCATGCCCTGTTGAATAGGACAATGTGTGATAGGATCATCATGAAGATGTCTTCCATCCAAGGTCAATCCCATGGGTATTTTCCATGGGAGGGGATTATTTGGGCCTCCATTTTGGGGAGAGAGGCAGGACTGGAATTTAGTGTTTATAACCTTTTGTCGAGCTGAAGACTGAAGACTTCTGCTTGTCCATAAACGACTAGAGAATGGGCCACAGGGGTTGCAAGCAGCTTGAAGCTGTCTTGCCATTGTGACTGACCTGTGGTCGAAAGCAGTATTTGTCAAACTATGAGGCTGGCCTCTTTGGCTAGGTTCCAAGCTCTCTAAGCAAAAGCTCAGGCAAGATGAGGAAAATGATAAATGGATTTTGGGTGCGTGATTGGGAATGACCCAAGAACAAAGAAATTGACTGTACACCTATATTTTCAAAATATCCTACTAAAATGTTCTATTTTCCCTTGGAAAGAGATTTCCTTCTCTATTAAAAGTGGGAGTCCTGAGTATTTTTGTATCTTAGGGGAGAACTAGGATGAACTTTGCTGAACCTTGATTTATAGCAATCAACCCAATAGATGAGAGTAATTTAACAATCACTAGTATATTCACTGAGGCTCTGTGGGGGTCTTAAAATTAGTATTGTAGTTCTATGATGGTGGTGGACATCTTCCTACTTAGGGATTAGAATGTTACTGCTGACTTATTTCATATAATAAATTACTAAAGAACCACTGGATGGTAATGAATAATGGGGGGAGGGATAGCTCAGTGGTTTGAGCTTAGCCTGCTAAACCCAGGGTTGTGAGTTCAATTCTTGAGGGGGCCACTTAGGGATTTGGGGCAAAATCAGTACTTGGTCCTGCTAATGAAGGCAGGGGACTGGACTCAATGACCTTTCAAGGTCCCTTCCAGTTCTAGGAGATGGGATATCTTTATTTATTTAAAATGGTTTTCTGTTACATCCCCATGTTGCTCTGGGTCAGACTGGAACCAGTGACCAAGCAATGAAAGGCTCTGGTGATTCCACTGCCAGTCATCTGATTCAATCTCTTGTCCATCATTGGGTATGTGCCTCTCAAGGAGAATCACTCTGTGGTTTGTCATTTCACTAATGAAACAAGCATCAGGCTCACATCCGAGTCAAATAATAGAAAGGGAGAGCTGACGGAAAGCAAATCCCGAGGGGCTCAGATATTCTGGCAGATCAAATAGTAAATCTTTGTGGCATATATTGCTGTTTTGTTTAACTTTTGTCTATGTTACATAGAATCAAGCAAATTCTAGTCAAACAAAATACTTTGCTGGCAGACCCCATACTGATCCAAGCTAATGAATATAGGTATTTAATGTGTACATTTTAGATAAGAGTGCCTTGATGATCAACAAAATAGGGATTTCTGCTAGATCAGAACACAAGTTTCAAAGATCTTCCTCTACCAGACACTCATTTTATTTCTGGAGCCAACAATTTAGGAACACTCTTTGCTTTTAAATCGGAATGAACTGTTCTGCCTTCAGAAGATACAGAACGCAATCCAGCCTTCTCAAATAATTGACTTCTCCATATGACTCCTCCCAGAACTGAAGCACTCAGGTTCTCTATGAAGAAGAGAAGCAAGCACTACTCAAGGGATTTGAGAAGAAATTAATGTCAGGCTTCCACACTCGGATTAAGCCTTGACTGCATTTATGGCTGCTACTGATGAGTTATGACCAGAAAGGTGGGGAAAGTGAGAGACTTCATGCCAGAAATTCTGGAAATGCCATGGTCACTATGGTTTGGAGAAGAGGCGCACACAGCAGTATGACGTTATTGGGAAAAGGCTTGTTCAGATCATTAGCTGGTAATTACGCACAGCTGCAGAAGAACCTCTCTAGGGACAAATCAGTAATTATCAGCATATACAGCAGCTATGATATGCCAGCAGTACTTCCTCAAAGACCTCTGAGGAGTTAGAAGAAAGAAAATGGATATGTGGGAGTCTCCATGTTGGAAGGAAATAAAGAACGCTGCTGACTTTGGGTGCTGGCTATATCCAATAGAGCAAAGGTGAGTCATTGTGTTTCCATTGTGGATGAGAGCCTGCACCCTGATGTGAACTGCTTAAACCTCCATTTTTCACTCCTGAGCTGATGTTTTAGTTCTCTTTAGAATACATTTTGACTTTGGGATTCTCTCTGGAAATTGGATACAGCACAGTAATAAGAGAAATAACTTCTTTCACAGTGAGATTTTTCATAGGTTACAAGTGGGCTAGCCCTCGTGAATGAAGTAGGGTCCGGTGCTTCCATTTGGCCAATAAAGAGGGCAGGACAACACCTAGATGCTCTAAAGGACCATGGAGATTGAGACAGGGAGAGACCCAGTGACTTGGAGAGGCCTGGTGAATCAGAACTGCCTGAGTGGAAGTCGGGGGCAGGTGAAATCTACCAGAGACTGTATATTTGGGATCTGGGAGAAAACTGAAGTCAGGGTTCACTAGCTGGCATCCCTAAGCCAAAAAGCCAGGGATGAAGAGAGCTGAAAGTAGGAGGAACAGCAGAGGAGATACTCGCTGGCTCTAAGCTAGAGCTAAGGGCCAAAGAGGGTTGAAGGCTGGGGAGCAGTGGAGGGGCTTACCTGCTGACATGTCCAGGACCAGAGATTTGAACTCAGTTCTGCAGAAAAGGACCTGAGGATTACAGTGGGCGAGAAGCTGGATATGAGTCAACAGTGTGCCCTTGTTGCTAAGAAGGCTAACAGTATATTGGGCTGCATTAGTAGGAGCATTGCCAGCAGATCAAGGGAAGTGATTAATCCCCTCTATTCGGCACTGGTGAGGCCACATCTGGAGTACTGAATCCAGTTTTGGGCCCCCCACTACAGAAAGGATGTGGACAAATTGGAGAGAGTCCAGCGGAGGGCAATGAAAATGATTTCAGGGCTGGGGCACATTACTTATGAGGAGAGGCTGAGGGAACTGTGCTTATTTAGTCTGCAGAAGAGAAGAGTGAGGGGGGATTTGATAGCAGCCTTCAACTACCTGAAGGGGGGGTTCCAAAGAGGATGGAGCTCGGCTGTTCTCCGTGGTGGCAGATGACAGAACAAGGAGCAATGGTCTCAAGTTGCAGTGCAGGAGGTCTAGGTTGGATATTAGGAAACACTATTTCACTAATAGGAGCATGGTGAAGCACTGGAATGGGTTACCTAGGGTGGTGGTGGAACCTCCATCCTTAGAGGTTTTTAAGGCCTGGCTTGACAAAGCCCTGGCTGGGATGATTTAGTTGGGGTTGGTCCTGCTTTCAGTAGGGGTTTGGACTAGATGACCTCCTAATCTTCTGACTAAGGATTATGATGGCCAGAGGGAGTGAGGGTTCTTCCCCTGGTAGGTTGGGGATGGGGTGCTGTGCTGATACAAGAACAGGGGAAGGACTGACAGAGAATCTGGGCCTGGTCAAAGGCATTGGTGTGTGATTATGTGGGGCGTTGTGGGATGGGGTGTTGGATGATGACTCTTTGCACTGGGATGAGAAATGAACTACACATCTACCCCGATATAACACTGATTCGGATATAACGCGGTAAAGTAGCGCTCCAGGGGGGCGGGGCTGCACACTCCGGCAGATCAAAGCAAGTTTGATATAAGACGGTTTCACCTATAACACGGTAAGATTTTTTTTGGCTCCCGAGGACAGCGTTATATTGAAGTAGAGGTATATATGGCTTTGAGGACTTATATTTTGGACCAAGGAGGGTACTATTGTCAGGAGAGCATGCATAGAATTATTGGGGACTCCTAAGGGGAAACTGAGGCAGGTATGCCTATTGAGCTGTGGTCTGCTGCAGGAGGGCACTCCAGGCAGGGACCATCCTAAAACAAAGATGCTATATAAAATCCTGCTCAAGCCTAATTGCATATTAAATATTTACAATATGGTGACTATGCTTTATATAGCTGGCTGAGTTCTGACATCTGGAAAATATAGCAATACGAGGTCCTGAAGAATTTCAAATTTTCATTATGATATTTTTGGCATCCCATACCACATGCATATTCATGTTTTTGAAAACACTTCATATTTCTATAGATTTCTTCTTTGTATGCAGGTGCAATTATAGATTCATGAATACAGCTAATCACTTTTAATACTTACAGGAATGCAGCCATTGCATTGAAATCTTCTGATTTTTTTTTCTGATGGGGCTGTGTAGGATGTTCAGTGAATGAATTATAAAATCTAGAGTAGTCTCCAAGACCTGTGGAAAAACTTCTTGCTTAAGGCCAACTCATCAGAGGTTTAATTTCTTTTCTCTTTAGAGAAAGAAAAAGAAAAATTACTCTTGGCAATAAGGAATTCTCTTATCCTACTTATCCAGAAGGTCCAAATTGGCTTTCTTATTAAAGATGAATAAAAACATTCATGGTAGATAATTTATTCAACAAATTTTAACCTTTTTTTTTTACAATTTGTCCAAAAAAAGCTTTTGATTTTTATATAGTTGCTATTTGACATTTATTCATCAAATAATTATGACGGATTTGGAGCTGCCCTCTGATTTATGACCTCTGTATGTTGAACTAATTATTAGGATGTTTACTATATGAATATAATGGTGTAGCTCAACAGGGCGCTGTCTGGAAAAGCAAGTAGGAAAGAAAAGAATGGCTCAAGATGGCCCATTTCTCAGCAAACACTTGAGTTAAGGAACAATGCCAGAAAAATAAACTGTTAAAATAAGCAATACTTTTTCTTTTAGAACGCTGTCTGATCAACATAGACCCATGGCCATTGGTCCTGAATGGAAGAGTGGCAGGTGTTGACTCAGCCAGACCTTCCAAATAAGCATAGTTGATACACAGGGTATTGTGGCCCAGGTCCCAGTCTACGAGTGGGAGAATTGTGAAATTCCACCCCGAGACAGGTGAAGGCATGACACCTGAGACTTGAGGGGATGAGCTCAGAGACCAGGAAGGGGCCATTGGTGCAGCTAGCCCTGTAACCATGACAGGATTCTCTGACTGCCATGTGCAGTTCCTTGGAAGTTTTTAACATTCAGGTTCAAGTTTAATACATGCCATTGCATTATCTTTATGTGGGGCGCAAGCACTTGAGAGAAGAGAGTCTTGAGAGAAATCCTGCATCCCTATAAAGGGTCATAGAGTCTGCCATCCTATTACAACTCCTCTCTGGGATTTCAGGTTTATTTTTGCATGTGTGTGGGTGGGTCTGTATAAAATACATAAGACATCAGAGTCTGTTCACATTTCCTTCATACAGCATAAATCCTTAAGCTCAAAATAAACTATGTAGAAACACCCAACAGTATTCAAAGATCAGCTTTTATGTCTCCAGCTCCCTGTGCTAGACTTCCTCCTTCCCACAAACGAAACCTTACTAGGCTAAGCTTCACCTGCTTTTTTTCAATTCAGGAAGGCACCCTGAAACCCTCTACAGGGATTCAACCCCAAAAACCTGACTACACACTCTGGTTCAGGATGTGCTTCTCCAAAGGGGTACCAGAAGACCTATGTCACCCATCCCAAACCCCTCCTCCTGCAGATTTCATTGCACTCATCAAGCAAGGAACAGAAACCATGCTGAGATCATTGAGACCACAGGTAGGATTTCGAAAACCAGCAAACGAATTCACTACACTATTTGTGATCAATCCCCAGAGGAAAATCATTAGTGTTTTAATGGAGTCATTTCAAATAATGAGTATAATTGTGATCTGCTTGGAGGCATTCTGTGGGCAGAAAGATGCTGAATTCATGGAAGTCATAGTGCTGCATTTTCTCATATGATTTGGCCTCTTTGTGGCATTCGAGGTGCAAAGGGGACAGAACCTGGCTACCACTATGTAGCAGAGAATTTCCTCAGGGGTGGGGGGAACACCCTGGTAGAGCTCATGTGCTGAGTGCCTGTACGTCTAACACCTCTTCATGACCTAACAGGCTAGACAGGGTTGGAGTGGGGTGTCACAGCTCCCCTCCACCATGGCCATCCTGCACTTTGCATCAGGGCTGGGACTGACCGTGAGAACTGGGGAGCCCCAACCCAATCACATTAGTCACTGCAGCCAGCTTGCAAAGATCTAGTCACTTCCACCACCACCCCCCGCATTTACTGAGGCACCTACTTCATCTTGCGTTTTCTTTCTCCTGACAAAACCAAACATACTTCATATTCCTCAAAGCTCCTATTGATCTGCTTAACTCTTTCAATATTTTATTTGTTGTTCTTACCTTTTCTCTCTCTGGCTTGTCTGATTATCTCCCCCTGCCCCGCTCTTCCCTACCCCTCTTTATAGTACAGGCTCCTCTTTTACCATCAGATATTTGAGCAGTACGTCACAAAGCCACAATGTCTGCTTCTTTCTTGTATTTTTATGAATTGGAGGAATTATTTTTTATTGCACCTTAATTAAGATGTCACTGAAAATATTCCAGGCTCCTTTTATATCAGTGCAGCTAGATTCACCCCTTATCAGTGAATGTGTTTTCATCCCCTAGAACTTGTGGGGATAGCTACATCAGAAGCAGGGCCGGTGCAAGGAAGTTTCGTGCCCTAGGTGAAACTTCCACCTTGCACCCCCTCAGCCTGCGGCAGCTCCCTGCCCCCCCCTGCCCTGAGGTGCCCCCGCCCCGCGGTAGCTCCCCACCCCCGGGGAGCTGTGCGGCAGATCCCCACCCCAGCTCAGCTCTGCTCCGCCTCCTCCTCGAGCACGCCGCCCCCGATCTAATTCTCCTCCCCTCCCAGACTTGTGGCACCAAACAAGCAAGCCTGGGAGGCGGGACAAGTGGAGCAGCGACGGTGTGCTCGGGGAGGGGGCGTAGCAGAGGTGAGCTGGGGTGGGGAGCCCTGCGGCAGCTCCTCCCCCGCCCTGAGGCACCCGCCCCCCCGTGGCAGCTCCCCAACCCCTGCCCGGGGAGCCGTGCGGCAGCTCCCCACCCCAGCTCACCTCTGCTCCGCCATCTCCCCGAGCACGCCACCCCTGATCTAATTCTCCTCCCCTCCCAGGCTTGCGGCGCCAAACAGCTGATTGGTGCTGCAAGCCTGGGAGGCGGGAGAAGTGGAGCGGCTGCTGCGCTGGGTGAGGGAGTCTGAGCCGCACATGTCAGCGCGCTGCTAGCAGCCCAGCCCAGGAACGCTGTAAAAAAAAAAAATTGGGAGCACCGCTTTTTGGCGCCCCCAAATCTTGGCGCCCTAGGCAACCGCCTAGTTTGCCTTAATGGTAGCACCAGCCCTGATCAGAAGTTAATCTTGGGGAAGGGAAATGGTGGTGCTGCACCTGCTTTTCCCCCAAAGTGCAGTTGGAGGAGTGGCAGCTTTACAATTTGTTCAGGCTTCCATATAAGTTCCACTGGTGGAAGCTGACAGGGAGATGTGTTGAATCTACTTCCCTCTCTTGGACAGCCCAACCTACTTTGGGGACTGTGCCAAATGACTCTTAACACAATTATGGAGCGGGGTTGCAGGCAACTTGCATTGTTGTTCTGCTTGAGGCTGATGTAAGGGGCCCGCAATCTTCCAGGGGACAGTTTCTGCCAGTGTACAATGCAGGGAGTGCATCTTGCCCATGGAGTTTATACTTCCTCCAACTGCGTCATGCTCACTAGATTTCTTAAAATCTAATCCCCTAAAACTCCTGTTCTTGCAACCCTTTCCTTAGTATTTCTATGCCAAATGTCACCAAGTGGCATTGTTTCATGTAGTCTTCTAGGTTCTTTTTTTTTCTTTTCCTTTTTTTTTTAATTCTGTGAGCAAGGTTTTGTCTTGGAATAAATATTTCTATGGTTGATAGTTTGGTAAACCAAAGGCCTTTGGCAGAAGTCATGATGAGCAGTAAAAGAGTTTGCTCTCTGTCTTAACCTCTCTGCTCAAATAAAATCAATTCTTGTAACAACATTGCTTCCTAGGAGACAGGTATTGGTATATGGACTGGGATTTGTGGAAGAGGGAATTGCCTGTATGCTGTTTGACTGCCTCTGTTCCAGGACTGCTGCATATATGTAAATAAAGCAAGTTGTTTTGTAGAATATACCCTGAGCCTAAATCACTGATTTCTTCTCCATTGCAAGGTCCCATACTTCAGCTACTATTCAGCAGACTGCCATGCAGAAGGTCAAAATGGGGACACTGGTGTCAGAAGACAGAGCAACAGTAGATTGAATTCAAGTAGCTCATGGGCCTAGCACCAACCTTCCCTACCACTTTTACATTCTCAGTCAAGTCTTCTACTTTCTTGTCAGAATATATCTAACTCCCTTATCCTTTGCTGTCTAGTCTAATATAATATGTCTAGGCATTTGTACTGTACTCATCACCATAACATTAAAACTGGATCCCTCAGACCTCGTATCATATTTGATGCCTTAAATTATGTCCTCTCGAAAGCAAAGGTGTCCTTCAGGAGGACAATACAGAGCCACTACACCACACAGCATTCCAGATGGAGTCTGTCATGCCTGTTGCAATGATTTATTCACAGAAGCAAGAGATCCAAATAGGGACCTCAGTCTGGATTCTTTGTGCCAAATTCTGTCATGGAGTATGCAGGTGCATGTCCCTGGAGCTGAATTTGGCCCCTTCGATTCATTACATTGTTTAGATAAAAATATTTTGTGTGGCTCATTAAAAGGAGGAATGGAGCAGACCACTAAAATGCTTCCAAAAATAATTATCAATTTACTGTGCAGACTGCCTCATCTGTTGTGGTCATTTAACTGCATTTCCCCCATCACATAAAATGTGTAAAAATTCTTACACTACAATGCCACCACAAGTTTGATCTAGTTCCCTAGTTCTTTTGGAGTATTTTTGTTTGGTTCCTTAAGTGGTAATTGGCATTCCCTCTTTACATTTGTGTGTTTCTCCTTCAGATCTGTTTCTGGAAGAGGGCAGATAAGATCAATTTTAGAAGGAAAAGATCCTTAAGTATTACAAACATTAGTTAGCACTTCAGAGCATGCTAAAATGCATACAGTGAACCAATTAAAAGTTTTACATTGATATTGTTAGAGATAAAATAAGTGCATTTGGGAAAACAACTTAGCCATCTTACCCTTTGCTGTGGATCAGTGTTTCTTAAAGAGAGATGTGGCAATTGCATGCTTTTTTACAGTGTTTTCTCTGACTTGAAATTCTAGAATGGTGCTAAGATTTCACTGAAGGTGTTTATAACGCAAACTTTTTGGGTTCTGGTTTGCTGTAATGCATCTGTTCAATATGCCTTCTGCAACTTGAAAATACAAGTTAAACTTGCTAACCAGGAAATATAAGAAAGGAAGTGGTTTTTCTTTTGAAATTTATTTTATACTGAAATATATTCAGTCTCTGAAAATGGAGTATGAAAAATATTGGTGACATTTTTGAAAAGGATGTAAGAGAACTAGACACCCAAATCTGTTGGGCACCCTCCTCCCTTAGGCTTCTTTTAAAATCCCAGCCTGTTTCTTGTCTTACTCCCCCCTCACCTCACTTCTTAAAATGTGTATTCTAGTAGTTAGAATAGGGGATTGAGATTCAGAATTCCTAGGTTTTATGCAACTGACATGCTGTTTGACCTTGACACATCACTTAACTTCTCTGTCTGAAGTTATGCAGTTGGAAAACACGTTTTCCTCATAGCGATATTATGAGGCTTACTTAAATGTATACAAACTGGTTTCAGATTCTCAGATAAAAGGCAAAATATGCTGTATTTATTTATTTTCTTTCATTCTGGCTGTGATAAAGTGTTGAAACTACTGCAGACAATTAAACCAGGATCCAGACTCAATCCATTCTGTGTTCATGGTTGGATTGAGTCAAAGCCTCTATCACTTATCTGTTCAGCTATGGAGAGCAGCCTGTTTCTTGCAGTAGGAGAAGAAAGCAGTAAATCCAGTAGGGCTGTCACAACACTGTATCTAGTGTGCAGCTGATAAAATAGATCAGATTCCTAATCCTCGCTTTCAAGGTTCCGTACAGCATTGCTCACCCTACAACTCAGTGCTTGTCTCTGCTGCGCCCCCCCCTTCCCCCCCCTCCCCCATACCATATGCTCTACCAACTCCTGTCTTAACGTGCCCTTCACCACCTTTTCCCACTTGCAATTCTGTACTGTGTTTTCATGCTGCCCTTATGTCTACAGCAGCTTCCCCCATCCAGAGTACAAAGCATGAAAGTGTACTGTTTTTCCTGTATTTTGCTGCATTTAACAGTGTATGTATAGTAAGAGGCATTACCAAACCACAACTTGTAATGTTGTAGTTTGTTCAGAGAACTTATGATGATGTTTAACTGGAAGGCCTTATATTTTCCAGCATGTACTTCTGTTTGCCGTAACTCTATTTTATAGTGCTTGTGCGACCCAGTACGTTGCTTAAGTAGGTTTTGCCGCTTACTCCCAGTATCAATTATTTCCATTTTTTCTGCAGAACCAATTAACTTCATCAGTTTTATTCCATGGGGAAAGGCTGGCTGCATCTTTATTTGCCCCATGTATTTGCATGTGGCAGCCAGCTTTTTCTGCCAACAGAAATCAACATAACGTAAAATTAGCTAGCAGAAGGAGAGAATGAAGAGTGGGTGGAGTGCTGCCACTATTGTTTAGTATGACAGCAGCATAAGAACATGCATGTTAGGCAAGAGGAGAGAAGGCAGAGCAGGGAACTGAAGGGAAGAGTTTGGAGAAGAGCAGGTGAAGCAGGCAGATGAGCCAAGGATGACTTGGGCTTGAGCAGAGGAGGTGGTGAGAGGTATAGGTCTGCTGCTATGTCTGGTGGGAGGGGTAGCAGAGGTAGACTTGACTGACACAAGCAGCGGTGATGCAAGAGGCTGAGATAGAGATGATGGTGTGGGAGTGGCAAAGGAGAGGCAACTCAAGAAGGAAGTGCAGGAAACAGAGTGGGATTTTCTAAAAGCATTCTAAAGTTCTGGCCATCACACTCAGTGGGAGTTTTACCATTGACTTTAATGGGAGCAGAATAGGTCAAGGCCGAGCTCTTTTGAAAATGTAACCCTTAACCTTATTCCAGGCTGTAAAAGAGACAAAGATCTTCACTGTAAATTCATTTTCTTAAAATCAACTGTCTCTTCTCAGCATGTTATCATGGAACAATCACACCCAAAGAACCACTGCAGCAGCTAAATTCTAATTGCACCCCTGTTCAATTGCAAGGGGGGAGGGGGAGAGGTAGAGGGTCATTATCCTGCCAAAAATCACCTAAAAAGCCAAGTTTATCTAGGCAGAAGAGGCCCCTTTATAATTATTGCAATAAGCCAAGAGACTGTTGAAATAAAACCATGACAACATCATACGCTGATAACTGAAAGGGCTGCTGTTATTAGTGGTAGTAATAGTACTGTGGTAGCTTAGGCACCGTACAAACACTCTACAAGGAGTAAGTGTTAGGCACAAGCAGGCAAGCCAAGATTTCTCAAGAGATGCAGAAATGGTCCAATTCCTTAAGAATGTAATGTACAAGAAGAGGGGGGAATCCCTGGTGAATCTCTTAACAAGAAAATCTCATTGAGACCATCTTTAAGTAGACTTGGAAGGATTAAATTTTTATTGGTAAATGTCAGTAAATGTTGATATCACTGTACCACACAGGCAAATAAAAAAAATACTTCCATTGATTAATAATCAAAATATACAGATAGGCAAAGTAAGAGAAATGTTGCTTGAGTACTTAGTGGGTTTGATTTAAGGATATTTACTTTCTATATTTTCACATGTGATGTTGATAGTTTGTGTTTTAAAGGTTATAAAGCTTTGTCTTTGAATTTCAATGACTGCTGGCATTCGATAATTACTGTCTGAGCCCCCTAATTTCTTAACGGTGAAAATTTAAATTGATAAAAATGAAAAAATACTTAAATATTGATATTATCTATTGAAATTATATAAAAAAATCTAATTCTGCCAAGCCTAATTATGAGAGAGTGATATAATAGTGTGGTCCAGTTCCAAACACATGTAAAGTCTGTAGAATGACAAGCAATCTTCTGGCAGGCTATAGGTGTCGTTTTTCATGGTTTCTATCTAAAACATGATCAGTTGTGAAATTTTAGTTTCCTCTTGGGATAATCGTACTCTGAAAGTCATAGATAAGTTAAAGCTTGATCAAGAGTAAGAGCTTTTATCATTGAAAATAGTTAACATTACTAATGTGGTGTTCCACACACAATACCAGCTCTTGAATGATCTTCTGTAAGGAAAATGAGTTGTCTCTTTAGCGAAAGGGAGAATAGAAAAGCCACTCCTACATTGAATCCATTGAACAAAATTGCTGCTGCTTAACCAATTACATAGATTTCAGAATCTGCACTTCTTGCAGGAAAGCATTACCGGCCCACTTTTGTTTCTAAAATTCATATTGCTGTGCCCTTTTTATGCCCATCTCTGCACCCATTGATTAAGTAGCCAACATGAAGAGAGACCAGAGGAAGGTAAGAGTTAGAAACATCAAATGAAGGGATGAGGGAAAGCAAGAGAGCTCAAAGGGAGGCGAGCCACTAAAGTGCCTATGTGTTTTTAACATTGTTTAACCTTGCAAACCCGCTTCTTGAAAAGAAAATGCTTTCTGGGATCAAAACTGTCAAATGAGCCTCCATCTCAAAATGAAAATAGTAGAATTTTTAAAACGCTGTAAATCTGGGAAATAAGGCTCAACTCCCTGCATCACTTTAGTGTTATTCAACAAACAGTTGCTAATTTCTACAGTACTTTGACCCCTCCAGCTGAGGACTCAGAAGCAAGTCAGAGTAGCTGCCTTCATCCTCTGTCACCTTCAAAATCCAAAGACTCAAACTGATACCAGAATTCTTCTGCAACGTGATCGTACCTTCCTGGAGAGACAGGTGTCAAAGGAACTTCCATAGTGCCAGTGGTATCCTTGGTCTTAGAGTATTGAGACATGGCAGCTCTAAGACTCAGAATTCAAAGGATTATTTTCAGGAGGCAAGACAACATCTGGGCAGCGTGATAGATACACTGGAGGGTAGAGATCAGATACAGAGGGACCCAGACAAATTAGAGGATTGGGCCAAGAAAAACCTGATGAGGTTCAACAAAGACAACTGCAGAGTCCTGCACTTAGGATGGAAGAATCCTATACACTGCTACAGACTAGGGACTGAATGGCTAGATAGCAGTTCTGCAGAAAAGGATCTAGGGGTCACAGTGGATGAGAAGCTGGATATGAGTCAACAGTGTGCTCTTGTTGCCAAGAAGGCGAACGGCATTTTGTGCTGTATAAGTAGGGGCATTGCCAGCAGATCAAGGAACGCGATCGTTCCCCTTTATTTGACATTGGTGAGGCCTCATCTGGAGTACTGTGTCCAGTTTTGGGCCCCACACTACAAGAAGGATGTGGAAAAATTGGAAAGAGTCTAGCGGAGGGCAACAAAAATGATTAGGGGTCTGGAGCACATGACTTATGAGGAGAGGCTGAGGGAACTGGGATTGTTTAGTCTCCAGAAGAGAAGAATGAGGGGGGATTTGTTAGCAGCCTTCAACTACCTGAAGGGGGGTTCCAAAGAGGATGGAGCTCGGCTGTTCTCCGTGGTGGCAGATGACAGAACAAGGAGCAATGGTCTCAAGTTGCAGTGGGGGAGGTCTAGGTTGGATATTAGGAAACACTATTTCACTAGGAGGGTGGTAAAGCACTGGAATGGGTTACCTAGGGAGGCGGTGGAATCTCCTTCCTTGGAGGTTTTTAAGGCCCGGCTTGACAAAGCCCTGGCTGGGATGATTTAGTTGGGAATTGGTCCTGCTTTGAGCAGGGGGTTGGACTAGATGACCTCCTGAGGTCCCTTCCAACCCTAATATTCTATGATTCTATGGTTCTCAGACTCTGACTCTGAGTCATGAGACCAGCCTGTAACTCAGCCTCATCCATAGCTTCAGACACTGTCAATAGCCTTAAATGGTGTAGATGACAAGGCGATAATGCATTTCTTGGTGGAAAAGGCACCAACTTTGTCCCATGCTGCTTTTGAGGAGTCCAAGCCCCCAGTCTTCTATCTTGTTGATTCCATAATCCTTCTGGGACATAGAGGTTCATCTGGGCAAGCCTCTCTCAGATGACTTTGTTCACAAAATCACATCCTGGAATCCAGGTATGCAAAGCCAGTGCAGTCAATGCATTCCACATGATAAATCAGGATCCGGTTTAATGAATATTCTGACCAGTTAAAATAATATAAACCTGCCATCAGTTCAGTCATGTTTCCCCTCTGAGGTCTTGCAGCCCAAAGGGAACAGTTGAACAGCAGACACAATTCCCATACCTAGATCACTTACCAAAATTTCATTCTTACCTCCAGTAAGTGAAACTAACTGACATAGGGATATGGTATGACTGTGCCAGTGGTTACTTGTTCTGTACAGCAAGAGCATTAAATCCATCTGTGGAAGACTTCCATTGTACACTGCTTCCCTCGCTGCCCCCCAAAATGTGGCCCCTAAAACAATGAGGCCTCAATCTTTCATTATGTTGTGGCTATTTTGCACTGCTCTGGTAGTTGAAAGTAGCCCTAAAGTTTGCATAGCTGGCTACAGTGATGTTTCCCCGACCTAGAAAAATCCTACATTGGCAGCCATAATGGCTCCTATGTCAACCCCTCTCCAGGCTGCTGGCATACAGGGCATAACTGGAGTGTGCTATGCTCTGGTAATCCCTGGCTGCAGCATAGCCTCGGGGGTCACTAGTAACCAGAGCAGATGAGAACAGCCTTCAGACCTGGGCCTGAAAGACTTCACAATTGGAGGATAGTAAAAGTGACTTTAAGCTACCCCATCTCACTTGCACTGAGTGTTTCTCAGCTGCAACTGAGGATCAGTGCCTGCAACTCTCAAAGAATACAGAAAAAAGCATATCTACTAAACACAAATCCCCATTCCTTCCAGCGATCATCACTATCCGAATCCCAGGAGAGACTCTAGAAACTGTGGAAGACATTAATGATCTTCTAGGTCTTAGAAGGCAGAAATAATGTACTTAGGAAGATTCTGTCTTTCCTCTACATGCTTTGTGCAGGCTCTGCTTTAATAAAAATAACAATCCTGCTTTGCTCTCCTGAATCTGTGTAACATTCAGTTCATACAGATTGCTCTGATTATTTTTCCTCACCCATTTTGTAGAAATGTGCCTTCCATTCCTCACCTTTATCTCTCCTGTCTCAACCCCCTGTTCCATATATTCCTAGAGATAGTTTCTTGGGGCAACGAATAATCCTGGCTCATGAATATCAGATTCATGTAAGTTAGATGGCAGAATCATGTTCCAGCAGGGTTATTTTATATAAATTATAGAAAAGCAGACTTTCTGCACTGGAAGACAGTTCAGATCTTTAATATTTAGATGTTTGGATTTTGTATAGCACTTTCATTTTCACAGCAGCTGTAGGCATGTTGTTTCCAAGTGGGTCTATGTGCAGACCATTTTCTGAGCCACCTTGTCTGATGAAACACTTTCAGCTTACATCAGTGGAGTCAGTTGGCTTGACTTTATTTTTTAAAATTCTTGTAAAATATGCATTTTGATATTCCATGTCCACATCTGCCATAAGTCAGTGAGAGCCCTTGTGATTATTTGTTGTGAAGTGCTACTATAAATTTAACAAAAAACTATGCTAAGCAAAGCTGTGCAGAGCGTCCTCAGAATTCCGAAGGCTAGTGGTGATCACAGAACAATAATATTAGCATGACATGGCTAGCTTGATCTCTTTTCTCCTGTAACCTTAACATTGTTTCAGACATTGATCAAAAATAAGACAATTCACTAATTTCCTTCCAATGAAGTTTAATATCTAATTATTATTAAGTGGCATTTAATTAAAACACTTTTCCTAAGTGGGTCTTTGCTGAATCATGTTAACGGGCTCATTAGTGTTATCACATATTGTTTCTGTTTATATCATGTGTAGTGGGAGTAGACTTTGGTTGGTGAATCTTAATATGCTCTATACAGCTGTTCACCACACACCAAGGAGCTGATGAGTAAACATTAGCTAGCTGGTGAATGCAATAATAAATGAAGATCTGTACCTGTTGTGTAATCTGCACATATATGTGCCAGTTACTTTTTGTTCCTTCCATTTTGCTTTAACCATGAATAGCTTTAATATATTCTACAACCCTCCTTATGTTTTAAAACTTTTGAACTCGATTCCCACTTAAATATTTACCTTTACGCATTTTAATTTCTTTACATATTGTGACTGGACTTTTCTTCAGTGTTGCAAGAGCTATCAGTGTTTCTTCCCAGACAACTTAGTGAATTAACATGCTTGCCAGTTTTAAGGCTGCAGAAATGTTCCATTCTCACTGCTGTGAGCCTTGCACTTGGCAAGTGCCAACAGGTCTGCAGTGATGTTTAAAAGAACTTTATTCATTGGCAATTCCACCATCATTTATTAGTGTCACCTCTCTCACTGTTCTGGCCATGTTCTTCTCCTCCCCATCCTCCTAACAGCCATCCTGTCTTTTGCTGCATCATATTCAAGCTCTTCATTAGAACTCATCAAAATCTTTCAAACAAACCCTTTTCTTTTTCCAGTGAAAATGGGCAAATTTTCAAAATGGAAAAAATTCACAAACTTTTAGTTCTGCTGAAATGGTGTTTGTGGGGTTTTTGTTTGTTTTTGTTTTAATGAATTGTTTCTGTTCTGAAGTAATTTTAATTTTTGGTGTCTCACCGGGAAACCTTAGTTAGATTACAGGCACTCATGTTATGTGGTATCTTTCTGACTTGGTTGGCTGAGTGTGCAGATAAATTCTTGGAGAATGTGTGTGATACGCTGACTCCAGCAGCGTCTCACTCTGGCATCCCTTTGTGCTTGTGGAAGCAGGCTGATAGTGTGTGGGCACACTGGGGTCACTGAAGCAGGCCGACTACTTTGATTTCATAAGCAGCACTACTGTCACCCTCTTGGTGAGAGGTTTTCATTAGTGTTTGCCTCTCAGCACTGCTTGTTCGCCTGTTGGGTGGTGGGGAAATATTTCCCTATTTCTGAGAGGTTAAAAAGGGATTGGCAGTGTGGGAAAGACCTCTCAAAAAGGCCTATGGCTAGTTCTTAGTTTTTGAAAGGAGAAGACTGGTGAGAGCCTTTGGGATAGACCAGTGTCACATCCTATGAGTTCCTCTGAGCATAGCAGACCACAAACGGAGGCTGCAAAGAAGCAGCAGTCCTTTCGGATACAATTAAAGGGACATCTTTCACCTCCAGCTTGGGATTGCTCACTGGGAAGGGCATTGCCGAATTCCTTAAACAACAGTCCTGGGAAGGGAAGAGGACTCACTTGTGACCTGGAAGCTTCAGGAGAGGAATATTCCCCTGACAAACATTGATGTTGAAGGTTGTGATAACTTGTAATGGCATCAATGATGCTGAGGCGGCTTTCCTTCAGAGTGCAGCGCCAGTTAGTCCATCCTTTGTATACTCAGACCAGCATGAGGGTGAAGCTGTGCTGGAGATTACTCCAGGGCGTACTAGTGGCCAGGGAACTATCCCTCTCTAATAAATGCTGAAGGCCTTTTTCAGTCCTGGTATGGACATTTTTCTTAGCTCTCAGTTGGGATGAAATGTGACTGCGGCCACTAGCAGTGCAAAGAGGCTAGAGGCCCTCGTAGGAGGGCATTGCTCCTGCAATATGTCACTTTCAGCAGCAAACAGCAATTTAGATCTCAGGTGGCAGGCCCAGTAAATCAACAAAACCATCCTCCTGGCTTTGGAGGCTTTTTTTTAACTGACCAATTGGATTGTACAAGGGCAGTGCATCAACAGTAGGCTCACAAGGTCAGTCTAGACCACAAGAAATGCTTGTGAACATCAGGAATGATTACACAAATAGGAACGCTGGAACTGTTAGTGGCTGAGTTCCAGAGCAGTCACACCCACTGAGTTCACAGAACTGCAGGTACCAATGGCAGTACCACTGCTCACAAGTGTGGCAGCAGCATTGTCAGTACCAACCTCAATTGACCGCATGCCACCCTCTGTGTGCAGCTCTTAGAACCAGCATACAGTGCACCACATCTTGTAGAAACTGAAGCTGTCACTGTGGTGTGGTTAAAGACCCTGACCTATCACTTGGCTTTGAAGTTACAGATGACTGGGTCAATGTTTTGAAGGCAGTGCATGGTGGTGGACTCTCTTCACATTCCTGAATCTTGCTGCCTGAGAATTCCTGCAAAAAGAGAGAAGTGCCTGTAATTGTCTTCCAATGGCCTGAAAGATCTGTGTGAGAAGTGGCTCTAGAGAGCACTGGCCTACCACCACCTCCCTATATGCATCTCTTTTGGAGAAGGCAGGTTGCCTGTGAAGGTTTCCCTGACACCTCTCTGCCAAGGAGCAGAATCTGCCATTCTGTGCTCCCTTACTGTGACTAACGGAAGCTTCCCCATTCCCTTTCCTCTTCTCCCATAGAGATTACTCCTTCATATTACCCTCTCCTGGAGCCCCATTCCCTCTCCAGGAGTGCAGGCATGATGGCTGACAAAGTACATCCTTTTCCAGTTTAGTTCAATAACCAAAACATTTTTGGTTTAATTTCCCCCCCAGAAACCTCAAACTGGAAACATCATGATTTATATTTTCAAAATACTTTGCAACCCTCTCCCCTTTCAAAAAATTTAGATCAGTCTTCACCTGCAATATGTTACATAATCATACTCCGGACTACACTCTGTCTTCCTTTCGTGTCCCTATCTATCTTGTTCCCTCTGTTATCTTTGGGCTTGACGGTTAATCAAGCAAAACTTGATCTGAAATCAACAGCAGTTTTACCTGAATCAGAACTGGCCCTATGAAATTCTTTCTAACTCTACTCTTACAGAATAATCCTATGGAACTCAGATAAATGAGATTCAAGAACTGGATCAAAATTCCCATTTATCTTAAACAAATGAAAAATGTCCATCACTCTAATTTCTGGAGACCTAATCCAGAGCCCATTGATATCCCACTAGAATCCCACTAACTACAATTGTACAGAACGGCTCAAAAAGCTTGCAAAACTTGCATCATTCTTAAATACATTCTACAGGTTTATAGAGCAATTTGTATAGCACCTTCCAGGTTTCATGCACATTAAATTTTATTGGAGTTTTTGCATAAGAATCACAGGGTTGATTTATTTTTTTAATGTTTTATGCTGTTTGCTAAGCTGGAATGGTGTCTTGCCTTTTTTCTACCATCCATCCTCCATCTTTTTACTCAAATCCTGACTTTTAAAACAGTTTATTTGATAAATACTGGTGAATTTTCTACACCGGAACTCTGTGTTTTGTTTTGTCTCTTAGATCATTAAGCTTTATGAAGCGCCCCCAAAACGGGCTTCCCGGGACTAACAAGATTGCTATGGCTCTTTACAGCGCAGGTCAAAAAGGTTCTTTCAAAAGTGTTTTTCGACAGAAAATGGGAGTTTTGACACAGCAAAATTTTTCATGAAAACTACCTGCTTTCTATAGAAATGAGTTTTTGTTGAAATCTTTTTAGATGAAAACTGAAATATTATTTTTGGCTGAAAACCAAAAAATTCTGGGTTGTACCCAAGAGCTTGTAGTTTTGAGTTCTTCAATTGAAGTCTACATTTTTCTTTTTTGACAGAGGGGAAAAGAGACATTTTCCAGTCTGCTCTAGTCATTTAATCTGCAAAAGCCCAGGAGCCCCTATTCTGTTGGTTGTTCTAGTGCTATCATCTCCAGTTGTGCTTTAAGTACTGTGACTAATACCTGCCATGGGTGGTTCATTCTCTCTCATTCTCCCAAAGAAGAGAATTGTGTGCGCGCAATGTAATGTTTTGATTTGGTAGGGTTTTGTTGGGGGGTTTATTTTATATATGCACTGGTACAGATTTGTTAGAGAAGGCAAGACTGAAGAAGTGCACCATGTGCTTGGCCATGGCTCGTGAGGAATTATGGATCTTTAAAAAGCCTCCTTAGGCTCAGGGCATAGGAAGGGAAGCCAAACCTTCTCCTAAGGTTCTAGGAGATTAGGGACCTTGGGAGAGGTGTAGTGTAGTAGCAACAGAAGGTTTCACTCTTTTCTCCCCTAACCCCAGTGCCCTCCTGCCTGGCTGGCTGCTCCTGCTTCCTAGCACCATCACTTGAGCTGCCAATGAGCTGAAATTACTGTAGTTTATCAGTTTCCCATGACCCATGCTTACAACTTAAAATATTCATAACTTTTAAAATAAGAGACTAATCACCTAATCTTTGGTTATGTGCACTACATCTCTATCCTTTATCTCTACCTCTTGGGGTCTCTTTTACAGCAAAGTGAATAAAAACACTGAACGTTGTGAACTCTGGACACTTCTTGAGGGGGAAGGGATGTCCTATTTAATTAATGAATCCTTCATCCACGAGGCATAAAATCGAGTAGGAAAAATCCTACCTCTTCCACAGACCATTACCAATTGTAAGGCTGATATTTCTGTGTGAATTTTATGGATAGGCTGTGAAAAATCAAGCTTACAATAGCAACTCTGTGGCAGTAGAAACTATGGAGCAGCTGTCACAGATCCACAATAATGGTCTGATGATAGGCTGTCATTGAAATCAGGACCAATCATAGTTCCTCCAACTTTCACTGAGTTAACCAGGCAGTCAAATAGAGTAGAATGTGGAGGGATGTGCCTTTAAATCTGATTCTTTTATCCGTGGTGATCAATAATGATTAACACATCACTCTCCCTATTTGACTCTTCAGGGAGATGTGCCTTTTCAAGTGATGATGCCGCATACTTTCCCTTTAGAGTCTGAATGTCTTCATGATGAATCTATAACATTTTACCTTAATGAGGAGCCTGGTGTACATTTTCTTTTAGCTTTGTATGAGCCATATGGGATCCATATTATGCCTGTCACATGTTGTCGACCTGAATTTGAGGGGGAGGGGTGCATGAGGATGTATTCTCCAGCGTGTGTCCAACTGAAAATAACTCGTTTACTTTCTGGCCTGTCCATTACAATTAGCAGAACACTAACTCTACTTTACACACCCTTTATTCTTCTTTCAAAGTGGACTATCTCTTGTTCCTGATCTGGTGACTTCCATTTTAGATAAGGGTTTTTGGAGGCAATGAAGAAATTTTGTCCCTTAGTTAGATTGAGTATGCAGCCAGTCTAAATACAAATTCAAAGTGTTGAGGTAGACTGAAACTGAGTCATTGTTTCTGCATTGGGTCTGAGTCAAATCTATCCTGTGGCTCTACTGATGTCATTCTCATTTTGGTAAATAGAAAGGGGATCTCTTTTGTATACCTGAGTTGGATAAGGCTTAAAGTATCATATTCTGAAGTGTCCTCCAGTGAGAAGCAACTTTGTTCTTATTTTTTAATAACATTCGCTAAACAGAAGTTTCTCTCACAAACAGTACAGTGAGAAGCTATTTTTGTCTTACTTCCATGTTGGAAGCACAATGATGTAAAATAATGCTATGCTACTGTTCCACACACAGTTCGAGAGTGTCTTCTAATTAGATGGGCTTCATTATTACATTGATAAAGTCAAAGAAGACCAAGGTCACTATACAAGTATTACAGACAGATCAAATCCACAAGTGTTCCTGTTAGCTAGAGCTGACCTGACTTCGGGGTTGGTGTGGAAATACAGACCTTTTTACTCAGTTTTGTTTAGAAATTGAAAAACAGATAACATTTTTGTTTAGAGAATATTACGAAATACAACGTCCTTTTGTTGTCCTACACATTGTGTGTGTGGGGTGGGGGGCGTGTTTGTTTTTCTGGTTTCCTTTTTAACAAAACAAAAAATAACTGGCTAATCCATATTGTGGACTACTATCTTATCTGGGTAATGGTTATCAAAATTTATCATAACATTGATGATTGTTTCCAAGTGGTCTACAAACTATCTCTAATCTCTGAAATTGTATACACTTCACTTATGATTCAGCAGAGGAAGAATCCTCTTATAATACATGTTCTATAGACAATTTCTCCTGTGTCCTAACTTGAAATGATTTAGCAAAAAATAAAAATTAGCTGGCTGTCCCTGAATATCTGTTTAAAACATGTATTTTAGTAGTATAATCTTCTCCTAGGAAGAGTGCTCTGAAATCCTCTTTCAAAATTTTACATTAGAGGAGGCTTGACTATATACAATTTGTACTTTATCTGAGAAATAGTAGTCAAAGTTTGAAAATCATTGGTTTTTAGTTAACAAATGAATACTGGCAGAATATCTGGATGTTTCTGATTTTGTTTTGTTTTGTTTTTTTAATGATCTCTAGCTTCATCAGAGTTTGTAAAAACAGAAAAGCTGTTGAGGAGAGAGTTGAATGACATAGGAAAGTATAGAAATTCAGATTTTAAAAAATGATCCATATTGGAAAAAAGTGTTGTCAAAATTTGACACAGTGTTGTGCCCACTAATTCAGAACATTTTTCTCTGTCAATCTTGCTCCAAAAAATATTTTGTACCACTATACGTTGATGATATGAACAAAATCATCAAGCTTCTTTGGGCATGATTTATTAGCAGAATCTAGAAGGTACAAATACTACAGTTTATTTGATTTTTTTCCTTGTTCCTTAAAGATGACACATTTTTTAGCTGTCTACATTTGGTGCGTCTTATTATTGAAGGCAGCATGAGATCTGCACATGTCAAATTGCCTCTGGCTAGCAAATATATTTCTGGGATACATAACGTTTTAAACAGGAAACACAGGAACAAGTCTACAAGCCAATCTGTCTACAACTAATAAAGTATTCATAACATACTTCTAGAGCAAGAAGCTGAAAAGGAAGCACCTGTCAGTCACAAGCTATATGTTACATTTCCTTTTGTTACAAAAGTGAGACATTGACAGCATGACTGCTAATAATAAATCAAAATGAGTTTATTAAACTCTGGACTATGTCCCTTTTGTATTACGAAAGCTATCAATTAGGTAGGATTTAAATTTGGCCATAGACTGAGTATGGGTTAGGCCATACAATTTAGATTTATGGAACTGTTTCTAATCCTACTTGAGCTACAGACTCCTTATATGATTTTGGACAAGTTAAACACTATGCTTCAGTTTACCCATCCATGAAATGGGTTTAGTGATAAGTACTCACCCTTGTGAAGAGCTTTGAGGTCTTCACATGAAAAATGCTAAAGAATACTTCACATTTATAAGGAGTACATCCAAAGATTGTAGGATGTATCATAGTGCGCAAGGATTTGTGTTCTGACTCTTCCTGCCAACCAAAAAACACAATAGGCACACCTTGTTGTGGCACCATATAATTTACTGGGAGCTGCAGAATGAGGCTTCATTAATTGTCACTAATCACTGCCTCTCAGTGAATCATCCAGCAACACTCTGTAACAGCAGTGCAAAAACCCCATCATTCCAGAAGAATTCCTCTGTCTTCACTGCCTGTGATCTAAAAGTGATTAAAGATCCTAGTACTAAGCAGTAACCCAGAGAAGTATGAGGTGATCCTGTAGGCTAGAGGATGCAACTAGGTGAAATGGTGGGAATTATTATCTCCACTGGAAGGAGCCTCTCCACTCTTTGTTGTTCCATCTTGAGGAGCATGTTGGATCCTTTCATCCTAGATGTTCATGTAGCAGCAGTGGCCAAGAGTGGTTTGGGGTTTTTTTTTTTCCCCCTTAAGTGCTTGACAGATAAGGATGTGACTTTTTTTTCTGGACTTCCAATGCCTCTGCCTTTACTGATGTCTCCAGACTAGATTACTAATAGTGTATGTGGGGCTTGAAAACTCATCTAGTGCAATTGAATTCAGGGTGAGGGGTTGAGCCATCCTGATTTAAATAGGAAGGGGCTAGTAGCAAAGCATTTTCAGTCTTCATCTCTGGAATTTACATTAATCTCTCACTTGATCTGGCACTGTGTGCTTTTGATCTTCAGGGTATGTAGTACTAGATGATTGATACTAGATTTATCCTTACCCACTTCCTACAGGGAAAGGTTATATGGGATATTATACTGGATGTGGTCTTGATTAGCTTATTTTCATACTGCTGCTGACCAGGTTTGCATCAGTATGTCTCTGATACAAATGCTCTCATAGCATCAGCGAGAGAAGTCGTGACTACATCTCTCTGCACAGGTCATGTATTTGGGAATACCTGGTCAAATCTCTTTAAGTAGCAGAAGAATAGGGACTATGCATCGCTAAGCAAAATGGCCTAGTTACAGCATGGGGCAAATGATCAGTATTAAGAGGGACATCTAGGACTAAAGATATGGAATGGGTTGATCTGACACCTTCCACTCTCAATCTTCATTCCCACCTTTTATCATTTTATTTCACTAATTTTATTCCTTAAATTTCCTCCCCTTCTCTTTTTTTTGTAGTCTCATACCTTTCTTTATCTGTCTTCTCTACCTGCTTTCAGTCTGCAGGGGGTTTCATCTAAAATATTCAAAAACAGGTCTACCTTTGTGATTCTCATTCTCTTTGAACAAGACAATAGTTGAACAGTCTGCATTGCTCAATGCATAGTAAGTGTAGACAGATCACTTCAAAGCTATGACAAAGGTTTTCTGCTTCCTATATCTGTCTTCTTTTTGACTGCTGTATTTCTTTTGCATATGCTTGTGCATAAAAATAATAAAGCTAATAAGCACAATAAAGGTCACCATATCATCCATAGTAATGAATGTATTTTAAAAGACACTCAGACAGAACAGCCCTGGCTGCATCTTTGATGCTGATACGGGGAAGAAAGGAGGTCATTGTTGACACTGTCAGTGATCCAATTGCATTAATGCAAATGAAAAATGTCTATATGCCAGTCCATTTTAATATATATTAAAATGTTCAGAACAGATACTGCATGTTAGATTAAGCTGTAATTTATTGTACTGTATAGTGAAGCCATGCCTATAACTTTTTCATTTTTAATTGACGTGACTAAAGTTTTTGGGTGGTGGATGTTAATGTACCTTTATTTCTTGTAAGTGAGGACAAAAGCAAGAAAGCCCTTATACTAACACCCTATATAGATTATAAATATATATATATATATTTCATAATGCTGTCTGCTTCATTTGTTAGCACTCTGTTTAAATACTGGCACTGTCAAAGCTAGCAATGAACTCCGCTACCAAGAGAGTCTTGTTTATCTTATTGATAAAATGCATAGACTTCTTAATGGGCTTTGTATTACAGCACAACAATGAAGTCATCTTGCAGAAGTTCTTCCCTAGATTTATATCTGGCATTGAAAAGGGAAAACTGTAAAGGTGACTGGGATGGCAGGCTTATGACTTTCGTAAAACACAGAAATGAAACAAAGTAGAAATGTGGAGGCATGCTCAATCTGTTTCAAATTACATTTTACTACTTCAATTATCACTGGCATATACCTTAATTGAAAACACCTGGACTCTCAAAGTTAGTACAATGGCTCTCACTCATATACAGGAGAGGTCCAAAGTGCTCTGTGTTTCTTCTGAATGATAAATGGCCCTATGCAGGACCAGATACGCTGATCTTGCCAAGCTGTGTTCAGTGCAATGATAGTGGGAGGCGTGACAAGGATAGTTTTATGCTTTGCTTTGCTTTGCATTCCTTCGATCCTTGTGCTGGTTGGGATCCAGTCCAATCTTTGACACAGAGCAGAGCTGCCAAAAGGCTATAAGGGACTGTTCTGGCACCCAGGTATGGCAAGTCTGCAACACAGGCTCCCCAGGGCATACTTTCTTACCCCTAGGAAAGCCCCCTGTGCCACGAACCAGAAGGAAGTGTGGCATAAAGCTGCGCACGATGCAGGGGAACTTTTTAAGACTGCTTTCCAATTTTTTGTGTGATGCCGGAGTGTGGGGACATAATCTGGCCCATAGATTTTTAGGGTGGATGTTCCCAGCACATAGATCGAAACATATTTAGTTAGCATTACATGCCCAACCATCCTGATGTGCACTACTGATTGAATATAATATGATTTACAGATTAAATGCACAGTACTATAAAACATCCACTTAATTGAGAGGTGAAATGAGTCTGTCT